>NC_059349.1:36506243-36842493 GCF_019703515.2 Myxocyprinus asiaticus
TGAAACAAGAATTGTTTTTTTTTTTTTTTTGGAATGCCCAATTCACAATGCACACTAAATCGTCATGGTGGCATAATGACTCGCCTTAATCCAGGTGGCAGAGGACGAATATCAGTTTCTTCCGCATCTGAGACCCTCAATCCGCGCATCTTTTCATGTGGCTTGTTGAGCACGTTACCGCGGAGACAGCGCATTTGGAGGCTTCACGCTATTCTCCGCGGCATCCACATACAACTCACCATGCGCCCCACTGAGAGCGAGAACCACATTATAGCAACCAAAAGGAGGTTACCTCTATCCTCCCTAGCAACCGGGCCAATTTGGTTGCTTAGGAGACCTGGCTGGAGTCACTCAACACGCCCTGGATTCGAACTCATGACTCCAGGGGTGGTAGTCAGCATCTTTAATCGCTGAGTTACCCAGGCCCCCACAATAATTTTTTTTGGATGTGAAGTTGACTAAGATGAATGAGTCGTTACATACAACCGTCTATCATAAGCCAACAGGTAAAAATACAATATTGAAAGCAGACCGTTACCATCCAACTCCCCTTAAGAAAAGCTACCTATAAGCAGGGTTGGGGAGTAACGGAATACATGTAACGGGATTACGTATTTAAAATACAAAATATTAGAAACTGTATTCCACTACAGTTACAATTTAAATAATTGGTAATCAGAATACAGTTACATTCAAAAAGTATTTTGATTACTGAAGAGATTACTTTGCATTTTACTGTTATTTGTTTCATTTAATGTTTAGACTGTTCAGTTGGAAAACATTTATCCATATAAACAATGCAATCTGAGGAGCTTTCGAACAGCAGTAAAACACTTTCTTAAGATGTGTTACATTCATACAAGTTCATACTGTTGTGAGTGAAAAGGTGGATATGACATCATTGAGGAATTTTCCCTTGGGAGCTTAATAGAGGAACTACATCACGTTTCTACAGCTTAACAAGAAAAAAGTTAGAAACGCTTTGACAGATGAAACATAAATCCAATAAATACACGATTACGTGCCTTGTCAATGTTTTTTATGAGGTTAGGGTATTTTTACAAAAAAAGCTAACCAATGTAGCCTTTAACATTGTAAAGAAAGCTACAACCAATATTTCTATGATGAAAATGCATGTTGGAGCATAACCTTTTTCTCTAGTAAGACCTTTGATATTAGAGCAAAGATGTACTGCAAATATCTTATTCTAATGAGAATTTAAATATTGTTTTTCTGTAAACGTATCAAAATCCTTAAAGCAAGATAAATTTAAGTGAAATTTCTTACTTTATTTACTTGTTTATAGTCAAAACAAGTGAAAAATTTGCCAGTACTGAAGAAGTAATTCAAAGTAGAGCACATAATTTATCAGATATGTTAGTCAGTTCAGATGTTCTAAAAATAAAGAAAAAAAATGTCCTGGTTACTTGCGTAACCTCCGTTCCCTGATGGAGGGAACGAGACGTTGTGTCGATGTAGTGACACTAGGGGTCACTCTTGGGAGCCCGAAACACCTCTGGTCTTTGAAAAAGGCCAATGAAAATTGCCGAATGGTATTTGCATACCACTCCTCCGAACATATGGATATAAAAGGAGCTGGTATGCAACCACTCATTCAGGTTTTTTGCTGAGAAGCCGAGACAAGGTCCCAGCCATTTCAGCGGGTAATCCAGCATTGTGGCAGGAGGGACACAATGTCTCATTCCCTCCATCAGGGAACGGAGGTTACGCAAGTAACCAGGATGTTCTCTATCTGTCACTCACTTGACGTTGTGTCGATGTAGTGACACTAGGGGTCCCTATAAGAAATGCCACAACTGGCTGAACTGTGTTATGTGAACTGGTGGTGTGTGACGGTCAGTCCACTGTGTGCCACGTAGCCAGCACACCAGGCCGACACGTAACCTCCCCCAACGCTGTTATGAGTGTCGAACGGCCCTTCGGGGACAAGTCGACTGCCCAAAAGATAGACAGGCTAGCCCAGTCATGGCCTCTTATCCTCTCTTTTTTTCCTCTCCCCCCAAAAAAAGAGTGAAATTTGTTAACTGACCAGGTCTATGTCGGGGGGGTGTCACTCCCAAGGGGAAGACACCACGGAGACCACACCCCGCCCAGAGGGGGGGGGGGGGAGTTTTTACAATCATGGTGACTGGGACAGAGGGGCCTCTGCCCAAGGAAGATGCAGTTTACCAACAGGGAAACGAATTAGCGGAAGACATACGTCGCATGGGGTTACCTATGGGGAACCAACACATGCGGAGCATCTACCCCAGTACAGGGCTTAGTTAGCACATGTACTGAGCCAGCAGCAAGTTCCTCCGCAAACTCGTCTGCCACAGGGCTCGGAGGAAGTCATCCAGGGAACACAGTTTGTGAACACTACTGGGAGTCAACAGCACACGTCTTCAGCTCAAGGGAGTTGAAAGGTGCTACGCGCAAGCGATACATCCAGCCAGTTGTCCCGGACTTACCTGCTTGTGCCTGCCACTACACGGGATGGAACCGGTTCCACCCAGATATTGTAGAACCTCGCAAAGGTGTTGGGTGTTGCCCAGCCTGCTGCTCTGCAAATGTCTGTTAAAGAGGCGTCACTGGTCAAAGCCCAGGAGGCCGCCACACTCCTGGTAGAATGGGCTTGTAGCCCTGCCGGGGGCAGCACGTCCTGAGCGTGATATGCCATTGCTATGGTGTCAATGAGCCAGTGGGCGATCCTCTACTTGGAGATAGTGCTTCCTTTCCGCTATCCACCAAAGCAGACAAAGAGCTGCTCAGAGACTCTAAAGCTTGCGATCGATCCAAATAGATGTGTAAAGCGTGCACTGGACACACCAACGTCAGGGCTGGGTCTGCCTCCTCCTGGGGCAGCTCTTGCAGGTTCACCACCTGATCCCTAAAAGGGGTTGTGGGAACCTTGGGCACATAGCCCGGTCGGGGTCTCAGGATCACGTGAGAGTAGCCTGGACCGAACTCCAGGAATGTTTTGCTGACAGAGAACGCTTGCAGGTCTCCTACCCTCTTGATGGAAGTGAGCGCAGTCAGGAGGGCAGACATTAAAGAAAGCTCAGCTGACTGCAGGGGCTTAAAGGGGGCTCCCTGTAGACACTGAAGAACTACAGAGAGGTCCCATGAGGGAATGAGGCACGGCCTGAAGGGATTCAACCTCCTGGCACCCCTCAGGAACCTGATGATCAGGTCGTGCTTCCCTAAGGACTTACCGTCCACTGTGTCATGGTGTGCCGCTATAGCGGCTACATACACCTTCAAGGTGGAGGGGGACAGCCGCCCTTCCAACCTCTCCTGCAGGAAGGAAAGCACCGATCCGACTGCACATCTCTGGGGGTCTTCGCGTCAGGAAGAACACCACTTAGTGAACAGATGCCACTTCAAGGTATACAGGAGCTTTGTAGAGGGGGCCCTAGCCTGAGTGAGCATGTCTACCACCGTGGGTGGTAGGCCACTTAAGTCTTCTGTGTCCCGTCCAGGGGCCAGACATGGAGATTGGTGCCAAATGGTGCTCCGCCCCTGAGAAAGAAGGTCCTTCTACAGGGGAACTCGCCGGGGGGCTGTCACGAGGAGCGTGAGGTCAGAGAACCACATCTGGGTGGGCCAGTAGGGTGCTACCATGATGACCTGCTCCTCATCCTCCCTGACCTTAAACAGGTCTCTGCAAGTAGGCTCACTGGGGGAAACATATATTTGCATAGTCCAGGGGTTAGCTGTGTACCAGTGCATCTATACCGAGAGGTGTCTCGGTCAGGACGTACCAGAGCGGGCAGTGGGAGGATTCTTGGGAGGCAAAAAGGTCTACCTGTGCCTGCCCGAATCAACTCCAAATCAGCTGGACCACCTGAGGGTGGAGTCTCCACTCTCCCCTGAGGGTAACCTGTCGTGACAGTGTGTCACCTGGGATGTGAGTGGCTCGCAGCTACTTGAGGTGCTGCTGACTCCAGAGGAGGAGACACCGGGTGATTTGTGACATACAACGGGAGCGTAAACCGCCTTGACAGTTGATGTATGCCACTGTTGCCGTGTTGTCTGTCTGAACTAACACATGCCTGACCTGGATCAACGGCCAAAACCTCTGCAGGGCGAGCAGAATTGCCAACAACTTGAGGCAGTTGATGTGCCAACACAGCCTCGGGCCCATCCAGGAGACAGCGGCTGCGTGCCCGTTGTATATAGTGCCCCAGCCTGTTTTGGAGGTGTCTGTCATAACCACGACATGCCTGGAGACCTGCTCTAGGGGAACGCCTGCCCGTAGAAATGTGATGTCGGTCCAAGGGCTGAAGAGGCGGTGACAGACCGGCGTGATGGCCACGCGATGTGTCCCGCGGTGCCATGCCCATCTCGGGACTCAAGTCTGGAGCCAGTGCTGAAGCGGTCTCATATGCATCAACCCGAGTGGAGTGGCCACCGCTGAGGATGCCATATGCCCCAGGAGTCTCTGAAACAGTTTCAGTGGAACCGCTGTCTTCTGTCTGAATGCCTTCAAACAGATCAGCACCGACTGTGCATGCTCGTTCATGAGGCGCACCGTCATTGAGACTGAGTCCAACTCCAAACCGAGAAAAGAGATGCTCTGAACTGGGAGGAGCTTGCTCTTTCCCCAGTTGACCCGAAGCCCTAGTCTGCTGAGGTGCGAGAGCACCAGGTCCCTGTGTGCACACAACACATCCCAACAGTGAGCTAGGATTAGCCAATCGTCGAGATAGTTGAGAATGTGAATGCCCACTTTCCTTAACGAGGCAAGAGCTGCCTCTGCGACCTTCATAAAGACGTGAGGGGAGGAGGACAGGCCAAAAGGGAGGACCTTGTACTAATACGCCCGACCCTCGAATGCAAACCAGAAGGGTCTGTGTCGAGGTTGAATAGAGACGTGGAAGGACGCGTCCTTCAGGTCTACCGCCACGAACCAATCATGATGCCGGACGCTTGCTAGAATGCATTTTTGTGTCAGCATCTTGAACGGGAGTCTGTGTAAAGCCCGGTTCAGTACTCGCATGTCCAAGATTGGCCGCAACCCACCGCCTTTCTTCGGTACAATGAAGTAGGGGCTGTAAAACCCCTTCTTCATCTCGACTGGAGGGACAGGCTCTATGGCACCCTTCCGTAGGAGGGTAGCGAATTCCGCGCACAAGGTAGCGGCGTTCTCACCCTTCACCGAGGTGAAGTGGATGCTGCTGAACCTAGGCGGACGCCTGGCGAACTAAATCACGTAGCCGAGTCGGACGGTCTGGACCAGCCATCGTGACGGGTTGGAAAGCTCAAGCCACGCATCCAAGCTCCGGGCAAGGGGGACAATCTCGTCGGATGTACCGGCGGGTGGGGCCTCGCGATGGGGCAGAGCCTGAGGTGCCACGTATGTCGTGGCTGTGCTGAGTTCAGGGACATCGAAGCACTTACCTGGCTCCTTGTGACCACCCCCGGAACAGCCTGGGATGGGGGAGGAAGAGGCCTGTCCTCGTGACCCGTGGAGACCGTCACATCGGGGGCGGATTTGTGCCACAGCTTGGCATGCAGGGGCGTGGAGACCACCGCTGGAGCGCCAAACCTGCCAAAATGGAATGGTGGATGGTGGTCATGATGATGGCCATGTGCACCGGGTATGTGACCCAGGGAACAAGGAAATTGCTCTTGCTGAACTCTTGGGTACTGCAGCCACTTGGGCATGCGGCAAAATTAAATGCAAAGGTAACAAAAGATTCTCCTCCCGGCCCTCCACCAGGGGATGGAGTGTTCTTCTTACCAGCTCCAGAGCAGCGGGTTTCGTCATCCCTGGGTCGCCCGTCTCAGGGGCACTTTGAAGCCTTTTGCAGGTTCTTGGCGGCCGGCCGTGAGACGGGTGGCGTCTGCTTCCTGTGGAGGACGTCCTTGGTGACGAGCAGACAGGGTGCGGGATCTTGAGCCATGTCGGGGCAGGGTCTGCTGCTTCACCGCCGAGAACTACTGGGCAAAGTCCTCGACGGTGTCACCGAACAGGCCAACCTGGGAAATGGGGGCACCAAGGAACCATGCCTTGTCGGCCTCTCAACCAGGATGAGCCAAATGTTGCGCTCCTGGACTATCAAGGTGGACATCGCCCGCCCGAGAGACCGCGCCGTGACCTTCGTCACCTGGAGGGCGAGGTCAGTCACTGAGCGCAGCTCCTGCATCAATTCCGGGGCGGAACTACCCTCGTGCGGTTCCTTTAGTGCCTTGGCTTGGTGGACTTGCAGGAGAGCCATGGCGTGCAGGGTGGATGCGGCTTGTCCAGTGGCACCGTAGGCTTTGGCCATCAGGGATGACGTAAACCTACAGGCCTTGGACGGGAGCTTTGGGCGCCTGCGCCAGGTGGCGGTGCTCTGCAGGCATAGGTGCACCGCGAGCACCTTATCCACCGGGGGGATCGCCAAATAGCCCTTGGCCGCCCCACCATCGAGGGTAGTGAGGGCGGGGGAGTTGAAAGATTGGGACCGGGCAGTAAAAGGTGCCTCCCACAACCTTGTCAGCTCCTCGTGCACTTCCGGGAAGATAGGAACAGGGGCGGGGTATGGCTGTGAGTGGCACCGCGAGCCCAGGAACCAATCATCGAGCCGCGAGGGTTCAGGGGAGAGCGGAGGGTTCCACTTTTGCCCAACGCTCGCGGCTACCCGGGAAAGCATGTCTGGCATCTCCACGTCAGCCTGTGACTGGGTGACCGTACCCGAGGGGGGGAGTCCAGCTGAGGCTTCCGCGTCCGACTGTACAAGCCCGCTCTCCGATGCTGCGCTCGAGAGTTCATCACCTTCACGGGTTCCGAACAAGAGGTCGAAATCGCCATGAGACGAACCAGCGGACTCATCTGGAAGCCTGATCGGGGCAGATGAGTGTGCTGGGGAATGGGAGGTCCGTGGGGGGATACCCGGTGGAGGTGGTCCCATTGGGGTCCCCAAATTGCCCCCAGTGCTAGCCGCGCTGGCCTCATACCCGTAGGTAGAAGGACCAGGTCGGGAAGCCGCTGAAGTGGCTTGCTTTATTACGAAGGCAAGCCACGACCGCATCGTTGCCATGGACATGTTCTCGCAATGAGTACATGACCCATCCACGAACGCTGTCTCCGTGTGGGCAGCGCCCAGACATGAAAGACAGCAATCGTGACCGTCAGAAGGCGAGAGATAACGACCGCCACCTTTTTAAAATGACGTTCCATGTGTGCCGCTCTTTTAGAGAAATATACTCTTTTTTAGAATATACTCTTTTATTTCTGCCGAAGCACCCAGGGGCGTTCTCTGCAGTGCACCAGTACAGAGGGGGGAGAAGCCGCTGAAATGCGCCGTCAGATCCAGCAGAGGTGAATGAACAGCCGCGGGAATTCATTATGCAAATACCACTCACCAATTTTCATTGGCCTTTTTTTAAAGACCAGAGGTGTTTCGGGCTCCCAAGAGTGACCCCTAGTGTCACTACATCGACACAACGTCGAGTGAGTGACAGATAGGGAACAGCATTTATACAGGGCTGTTTTCCATGTAGAAATTGTGCTGCCTGCTAAAATTTAACAACATGTAACGAGTTTGTATGTCCTTTTACAAACAAATGTTATAAGATCAAGTCATTGATAACCTGTACAACTCAAAATGTAATTTACATGTTAAGATGCCCTTGCCAATCTATATATATATATATATATATATATATATATATATCGGTAAATCGCTACGACAACTAAAATTTAGGATTAATGAACGTAAGTTAACTATTAGATGCCAAGATATAATGTCTCCAGTAGAAAGACATTTTTATGAGATGGGTCAGAGCATTAAACAATTGGAATGCATAGGGATAGAGGAAGTTCAAATATCTCATAGAGAAACGTGAAGCTTTTTGGATTTATACACTCAAAGCACTAGCTCCGAATAATCTGAATGATTTTCCTTTGATTAAATTCAAATTAAATATTACATTTATGATATATATTCTTTTGCATGGGACATCTACATAAATTCAAAATGTGAACACAAACATTGATTAATGACAGTGTATGCCTGATGTTTCAGTGATTGGATTTTTCACATTTATGTTCATGTATATTTTGCAATGCTTGTGTGTGACGTGGTGAGTCGGTAAATTGTACTGAGAGTTAATTGTGAGTCTTTTATTGTTAGCACCTGGTGATTGTTTAACTGATTCTATCTTGTGACAAATCATGATTAAATATGTAAAGTCATGTGATGAATCTACTGAAATGTGGTTTGTATATAAAAAGAGGGTGAATATGATGATTGTTTTACACATTGAGGAAGGCCTGTGTGCTGAAACGTCTGTCTATTTCCCCTTTAAAAGTCATGGAATACAAACATTAACAGTTTACTATCAGAGTGTGGATCATCTCTTCATTGTATTAGGAGAGATAACTATACAGCCATTCAAAGGCAAAACCTAGTAACTACAGCAACACTCAATCAGAGAAAAATGGTTTCGTAGTTACTTGGGGACTCCTGAACCATATTCTCTTTTTATAATGTCTGAATTAATTCCTGGATAATTTAACAAAGTACAGTGATATAAATACACGTGGAATAATGTACATTAAGGATAACAGGTATAGTTTAAAGTAAGATGAACACTGGCTCATGGCCTTTTCTTTATTTAAATTATTGCAATACTTTGTTATATTATCCTTGCAATAAAAATAGCAATGTGGTTCTGCAATTTGTTTGCCTACATTAAAATATCTTATGTAAAGAGTATTTTTATGGGATGTTTTACTATGAGCTTAGTGCAAATAAATTGCCGAACCTCGCTGCTATTTTTAATGCCATGAGAATATAACAGGCACAGTGATATACATATTAAATAATGAACATTAAGATAAACACCATAAGCATTTAATTTTGTTGACTCTTTTGATTTTATCCTAATGGTGCATGGACCCACTCATAAACAAGGTCATACATTAGACCTTGTTTGTTTTCACTGATCTTTGATATGTGATCTTAAAATCTGTGATTTAAGCTTTCCAGATCATAAGCCTGTTATGTTTACCTGTTCTTTTTTTAATTTTTTTATTAAATCTCAAAATCCAAGAGATCATCTACTGATGATTTCTCAGTGTCTTTTAAGGTGGCTTGTCAGATTTATAACTTAATTTAATTATTAAGTGCAGAAATGCAGAAGAGCATCTTGTGAGGTTTAACTCTATCTGTACTGACATCCTAGACTCTATAGCTCCATTGAGACAAAACCTAAGTCTGATCTTTGGTTAAATAACACCACACAGGCACTAAGATTGGCCTGTCGAAAAGCCGAACGAAAGTGGAAAAAAGACTAGTTACAAGTGTCCTTTGAAATATTGAGTGACTCATTGAACAGATATCAGAAAGCAGTAAAGCAGCTTTTCACAGATAAAATAACTGATATTAGACAGCTTATTGTACCTTCAGATTATGATCCATTAGATCATCCTTGCTGTAAATCGTTTTTTAAAGAATTTTAGTCAATTTTTTAAACTCGTGTCAAGATATAATTAAGCAGTTAAAACCTACTATGTCTCAGTATGATATTAGCCCCACACATTTTCTTATTCAGATTTTTAATGTTGTTGTGCCGAGTATTTTAGCAATAATAAATAAGTGTCTTCATACAAGGATTGTCCCAAAATACCTTAAACATGCAACTGTTAAACCACTGCTGTAAAAGTCAAATCTTGACTCGACTGTCTTATCTAATTTTAGACCAATTTCCAATTTACCTTTTATTACTAAAATTTTAGAGAAGGTTGTTCTTGTTCAACTGCAAAGTTTTTTAGAGTTAAATAGTACCTTTGAAACAGTCTGAGTTTAGGAAACATCACAGTACTGAATCTACTCTTTTAAAAGTTTTAAATGATATATCTGTCGATTCTGGGGACTCCGTGATACTTCTGCTTTTAGACTTAAGTGCTGCTTTTGATACTGTAGACCACAGTATTCTTATTTTACACCTTGAACAATGTGTGGGCATTAAAGGTAATGCTCTCAACTGGTTTAAATCCTATTTGGATGATAGAACCTTTTCAGTTTGTATTGATGGTTTTTCATCATCCAAATCTACTCTGACCTGTGGGGTTCCTCAAGGCTCCATTCTGGCCCCTGTTTTGTTCTCACTATACATACTTCCCTTGGGATCTATTTTTAACAAACATGGGGTGTCATTTCACTGTTTTGCAGATGACACTCAAATATATCTGCCCTTGAAGCATAATGACAAAAATGGCTTGAAGTCCTTATCCGCTTGCCTGTTGGGTATTAAATCATGGATGTCCTTACATTTCTTAAATCTAAATGAGACCAAAACAGAGGTGATTGTGTTTGGGCCTTCAGGCATCTCAGGCAGCAAAAATTATGATTTGGGAGATTTGGCATCTTATGTTAAACCCTCTGTGAAACATGTGGGTATCATATTCAATTCTGCACTGAAATTTGACAAGCAGATAAATGCAGTAGTCAAATCTATCTTTTTTAAATTAAGGCTCCTAGCTAAGGTTAAGAGTTTTTTATCATTTGTAGAGTTCGAGAGAGTGATACATGCTTTTGTTTAATCTCAACTCGACTACTGCAATTAATTTTATATAGGGATAAACCAGTCATACATTAATCATTTACAAACTGTTCAAAATGCAGCTGCTAGACTTTTGACTTGTACTTGGAAATATGAACACATTATCCCTGTCTTATTCTCTTTACACTGGTTGCCAGTCTGATACAGAATTGATTATAAAATCCTACTTTATGTTTTTAAAGCCTTGAATGGACTGGCACCGAATTATCTCTCTGACCTTCTGAGTGCAAATACATCTGTTAGATGTCTAAGGTCATCTGATCAGAGATTATTGATGGTTCCTAGGTCTAGACTGAAGTCGAAGGGTGACCGTACTTTTGCCATTGCCGGCCCTAAACTGTGGAATAGTTTACCAATATCCCTTAGAGAAATTTCGACAGAATCAGAATTTAAATCAAAGTTAAAAACTTTTCTTTTTGTGCAGGCTTACGATTGTCCTTCGAAAAGTTATATATGTGCTGTGATGTACCTCTTTATCTTGCATTGCGGTTTGTACAGCATAGCTGTATTGATGTATTTTGGTGATGTATTTATGTGATGTATTTTTGTGATATTTCTTTTATTATGGTTGTACAGCACAGTGGACAGCTACTGTTGTTTTTATTGTGCTCTGTAAATAAACTGATTGATTGATTGATTGATTGATTGATTGATTGATTGAAGCAGACTTTCAAAAACAGACCGGGTTTATGTTTGAAGTACAAAGGGTTTATGAACTGCAACTATTTATTTTTAAGCGTGTGTATCAGCTGCATGTCCAATGCCAGTGTTTGCCAGATGATTAGCGCCACCAACGCCCTAAATTGAGCAGCTGCAAAATTACAACTCTGGAAAAAAGACAAAAATCTCTTATCTCATTGGTCAGTCAGTTTTCATCGCAGTCCAAAGAAAAACAAAAATGGACAACTCCCCATAAAAAAACCCTTTGGATTATCGGCGGACAATTTGTTGAACCGGTTTGAATAGCCCCATGGGAATCCATTGTTCCATTTCAAAAGCTCGTTCGGAACGAGCAATCACATAAAAAAACAGGCCTTAAGAGACCCGAGAGAAAATCTGATCCTCGATTTTGACAAAATGTGCAATCACTGTGATTTCATTGGTAAGTTGATTCCCCTGAAAAGTGTCAATACTGGCTCTGTAGCACTATCAAAACTTTGCTCTGTTTCTTGGACTATCGCGACCAGTCCGACAAAACAACATTGACTCAACTAATGGCCTGAGTTTGGGGTAGGGCTATCTTTTTGTTTGACCAATGGAAGAGTGTGGTAGTGTTCAGGAAACCTCTTTGAAAAGTAATTTTTGCAATTCTGTTTGGTGGTTTAAGGGATTTGACTACACTGGGGCAATACTGACTGCCAAGCGGTGGATGGTTTAAGATCATAGAATGGAATACAAAGTATGTTCTCTTTCAGGTCTGATAGATAAGTCGTCAGTCAGCCACAAGCATTGGTGTCAGAAACAGTTGAATAATATTTGCACCGCACCCTCTTCTAAAAGCATGTATTTTGGCATCACCAAGGTAGAGGAAAAGTCTCATGCAGGTTACAACCAAAGAACTCTGGGCTTTGTTCTCCTTACTGGGAATGAGTATCAGAAGCACTTCCAGATATAATCATTTCCACATTGACCCTTTTCAGCAGCCACACAAAAATGCAAATTTACCTGATTATGAAAGCTCCCCTGAGGGATCCAGCACCTTCTATGATGTTCCTGGGTTTACAATAAAAAAAAAATTCTCAATGCAATCATGATATGTGCATTGAAAAGGTCAACTCAGTTGCCTGCCAAGACCGTATAATACAACAAACTTATCTGCATTTGTTAAAGAGATAGTTCACCCAAAAATGAAAATTCTGCCATCACTTACCCACTATCAATACATTTTAATTAAAAACATGAATAAATCAAACAGACAGCTTTTACACGCAACTGATTCAACTTCACCCTGGCCAATTTTTCTACTTTGAAAATATTTTGAATATATCAAACAATTGGGCTGGATGGCAGTTAGCTGTCAATGTGAGAACGGCATCCAGAACCTTGGACCCGCAGACCAGCACATGCACTAAACAAGTGATTAAACAAAACAGGATAGACAGAGCAGGTGGCGACCACTTGTTCTTCTAACACCCCACCTTTAGTACTACTCATCGTTTGCACTTCGAAACTGGCTGATTATCCCTTTCATCTGCCCATCAGCTGGTTTGCTCAAACAAAGGCCCCTTAATAAAACAACAAAGTGTCAAAGCAATGACAGAATACAGAGGACGTACTGGATGAACTGAAGCAAAGGAATGAATTTTCTTCACTAAGTCATTTAAGTGGAATTTTGGTGTGCGTGGCTGTGCACCTTTCACTACGTCTGACAGCAGTATTTATCCTGATTAGGCAGTTACTGATTATGAATTTTGAATTTTTTGAGTAATAACTGCTGTTAATAGCCAGTGACAAGTAACAAGCTTGTCTTGCATTTCTTACAAAACCAATTTTGAGAAGCTTAAATTGAAATGATGCGCAGGAGCTTGTGTCTCTCCAGCATTAAAATTTTGTATAGTGTATGTTTTGATATACTTTGACCAACATATGGTTTGACCACTGAAATTCTATGACCTTTCAAGTCATTTATGAATACAGACTATCATTTGTGTGTGTGTGTGTGTGTGTGTGTGTGTGTGTGTGTGCATATATATATATATATATATATATATATATATATATATATATATATATATATATATATATATAATTTTATGGAGACTGGGCAGATTTCTATTTGTATGTCAGGTACTAATGTTTTAAATGAATAGATTTAAACAATTATACTTATAGTGTACACAGGGTTTCAGTAAGACTCTTAATGGACAAACTGATGTTTCAAGCTGACTTGCGGGCAAGTTTTACTCTCCACGGGCACACACAAAGCACAATATCTAGCTGATGAAATATTTCACAGCAGAACAAAACTACAAATGTTAATTTTCACTATAAATGTCCATGACATTTTAAGGTTTTGCTTATTTCCATGACTTTTCCAGGCCTGGAATTTAAAATTCCCTGATATTTTCAGGATTTCCATGGAAACCCTGATGAGAATGATGTAAGAATTTACATTAACACCCACCTGCTATGATGGCAGGATTATTCTGGCCCCCTTCCGGCTTGACCCACAGCTCTAAAGTGAACCTAGAGCGGGGCTGTTCAATGGCAAATGCAGGGTTCACCTTTATTTGCTCAGCCTGTCCAGTGAAATACAACGCAGTCATCCACTTTGCTGGGACATCCCGTACATCGGCCCTCCAGAGCTCCCCAGCAGTGGTCTGCAACCCCCCTTGCTCTCCGGAGTACTCCTCACTTTCTGCAGAGTAATCAGTGTGATGGATCTGACTTTGCTCCTTATCTTCTGAAATCTCTTCTTCTTTAGTGTGGAACTCTCCAAGGCTGCGTGCAACCCTTCTTACTAAGGAGGAGCTGTCTATCAAACCACCACCCTGTTCCCTCTGCAGAGATGGCATGTGGTTTTGCTCTGGGTGTCCTTTTATTGTTGATTTAAATGGCTTGTTTGAGTCCATGTCTTTTGCTAAACTAGACTTAGTTGCCCACTGTGCCCTGTTGATCTTTGAGATTGTCTGTTTTTCGTCTCTCTCCCATATGAAAGTCTCTTCCTTTGGTCTATCATATTTTTCCTTCTCATTCGTATTAAAGTTAAGGTCATCGCGCAGTTCAGAGCCACTTAACCTGCTGCACCCGTTGGAACAGGACCTCACTATTTGAGTTTTTCTTATTTGCAGGTCTGTCAAGCGAGTGTACCGTCCAGGCACGCCCGCTAGGGGGTAGTGCTGCGCGGTGGAGCGCGGCGGTCGCTTACGGCTGATAGAGCCGCACTGCTCTCTCCCTACACCAGCAAGCGCTCTGTCTGCTCCCTGAGCCAGTGTCCGCTTATACTTGTGCATATCTGACTGAGCGCAGTTCAGCGACAATGTGTGGAATACTGCAAGAATAATAGCCAGTAGTCTAAAAAACATGATTTTACGGATTAAAAGCGCTCTGAATTTGAGTGGTACTATCAGTTTTCACAGCATGGAAATGTATGTTGTAGGTTTGTCTTAAGATTGAATTGCAGTTCTTGGGAAGCTAAAAGCTCCTTTTATAATGTGTTTGGGATGTCTCCGAATTGCTGGCTGCATAAAATGTGTCTTTCATATTGTATATGTTTTCATTATGTTAAAATTGTTGCGTCATTACGCATCTTTTTTTATTCCATCAGTTACGGTATTATTATTATTATTATTATTATTATTATTATTATTATTATTATTATTATTATTATTATTTATTTATTTATTTTCAGTTTTCAGTTTTAGAATTTTTAATGACTGGGGGAGTCCGAATTGTCAGTGCATTAAAGTGGATAGGCTACCCCTCAACTTGCATCCCTTGCCTGTTTACAATTTATATGCAACTGGATTTCCGAATAATGGGTCACTGGCTGCAAATTGCCTTTACTTTCCTCTCTCCACCTTCTTAAATGCTCAAGTCCAAAGAGAACATATCCTGTCTGAGGGATCTCTCCAAAGCTGCCTCTTTAGTGCGCATCAGACATTATCCGTTGTTTTTCACTTATAAGTTCATGCGCGGAATGGTTCGAAAACACGCGAACTGGACCGGTCTTGATGCAGCATTACTAATGCTGTTTGCAGACTTACATAGATTGCTGTCTATATATTATAAGATTCACTGCATGGAAGTGATACGGTATATCTCCGATGGATAAAGGTTATTTGAGGTTTTGCCACCTTTCACCGGTGGGCAGTGGGTCGTCTCCAAATGCCCGCGGTTATAAAGCGTATAAACGTTGAAAAAAAAAAAAAATAAAAATAAAAAGTCTGTCTAATTTTAATTTGTCAAGTGATTCAGATAAAAGGGAGCTGTTAAAGTCCCCTAAAAGCGTATTTTGTTTTACTCAAAATGTGGATCCGAATCCAAGAATGTGAAGGTACTGAAAGGAGATAACGGGTTTATCCTCTGCTCATGCGACCTGAAATGATCTGAGGTGTGCAGGCTGCCCCAAATGAAAACGGCTCTTTGGATCACCTTCAGATGGTGCGTAAACTCCTCTTGCGCTCCTTGTTTCTATATTCCTAGCCTCCTCAGTCCCACCGCGCTCTCCACATCAGATTTGCTGAAGATCAAACTCACGCGCTAAACGTTTTATCTGTTTCCTCCAGCCTGACATCACAAAGCCAGCCCCTATCTCAACCACTAGATAGAAACCTTCACCCAACCCCAGAACCTTGCATGCGTGCATCTACTCTCACTTTCTCCACCCGTCCCATTGACATATACCTGCTACACCTACTTCAGAACTGTAACGCAAGGGAGACAGCACATCAGTCTGATATGTAAAGAGAGAAGTGGCTGAAACACTGCACATGTAGGAAAACAACAGTGAGAAATGTATAAACACTAAAGTCAACGGTGGACCTGTGATTAATGGAAATGTTGCCACTGTCTGTGAACTGAAATGACTAAAATATGCTGAGGGGAAATGCAAACAGACTGGTGGATCAACTCTGAGTGTTAATTGAAAGTTGTTGTTTTTTTTTTTTTATTATTTTTTTTTTTTTTTTTTTTTTTTCAATACAGCAAGAATAGGATAAGAAATTATTTTTAAAAAGCAGCATTTTGTGTATGGTGTCGTAATTATAAGAATTTGACCAAAATAAAGACATTTTTTAGGACAGTTTAGTAAAGGTTTCGGAATTTACATTGCACTCTAGTCTGAAGCACTACTTGTGTATATGCCTGGTTAAGTTGGAGTATGTTATTTTCACGTCAAACATTTATGAAGTGTATGTATATGAATGCATGTACATTTCTTTACAATGGTGTTCAGTTTAAATTATTTGAAGGGAAACTCTGCATAATATATGACTACATATAACAGTAATGAATATTGTTATTTGTTAAGATATATGCAGTATAGACAAATGTGCATAGACAAATGCCTAAACAATAAATAGAAATTACACTCTAAAACAATTTTCTGTTATATATACTGTATATAGCTACAGTGTCTCGCACCCACTGTGAAATTTGGTGGATGATCGGTGATGATCTGGGGGTGCTTCAGCAAGGCTGGAATCGGGCAGATTCGTCTTTGTGAAGGACGCATGAATCAAGCCATGTACAAGGTTATCCTGGAATAAAACTTGCTTCCATCTTCTCTGACAATGTTCCCCAACTCTGAGGATTGTTTTTTCAGCAGGACAATGCTCCATGCCACACAGCCAGGTCAATCAAGGTGTGGATGGAGGACCACCGGATCAAAACCCTGTCATGGCCAGCCCAATCTCCAGACCTGAACCCCATTGGAAAACTCTGGAATGTGATCAAGAGGAAGTTGGATGGCCACAAGCCATCAAACAAAGTCAAGCTGCTTGAATTTTTGCACCAGGTGTGGCATAAAGTCACCCAACAGCAATGTGAAAGACTGGTAGAAAGCATGCCAAGATGCATGAAAGCTGTAATTGAAAATCAGGGTTATTCCACCAAATATTGATTTCTGAATTCTTCCTAAGTTAAAACATTATATTAATATAATATACATATTGTGTTGTTTAAAAATGAATATGAACTTGTTTTCTTTGCATTATTCGAGGTCTAAAAACACTGCATCATTTTTGTTATTTTGACCAGTTGTCATTTTCTGCAAATAAATGCTCTAAATTACAATATTTTTATTTAGAAATTTGGGAGAAATGTTGTCAGTACTTTATAGAATAAAACAAAGATGTTCATTTAACTCAAAATCCAGAGAAACTGATAATTTTGCAGTGGTCTCTTAATTTTTTTCAGAGCTGTATATATATATATATATATATATATATATATATATATATATATATATATATATATATATACACACACTCATTATGGTCCTAATAAAGTGCCCAACGTGGTCTTATGCTGTTGTAGCTCATCTGCCTCAAGGTTCGTCATGTTGTGCATTCTGAGATGCTGTTCTGCTCACTACAATTGTACAGAGTGGTTTATCTGAGTTACCGTAGCCTTTCTGTCAGCTTGAACCAGTCTGGCCATTCTCCGTTGACTTCTCTCATCAACAAAGCATTTCTGTCCGCAGAACTGCCGCTCACTGGATGTTTTTTTGGCACCATGCTGAGTAAATCCCAGGAGATCAGCAGTTACAGAAATACTCAAACCAGCCCGTCTGGCACCAACAATCATGCCATGGTATAAATCATTGAGATCAAATTTTTTCCCCATTCTGATGGTCGATGTGAACATTAACTGATGTTAACTCCTGACCCATATCCGCATGATTTTATGCATTGCACTGCTGCCATGCAATTGGCTGATTAGATAATTGCATGTATAAGTGTAGAGGTGTTCCTAATAAAGTGATCAGTGAGTGTATATTATTATTATTATTATTATTATTAGTAGTAGTAGTAGTAGTAGTAGTAGTATATACAGTATAAACATAAAAGAGTTTGTAGCTTTATCAAAAGAATTAAATTCAAATTAAATTATCAATATGATTATGCTTTTTGACATACAGTATGTTATATAATTGAAGTGTAGTTCTTAAAGTCATATGGCTGTGGTCCAGTCACATGAAAAGATGCAGTTTGGGGGAGCCAGAGTTGTTCCCATTATCATTATAATGACCGATGATAACTTTAGGTGGAAACTTCCACAGGGTACTGTAGAACTTTCATGAGAAAATATTGACCAAAATACTCAGGAATTCTTACAAATTTGAAAGGCTTCTGTTCTAAGTTCCAAACAAGTAGGCAATATTTATTTCCAAAAATGTCCAGGAATTCACAGTTTTTGCTGAGTGTTCAAACAAGTCAATGCAGGGCATGACAGATTGCCTGCCTGACATTAACTGTACAGTGAATAATAGCCCTGAAACAGCATTCAACAGTGCAGGTGCATATAGAGTGTTGCAAATGAGGAGATTTGTGGCCAGAGAGCATCTCATTCAGCATCTCAACAAAAAGATACAACACCTCACGCAGGACTGGTCATAAAGTTAAGACATGCCACTGTTTAATTTCCGAAATGCACCCGTTTTTCGCCCCACTGTTTTTGCCAGGCTTAATTTGCAAACAGCACGACTTGGGGTAACTGGCAGTTATGGCAGGGGCCCCTTCAGGGGTAGAAAGGGTCCTAACAGTGGGAGGTAAGAATTCCGCAACCAGCCTGAGGATCTGCCTGCAAAACATTCAGCTTTTTTGTATCAAAGTGCTTTGAGATACAGCTGCAACTGTGTAAAAAAAAAAAAAAAAGAAAAAGAAAAAAAAAAGTGAATGGTCGCTCCTGGGCCTCACCCCCACTGCAAAGGACCTCTAAGAGATTAGCCTTCATTTGAGGCTGCCCTGCCCCAATCCAATTCTAAGTGACCAAAGAACGCAATGGGAAAATCCAACCTGATGTGCTGGACAAATAACAAGAGCCTAGTCCAAAGTCCAAAGGCAACCTCCACATCAGGAATGGTATCAAATTAAAAAGAGACACAATACATTGAAGATATTTACTACATTTTTTACAAGTTAGAAAACTGTTATTCTATCACTTGGGAGACACAACCAATGTCCACGAGAGAGCAGAAAATTCCACAGAATAGATATTTGAAGAGATACTGTGAGTCAAACAGGTGTGCACTGTATGAACTATAATGTCATTTCCTAGTTAGTCATGGCTGGCTTTACTTTAAGACAGGATTAATCGCAGTGAGCATCTGACAGCATTCTTTTTTTTTTTTTTTCTCTATTTTTTCCCTCTTATGTCCTAGATTTACATAAAAAAGAAGTCTCAGTGAATTCAACTGCTTTGCATTGAAAGCGGTAACTCTTCATCCTTAACAACCCTTAGGTCTCTGAGAGTTTTTTCTTGCCTCTTTTCTTTATGCTGCATTTAATACAGTGGCTCTGAGAGGGAATCATTTCCATTGTCTTACAAACTAATGATAAAAAGCACTGTAATGGCTTAATTTCTGTAAGTGCATCATATATCTGTTTTTATGTGCTTGTATCCAACTGACATTGTTTGTGCATGTGGGTGTATTGGCGGATAGGACGTGGACAGCTGAGATTTGTTACTCATTTTCTGCATTGACCATTAATATCAAAGAGAGGCATTTGATAAAATTGAAGTGCCTAACGTTTTAAAATATTTTACTTTGTTATTGTTTTTAGAGTCTTTGGAACTTCCCAACAAGGGAATGATTGGTAAGCATGTCTTTATTTTCATTTTTTAATTTTCTAACAACACTATAAACAATCATATAAAAAAATGAATCAAAAATTCATCAAGGCTAACCTTTTCGCCAGAGATTAACAACAGAACTCATAATTAATTTGTTTTGTAGGAACAGAGACCTGATAATAGCACAATAATGGCATAATCTCTTTGGAGTGGTGTATTTTACCACTTTTATTCCAAAATACATTTTGTACTAAATAGTGGCTGACCAGTGAGTCAAATATTTCAAATATATTTGAAGTCTATTATCAGTTAAAAAGGGGTTATTTTTCCCTTTAGAGCCATGACAGAAGCACTGGAGATATATAAATGTTTGAAATGGCAACCAAAGTTATCCCATTTGTAACTGAGAATGAGAGCTGGCCAATGGGAGTAGACACAGCTCATCTAGACATTTTGCCTGATTCCCTCCCATGAGGGCTTATCCATTTGGAATGTTACTTGGCTTTAAACACTTGTGCTCTCTGGGTTAATAATGCTAGTCATCAGAGCATATTTCAAATGAGTTACAAGCAAAGAACATCTGAATCAACAAAAATAAGTGTCGGAGGGCTATGAAGTTTGGTCCATTATGCAGGTCGGGCAGGAAGAGCAGGGCTGTAATGAACTCATTGCACGTGATGGAAATTATCTGCCTTGCTACAGTAATTAATAGAAATGGAGTACAACGGGAACAGTATTAGCATTGGAAAAGCTCGACTTTATAATGTGTCACTGTCATAACAGTATATACTATATAAAACACTGTAAAATACATTAAATATATAAATAGATATAAACAGTAGAAAGGGGATCCTGTACCTGTTAGATTCACATCAGTTATGTTTTATTTTTCTGTTGCATCTTATATTTACATTAATTTATACATCTTTTGGAGAGCGACATACGATACATACACAATCAGTAATACCAGTAGTGATAAGAAGATTATTTCAATGGGTGGCCTTTATATACTGTAAGTTAATGTATTTTTTCTTCAGCCTGAAATTGAGACTTATTCCATCTTACATGAGCTGCACAGGAAGCTGGTTCCACACAACACAATCAGTGAAAACATACACATTTGAATATTCCATACTTATTAGAATCCACCCCTTCACTATGAATAACAATTTAGATTAAAAAAAAAATTAACATAAATTATATATATATATATATATATATATATATATATATATATATATATATATATATATATATATATATATAATTGCTATTTTTATATAATAGATAATAATACATATTTTAAACCAATGTTTTATACACTCAAACACACAAATGGCAGTCTTCTTAAATGATTAACCATTCCATTCAATGTCAGTTTACTGGTGTTGTTGTGTATGGCAATAGGGAGTTCATTCAATGTATTTTGTTCCCGCTTGGATCCCAGGTTGCACTGTATTTTTAAAGATGATAACTCCCCCTGCTGTGTAAAATCATAACTTCAGTCATAAGTGTCCAAAGGCATAGTCACAGACAATCTAGTCAGGGAAAGCTGATTAATTGTGCCTTTTACACTGCTATCAAATTTTTATTTTATGTAATCTTAATGCAATGTGTAAGCAAATTATTGTTTTAAAAAAAACTTGTGGATCAATCTAAGTTGGCCTCACTAATGGCCTCAAGCTCTTGACCGATTGGATTTTTAATATTACATTGAAGAAATATTCTCTCAATGTGATTAACTGAGCAAAAAATGGCAATTACTGAAGCAAATTACTGCAAATTCCCAGACATCTTGAGTTACAGTAATGTATATTTAACCACTATCATCTATTTTAAATAATCAACATCCACTGTATATTTACTTTTGCTGAATGAGCAGCAGGAAAAAATAAATAAAAAAATAAACAAAAAATAAATAAATAAATAAAATAAACAAAAATCTATGGGTCTATTGTGAGTTCGTCCATTTACTTTATTGTAACTGTAACTGGTAAATAAGATCATCATTCATGACAGTGTTTTAGAATAATTAGTGGAGTAAGTGAAGTTTTATGAGTATGAATGATACTAGGCTTTATTATAAACAGTTAAATCAAAGTGAGTGTGAATCCCATAGGAAGTGAAAGGTGTTTTTAGACATCATAATTATTCAATGAGGTCTTCTCATAAAAGTTGAGAGTCCATTGCTCAGTTGTTGAGGTCCTATAGGGATGAAGATATTTCTAGACTCTTTGTCTAGAACATGGTTAACCGTTTGATAATTTATAATGGGAAAAAGTTATTAGCTGCATTTTACAATGGAAACAGTGCCTCAAAGGGATAGTTCACCCAAAAATGAAAATTCATTCATCATTTACTCACCCTCATGCCATCCCAGATGTGAATGACTTTCTGCAGAACACAAATAAAGATTTTTAGAAGAATACCTCAGCTCTGTTGGACCACACAATGCAAGTGATCGGTGGCCAGAACTTTCAAACTCCAAAAAGCACATAAAGGCAGCATAAAAGTAATCAATAAGACTCCAGTGGTTTTATCCATGTCTTCTGAAGAGATCCAATCGGTTTTGGGTCAGAGCAGACCAAAATGTTACTAATTTTTTACTGTACAACTTGCCATTACAGTCTTTAGACATGATCACGATTTCAAGCTTGGTTACACTTCCTAGATCTTGACACATGCGCAGAGCACTAGATGATGCTAGGAAGTGTAATTGAGCTAGAACTCATGTTTGCGAAGAAGCCTGCAGATGTCAAGATTTATAGTGAAAAATTGGTAAAATTTTAATCTGTTCTCACCCAAAACTGATTGGATCTTTTCAGAAAACATTGATTAAACCACTGGAGTCTTATTGATTACTTTTATGCTGCTTTTATGTGTTTTTTGGAGCTACAAAGGTCTGATCTCCATTCACTTGCATTGTATGGACATACAGAGCTGAGATATCCTTCTTAAATTCTTCGTCTGTGTTCAGAAGAAGAAAGAAATTCATACACATCTGGGATGGCATGGGGGTGAATAAATGAATGTTTTTTAATTTTTTGGTGAACTTTTCTTTTAAGTGTGATGATAGCAACTTGGTGGTCAGTGTAGAGATCTGAGCAAAAGAGATCCTTGAATCCTTTTTAATCTGAATTCATGCAATCAGATAATCTCTATCTGCATGATTAAAAGTTTGTGGTTGACAGTGTTGAATGCAACAAGGTCCAGAAAAATCAGTACAGAGATAAGCAAAAACACTGTGACCGACAAAAGAGAGTGGCCAGCTTTTAAGTCTGATTGTTAGGGATCAAATAAGTCAAGAAAAATAATTTTCAGTACTGTTGTGAGAATGGTTGAAACTAGACCAGCATTAATTGAGCAACAGCCAGAATAAACCAGCTTGGAACAGCATGGAAAATAATGCTGGTCTAAGCTGGTCTTTTCAGCAGGGATGAAAGTTAGGAAGAAGGCCAGTTGACAAAAGTTTTCTTGACATCTCAGAGTAGTCCAAGTTTGGTTTTTGAGTAGTGAGGTGACACAGACTCAAAGATCTAATTGGTCTAACATGTACCGATGACAGAGGAAAGGTATGGTAGTAGATCAGAGGAAATATTTTGGATCGAGAGGGAAGGTGGTCACATGTTGGGTAAAGTAGCTGTAGAAGCATGTATGCCAGATGAGAAGTTGAAGTAGTTCTGAAACAAAGACTGGATCAAAGACTGTGGTTGTTGCGTGCACAGGGCTGTAGACTGATGCTGACCACTCTGATTTTGCAGTTGATGATGTTTTATTTTTCTAAAAAACCACAGCTTAAAGGAATAGTTCACGCATGAAAATGAACATTCAGTCATTATTTACTCACCTTTATGTCATTTCAAATCCATATGACTCTCTTTCTTCTGTAGAACACGAGGAGATATTTTAAAGAATGTTATGATGCTGATTTCCATACAATAGCAGTGGATAGTGCATTACTTTAAAGCTTAAAAAAAAATCACCCATATGGTACATACAAGTAGTCCAGTCCTGTTATTTTAAAGGTGCGCTCAATATATATTGCTGATTGCTAAACTTTTAACATAAATAAATAAATAGTATTTTTGAAAAATATGTTTAAAATGAAATACACTCACATGAGATGAAGAGTCTAGTCATAAGAGTCTGCAACATAATCAAAAAATACTGAGTGTGCCTTGAAGTATTGGTAGCCTTTCAAAATTAATAAATTACATTTATTGTATTTTATTCAAAATTGACATTTCTATCACAGTCTCACGAACCGAGACTGTCCTCGCTCAGGAAGCGGGTCATTGTTTACATAGTTTTTTTTTTTTATTACTATTTGGAAATGATTTTTTGTTTTATTTTATATTGTTTTGAAATTGTTTTGGACTGTTTTGGTTTGTGAACGGCACAAGTTTCTCTTGTAAACAATGACGCGCTTCCTGACTCATCCTCCACATGACGCGTGACCTTACCAATGAGCTTATGTCATCCCTCTCATTAGCTCACGTCACAGAGATGTACGGAAGCGAACATTTGTGGTTAAAAAGTATATAAGTATTGTTTTGTTTCTAAAAATAATCAATTGTTTGCATTCAGAAGAACTTTATTTGTTGACTGGAATCGTGTGGATTATTTTGATGCACCCTAAATATGCATTTTGGACCATCAAAAAATGGAGTACATTCACTTGCATTGTTTAGAGGAGGAGGCCTGAAATGAAATCCTAAAAGTCTTAAATTCTGTTTAGATGAAGAAAGAAACTCAGATACATCTTGGATGGCCTGAGGGTGAGTAGATTATCAACAAATTTTCATTTTTGGGTGAACTATTCTTTTAAGTAAGTCATATTTTATAACAATATAAGTGTTGTCCATAATCCACATAACTTCGTTTTGGAAATAAAAATCTACTAGCCTACACATTTTTATTTGTCCTTTTTTGTTTTGTAAGGTTTAGAGACTAAAAACATCTACCTGTAACTGTATAATTATTCTCTTGTATTATAGAGGTGTTATTTCATAGACGTGTACAAGCAGTCATTAGCGTGTAATTATTAATGTATGAATCAAATAAAGGGTATATATTTCTTTGTTCCTCTGTGATATACGTGACAGAGTATAAAATAAGATTTGAATCCCAAATCAAATTAAAGAAGAAATAGGACTGTATATGTTCTCAAAACTGAATCAAACAAATGAAAGAAAAAACAAAACATATAATCATCCATAAAACATAAAACATCATCCATACCAAATAAATTCACTCCATATACTCAACAACCTCTCATATTCTTTAGAAGACTAAAATCCGGTGCCTGGGTAGCTCAGTGAGTATTGACGCTGACTACAACCCCTGGAGTCACGAGTTCCAATCCAGGGCGTGCTGAGTGACTCCAGCCAGGCCTCCTAAGCAACCAAATTAGCCCAATTGCTAGGGAGGGTAGAGTCACATGGGGTAACCTCCTCGTGGTCACAATTAGTGGTTCTCGCTCTCAATGGGGCGCGTGGTAAGTTGTGTGTGGATCACAGAGTATAGCATGAGCCTCCACATGTGGAGTCTCCGCGGTGTCATGCACAACAAGCCACGTGATAAGATGTGCAGATTGGCGGTCACAGAAGTGGAGGCAGCTGAGACTTGTCCTCCACCAACCGGATTGAGGTTAGTAACCGCGCCACCACGAGGACCTACTAAGTAGTGGGAATTGGGCATTCCAAATTGAGAGAAAAGGGGATAAAAAAACAAACAAAAAAAAAAACAAGAAGACTAAAATCCTAGATGCTCAGTAGTTATTAGTATGCTATACTATACTACTAATATATAAAAAAAAATTAAGAAAATCCAATCAATATTGCACTCTCTCACTTTTTTATTTACACATAACGCTACATACTTTGCAAGCTGAAGAATATGTTTGCATTAAAACATCCAGTATACCACAGCTCCGAACGTTTAAAACATGGATTTAATCCACTACGCAATGGATGTCCGTGATGTAGTAGATGAAATCCACTATGTCATTGTGCTACAGTCCAGCGAGGACCTCGAACCCCCTGGGCTGCGTTCCACTTCACTTTTAACATCCACTTGCCAACCCCCCTAAGCACTTCCCCTCGGGGGAATCCCCGCAGCCATTTTGGAAATCTGTTCCACTTTGTTAAGTGAGCTAGGGAAGTTTCTGTTGACAGACACTCAACCCCTCGATTTTGACTGAGGGAGCGAGCCTACTCTGATGTATGTTTCAGGCAGCTCCATATCCCACAATGCAACTCGATTGTGACGTGACAGCAGATTGCACTTCATAAACCCCACCCCTCACACAACTCTAATGTATGATGGAAGTGAAGTTAGGTCAATTAAGCAGTTTAGAAAAGTTGTATTGAGATTTAGCAGCATAATACTTGCAGCTACCTTAAACTGTTTATCACACAGTTATAGCCTATGTGTTCATTATGTTAACATTTTTGTTTGTGTAAATCTTAATTAATCAAATCTACGTTTTATACATAAGCCTCTGAAATCAATCTCCAAAAACATTGTTTTCTCAGGTGCAAAAATCACTAAATAATTCCACAAATTCACATCAGCCTTCAACATGCTCCAAGTGATCAAGGGTTTAGAGTGTTCCAGGTAAACCCACTGCAAGTCTTCCGCCAGTAGTGGACACTCGCGCAACGTAAGCAGTGACGTACAACCGAGTTCATGAGACGGAGTGAAGTTTGCGAGGGAAAGGGATACAAATTTGAAATGGAACGCAGCCTGGCCTGCACCCTCGCGAACCCCTGTTTGGGAAACCCTTCATAAATAGTTGTGACTGATACGTACAGTTTTACTCCAAACCAGTAGATGGCGGTAATCTCCGAGTCACGTGAACATTCCAGTCGGGGAAGTTCTCGCGTTAACATCCTGCAGACAGTGGATTGAAATTTCTAAAACCGTCAGAGTTGTCAACAAATCTCTGGAGTTTGATATCATTTGTATCGAACAAGCTCACTTACATGCACAAAAACAGCCTCAGTTGTGCTCAGAAAAGCTAGTTTAGAGCGCTAGTCACTGTTAGCAACGCGCTTGGTAGAAGTTTAGAGCTCTTTTCTCTGATCCGTGTCGCTTTAGCTGGTTAGCGTAGCTCCTACAGCCGCCCGGATGCGTTAAAACCCTGCAGCTTTAGCTTCAGCTTCGGCCTTCCGACGTGCACAAGCGGCTTCAATCATGTCAAGCGCTCGGCAGCAACAGGCTAGCGGTGTGCCGGGATCAGTTCCCGGGACGAGCTCTGGAAGTACAAGTAGCAGCAGCGGCGCCGGCGGGGCGAACAGCGGCAGCAGCGGCGCTCAGAACTGCAACAGCTCCGGTAACGGGGTGTACTCTCGGACTCTGGGATCGGGAGCCGAGGGACAAAGCGCTCGACTGGCGTCGTCGAGCAGGAAAAGACCCTATTATAACGGTCTGATCAATCCCTATGAAGATAAGAGTAATGATTTTGTGTGGTAAGTGCATTTACTCTTCTTGGTGATACTGCAGAGACATAATATTTACTGCCACATAGATACCTCTTTCTGCTCTTTTCAACTAAATTCACTAAATGTTAAAATGTGTAGTTGTGAGCAAAATATTGCATGTTTATTTGGCAAAAGCCTGTGGATACTCTCAATTTAATACTTTAATTGCTCGGATAACGCTAACTTATAACCATAAACAAGGTGGAAGGGTTAGAACTTGCCAAGCTAACACATCTGGCATTAAAATGTGATGTGTTGGGGAAAAGGAAGCAAGTCTGCATGTGTCATGTTTTGTCTTTCTTTTTTAACAGCCCCATATGTTTTGAGATGATAGAGGAAGCTCACATGACAAAGTGTGGTCACAGTTTCTGGTGAGAAGCACTTGTTTTCTGAACACTGTCCTATTTTATTTTTGCATTTTAATGTTTTGTATTTTCTTGCCCATTTGCAGCCTTTGATCAAACCATTATGTCTTCATTTCTCCTTTCTAGTTATAAATGTATACGACAGAGTTTAGAGGACAGCAACAGATGCCCGAAATGTAATTATATAATTGACAATGTGGATCAACTCTACCCCAACTTCTTAGGTATGTATATCGTAAAAAGCATGTGAATTGTTGTCTTTTGTGCTTTTCTGTCATTTAGCAGCATCATCTCAAGGACTTTTAAGGACTGCCTACTAATTTCTGTAAAGTTGCTTTGAAACTATGTGCATTGCAAAAAGCACTATAAAAATAAAAATGACTTGACTAGTATATATTACTGTAATCAGAAAGATAGTTGGGTGGATTATCAGTCTGACGAATTGTTTATGTCATGTTATTTATCTAATGGGTTTGCAGTAAATGAACTGATCCTGAAACAGAAACAGAGATCTGAAGAGAAGCGTCTGAAACGGGATCACCCTGTGAGTGCACCCTTCTCTTCCTTTTTCTGAGACAACAATACCTGGCATTACAACACATATAATGTTCCTTTGATTTTTCAATGACCAAGACAATTGGTTAATGAGGGAATACTTTGAACAAAATGGATACATTTTTGTAATACATTAAGGTACATTACCAGTCAAAAGTTTGAACACACTTGACTCAGTTTGTTTTTTTATGATCCTAAATACATTTGGTTTGAAGAGTTGGAAATTAATGCTTGGAATAAGAGCCAGAACGATATGGGATTTTTGAGACCATAGCAATTTTAGAGGGGGGAATTCACCAATTACCGAAATGGCGGCTGATATAGTTAATTTTTGAGCTGGAATGAAAACAGACTATGTGGATTGTGCACAGATTTTGCACTGATATGCCTATGCAAAGGTACTCGGAAGGCTGCTTTCTTAAATATTTTTATCAAAGAATATTTGACATTATTATTATACATTGTCAACAAATTCTAGAAATGAACACTGAGAAAATAAAGAATAAATACAAATACAATAAATAGCTTAATAAACATCAGTACTGTATGTTCAGTATCAGTCAATGGCTGACCATTTAAATAAAGAATAAATAAAAGTAAAATAAATAGCTAAATAAAAATCAGTATGTATGTTTAGTATCAGTCAAATGCTGACCATTTAAATAAAAATAAAATAAATAGCTAAATATACATGAGTACTGTATGTTTAGTATCAGTCAAATGCTGACCATTAAAATAAAGACTAATATAATAAATAACTAAATAAACATCAGTACTGTTTAGTATCAGTCAATTGCTGACTATTTAAATAAATAATAAATAAAAATAAAATAAATATCTAAATAAACATCAGTAGTACTGTTTAGTATCAGTCAAATGCTGTCTATTTTAATACTACCAGTCAATTAGGGGCAGGTTGTTAAACAAGAAGCATTTACACCTGCTGAGTCAAAAGATAAACAGCGGCAGCGGTGTTACACCGTATTCTGCTATACAAGTTCAGGGTAAACTTTCAACGGTAGAAAACCAGACTTTTAAATATTACATGTTATTAATGCAACGACTGGAATTGTTTGGTTGAAGGGGGTACCAAACTGCAATCCTGAACAAAACGTTTGGTGAATACATGTTTACACATTAGCTTCCACTCAGCTGACAAGCAATGAAAGTAGCTACGTCGTTAGCTTGTTAGCTATAATCTCGTTGTCACGGAGAGCAAAAGATGGACTTTATTTACTTTCTAGCATTGTGTCTCACCAACTAGGTAACAACGTAGTGTGAAATCAACACTCATCAGACACAATCCACCACCGCACTGTTGTCTGTTGAGCTGCAAAAAGATGCTCTGATGTTTACCTTTCAATCTGCTACATTACTTACTGCACTGACAAACTATAGCTGGCTAACATAGCAAACAGATGTGATAAACATGAGTGACATGGTTGTCAGGGACAGGGTTAACGTTATATTAGTTATATTGAAAAGGGAAAATGATGGGGTCATTGTTTATTAACTTTCCAATATGTATTTCACAAACTAGTTAGCAACTTACTGTGAAGACACCGCTTAACTCCGCATCGCTTAACTCCGCATCGCTTAACTCCGCATCGCTTAACTCCGCATCGCTTAACTCCGCATCGCTTAACTCCGCACCGTCAGCTCAGCTCTGTAAACAGTGGAGTCGGAGCGTGCTCTGCTGGACAAACTACGTCATGACACCAATTCAAGCATTGTTTTCTGCATTATATGTTCTGAAAAAAGTTTTCATATCTGCGCATATCGGTAAACACATATGCCGATACCGATATATCGGTGAAAGGCTAATATATAAATCGGTCAGGCACTACTTGGAATATATACTCACTACTAGGGATGTCATAAAATATTTATATATATCAATTATTGAAAGGCACGTTATATTATCAATATATTTTTGAAGCATCGATATATTAAAATTAGCCGATATTTAAATTAGAAGCCTAATTTGCGCGCTATCCAATTCACTCAGTTGGCCTTCTGTTTAGCAGTCTGGCATAATAGCATTGGGAGACCACAAAAGGATGATATAACATTTACTGTCGTGGATAGGAAAGGCACTGGGATCACACACACACCGTATTTTAGAGCTCTTTGACACACACAGGACGAGCTGATGCGGCACAGCAGATGGCAGTCCAAAGTTACGAAGGTTTTTGTACTTCAAGAATGAACAAAGTGATGTTGATAAGTTTGCAGGTTAGTGTATGAAACTAGGTCTTTCATTCAAACTTTCAAACCACAAAATGACATGTTTGTAACTGAAAAAACATTGTGTAGGATATATGAAAGATGCATGTACACAATATATCATCCAGTGATGGCTAGAGTAAATAATCTTTGGACTTTGATAATGATTTGTTTCTAATTTAATGGAAAACTATGCAAGTTACGCTCTGTGGCACTGCAGAATTTTGACGCCAAACGTTGACTGTGTGACCTTCATATAAAATAATTGTTAGGAATTTTAGAATGTGCCTGTGTACACCCCCCCCCCCCCCATTTACCCTTCCACTTGCAACTTTACCAAAGTTGTGTTGAGAAATATATTTGAAAAGACTATTGTGCAACAAGCAGCCCCCCAAAAAAATCAATTGTTGTTTTTTTTTTTATTTGGCCGAATCGATATCGATTCTGAAAAGCAGTGGATCGATCTTTGTGAACAGCTAAATCCGTCCGTGTAGCACATGTTGACAGAGTACAACTATTCTTCGACTCTGTAGTCAGCAGTTATGTGTGTGTGTGTGTGTGTGTGTGTGTGTGTGTGTGTGTGTGTGTGTGTGTGTGTGTGTGTGTGTGTGTGTGTGTTCCAAGAATGCTCGTGATGTGGATTCACGCAAGAATGCTCAAAAACAAGGTATGAATGTAAACACAGAGAATCAAAATATTTAAATTATAAATGTGTAATTCCAGCTCTGTCGCTGTCTAGCATGTCATTTATAATAATAAAACAACAATAACAAGAAAATGAGAATATGTATATATACATATATATAAAATTTGAGGGGGTGGTCTACAGGTCTCCCCCTGCTGCTCAGAATCCTGTAGGAAACACTAAACTCTTATTAATTTTTAAATTGGTGTTCCATGAACAGCTTTAGAAACATCTCTCCAATTAGTAGTACTGAATTTTCAATGTCTAATGAATCGATTTTAATCTAATCGAGATCTTGTGAATCGAAATTGAATCGAATCGGGGCATCTGTGCCGATACCCAGCCCTATGCCCAATTATTAGGCAAATTGTATTCCTTGGGATTATTTTAATTGTTGAACAAACACAATGCTCTCAGTCAATCCAAAATGATATTGAACCTCAAACCTGAATGTTTAACAAAGAAAAACTGAGTTTTGTCTGTCTTTAAGTGTGCACAATTATTAGGCAACTATTAGTGTGCACAATTATCAGGCAACTAACAAAAATAATTTCTCCCAACTCAATTGTTTATTCTCAATTTTTAGAGTAGGTGCAACAAATAAGTAACACAAAATGACAATTAAATAACATTTTTGGCCTTTCAAAAATATTCAGTGACCAATATAGCCACCCTTCTTTTCAGTAACTGCCATGAGCCTTCCATCCACAGAGTCTGTCAGTTTCTTGATCTGTTCACGATCAACTTTCACTGAAGCAGCAACCACAGCCTCCCAAATGCTGTTCAAAGAGGTGTATTGTCTTCCCTCGCTGTAAATCTCACATCTGAGAAGGGTCCACATGTTCTCAGTAGGATTTAATTCAGGTGAGGAAGGGGGCCAAGTCATTATTTGAGCATCTTTGAGGCCCTTGCTGGTTAGCCAAGCAGTGGAGTACTTGGATGCATGTGATGGAGCATTGTCCTGCATAAAGATCATGGCCTTCTTGAATGCTGAGGACTTCTTCCTGTACCACTGCTTGAAGAAAGTACTTTCCAGAAACTGGCAGTAGGTTTGAGAGTTGAGTTTCAGTCCATCTTCAACTCGAAAAGGTCCAACTACCTCATCCTTAATGATAGCAGGCCATACCAGTACCCCTCCTCCACCTTGCTGGCACCTGACTCGAAGTGGTGCCCTGTGTCCATTAGTGATCCAGCCACGGGCCCATCCATCTGGTCAATCAAGAGTCACTCTCATTTCATCTGTCCATAAAACCTTTGAAAAATCTGTCCATGTATTTCTTTGCCCAATCTTGACGCTTCAACTTGTGAATATATTCAGTGGTGGTTGTGTTTCAACCTTCTTGACCTTGGCCATGTCTTCATGTCGCTCTCACCCTTATCTGCCGTTTTGGGCCGCTTTTAAGGTCTCCCTCCACTATCACTGTAACAAGAAACAGCTGTTAAAAATTATGCCAACCAATTTGATGAACCACACCACTCCCTCTCTCCCGCAAAAAGACACACGACCATGGCCCCATCTCCATACCGACAAACAATATTTTTGAGTTGAATATTAATGGGTTCCTGGTAGCTTCACGTTTAATTCTTCTCAAGACTTTTGCATTTAATTTGTGCCTTTCCTTCTCCATGCGTTTTTTGCACCCCAGTTGACTATTCACAACAAAACATTTGATTGACCGGTGGTCACGCCTCAATACTTTAGCGATTTTAAGAGTGTTATGTCCATCTGAAAGGCATTTTACAATATCTGACTTTTCAGTGTCAATTAAATCTTTTTTTTTTTTTTTTTTTGGCCCATTTTACCTGAGGTAATGAAGCTGATTAATAATTATGCACACCTTGATATAAGGTGTTAGTCACTTTTGCCACACCCTCCCTCATTACACAAATACATACCACCTGAAAATGATTGAATCCAATAAGCATTCAAGTTTATATGGTTTGGAGTTGGAAAATGTGAATGGAAATAATGATAAGATCAGAATACTCACTTGCCTTATAATTGGGCATGCAGTGTATATCGTTTATCATCTGAAAAATCTTCTCATTATCGCTGCGTCAAAAAGGCATGGATCCCAAGCCTACTCACTACACAATCCCCATACTTCCATTTCTTTTATTTAATAGTTTTGATGACCAATGTTCTAAAATGTGGAAAATGGTAATAGTATGTGGGTGTGTCCAAACTGTTGACTGGTAGTGTATGTCTTATTTTTCATATGTGTCATATTGTATGTGCTGTTTATAGAATGGAACCAAATGGCAGGTTTTCCAGGATGTTCTTGGCGCAGATCAAGAGAACATGGATTTGGTGAATGTAAACTACATATTAGAGTACCTGTTGCAAAAAAAGAAACAACTAGAGGCGGTTGGTATACTTTATCTTATAATGTATCATATAACGGGGAAGAAATGCCCCTGCTGAGTGACTCAAGAAGACTTGTCCCGATTGCTCCCTCAACTGTTTTTGCTGAACTTTCAGTGATCTCTGTTTACAGGAATCACAAGCTGCTCAGCGCCAAATCTTAATGGAATTCCTAAAAGAAGCCAGAAGAAATAAAAGAGAGGTTGAGCCATCACATCTATTTACAAAATGTTAAATAATACACAGCCGATGATGGCAGTAGCTGTGAGGTTGTGAAGTCATAATGTTTCCCTGTCTTTACTTCTGCAGCAACTGGAACAGTTACAAAAAGAACTTAACTTTTTGGAAGAGGATATCAAACGAGTTGAGGTCAGTTTATTATGGAGCCCAAGAATTGTCACATAAGGGATCTCGTGTTTTATGACCTAGCATATAGATATTGAGTTCATTCAGGTTACTGAAGAAGTTTGTGATACCTCTTCAGTTTAAAATATGGTTTCTGTCTAATTAAGAAATATTCTTAATACATATTATATATAAGGTTATAAATCTGACTTGTATGCTTTTCCGTTTAAGGAAATGAGTGGTATGTACTCACCAGTGAGTGACATGGACCCCAACTTGGACAGTACTGTCCCACAGTTTGAAGCCCCCTCTCCTGCACCCAGGTAAGACCAACCGCATTTCACATTAAAGGGGTCATGAAATGGAGAATAACATTTTCCTTGATATTTAGACATATAAGAGGTGACTGTAAAAACATGTGCGGTGTGAACGGCCCCTAACTCATTCGTACACTATAAAAAAAAACATACTGTAATTTTCAGAACTCAACTTCCTCCTCAGTCTAAAAATAGCATTTATAGTTAACACCCTGCTGAAACATCTCGTTTTGAAATCTGTGTGTTAATGATATCACAAGACATTGCTCATTTGCATGTACACGGCCCAAAACATGCGTCGTCATCGTGGGTGTACTGTTTAGGAGAAAACAGCTCAAGTTACTGCTGCAAGGTAAGATGTTTCTTTTATTGAAAGATGCGGCAGTGCCAACTGTATTGCACCCTGCAGTAATGCCGGTAAGTAAATCATTTATTTCTAATCTTTCAGTTTCAGTTTGTAATAAACAGCAAGCCATCATTTATCGCTAAGTAGAGGTCTGCAACCCGACAGGTCCCGAGAACCCGTTGGGTTTTGGGCCGGGTTCGAGATTGGGTTTTTAATTAATGAAAAAATAAACAGGCCTACCGAACTTGTTTCGCACCCACGCTCTCATTCACAGACACGTGTACGGATGAGTTAGGGGCCGTTCACATGAATGTGTTTTTGCATGCATCTGCTCTGTTTTACCATTGTTTTCCTATGAAAACACATGCTGGACAAATGTCTTTGACTGTTGCATCGTGTCTTGCTGTTTCTTCAGCATCTTGCGTAGGACTGGCAATTTTTTAGACACTGTGGCAAGCTTTTTTCAAAAACGCATGTCGAGACACCTGCGTTCTGTTTCATTTGTTGCGCTGCATCTAGATTGTTTTTAGCGCAGGTGTCACAAAGATTCAACGTTCTGAACAAGTTCAGGATGCAAAGAGGTGACTTGCATTGTTTAACATGATTCCAGATTGTTCCAGATTGTTCTGCACCAAGCAAAGTTTCAGCACTTGATAAACGGTCTGCTCTAGTGTACTGAGGGGCTGCTGTGCCTTGTAGCGATTCGTGTTCATGCTTAAAATCACTGCTGCTTATGAAATCAGTATATCAACCGATTGTAATAGGATTGAAAGTTCGGACACAGGAGGAGTAGGGAAACAACGACGCAGTTCAGGCAAGTCTTTTATTTTTTCTGCCCTGTTGCACGCTGCACAAAAGTCATCTGTGGGCTTTCACTCAAGTAACACAAACTCTCAATAATAAACTCTTGGAACACGCCAAACACCGTACTCTCGTGATGCTCTCACCCTTCTCTGGCATTTTGGGCTGCTTTTAAGGTCTCCCTCCACTATCACTGTAACAAGAAACAGCTGTTAGAAATTATGCCAACCAGTTTGACGAACCACACCACTCCCTCTCTCCCGCAAACAGACACACGACCATGGCCCCATCCCGACAAAGAATATTTTTGAGTTGAATAATTATTCAATATATAGTATTATGTGTGAAGAATGCAGAGTTAAATTAAATATATTATGGTGTAGTAATAAACGAATATATGGCGGGGGGCGTCAATACTTTTTTTTTCAGATGCAATTATGTTAGCTAATCAGAACAGTGGGTGTTTACTTTCAAGTTTTAAAGGAGAAGCAGCCTGAAACCAAGCATTTTTGACAGATGGTCAGAATGAGAATGGAAAATGATCATGTTTTACAAATATTTGACAATTTTTTGTGCAAAAAACTTTCATTTCAAGCATTTCATGACCCCTTTAGTCATCACTTAAAATGTAACCCCCTTGTCCATTTAACCACACTGCCATTATAGATGTATAGGTATTCAATCGTTTTCCATTAAAACAAAATCTGTATTTTGTTTTTATCTCCAGCAGTAGCATAATAGATCCCACAGAATACATTCCTCCCCCTTTTGGTGGAAGCTCACAGGTAAATAAATATAAGCCAGATTTCTTAAATAATTTTCTTTCACTACTACAGCTTGTTTATATCCTATTTAGTAATGCTAATATTCACTGCTTACTGTTGTGATTCATGTTTATATTTTAAGGGTAAAAGACAAACATGGTACAACAGCACGCTGGCATCACGGCGAAAGAGACTCACAGCACACTTTGAGGATCTAGAGCAGTGTTATTTCTCCAATAGGATGTCTCGAATAGCGGGTTGGTTGATTTTCTTGTTATTTTTCAAAGCAGTATTACTTTTGAAATAACATATGCAATAGCATATATACAATCAATTCCACAATTCTGAGACCACATTAAAAATCTGGAATTTTTGTAACAAAAATTAGAAATTAAAACAAAAGTTATTATATAAAATGAGAAATATTTAAAATTATGCTATATTTCTAGGTCACTAATGAAACGCAAGTAAATTTGTGACATTGATCATGTTAACGAGAATTCCTTGCTTCCATTGAAGAACACAAGTTGCTCTGGAACATTGTTAAATCATGCTGGGATAACATGGATCATTAGGTTTTGCACAAATTTGTTAAGTCCATACCAACTCGAGTGCATGCTAAGAAATTCTGAAAGTCATGTCAGTTTTTTAATCAAACCTTTCACTTAAATTGTTATGCTGACAATAAGTTAGAGTAAAATGTATTAAATTGAACAAGATTGCAAAGTTGTAGTCTTAGACTTTTGAACCCCACTGTATAAGGCATAATATAATGTATTTTTATACTTTGCCTGCGTAATGTTTTAATGTTACTTACAATAAGCAACATGAGAGTATTATTTCATACAAATTTGTGTAATATTCTTCCCAAGTTGAGCCCAGTGCTTTTCTCCATCTTAAATAGATGACAGCAGGACGGTTAACCAACTGGATGACTTCATGGAGTGTCTATCCAAATTCACCCGTTACAACTCTGTGAGGCCTCTGGCCACCCTCTCTTACGCTAGTGACCTCTATAATGGCTCCAGTATTGTGTCCAGGTAAGGTCATTAAAGACCACATGTTGTTGAATTTCAGATTACTAATTAGTGTAGCCAAGTCTTTGCTCACATGCTGTCCTACAGCAACCAGCAGAGGGTAGTATTGTATCACTAAATATTATAGGTTCTGATTGGGTGTGTTTTAAATACCATCTATTTTCCAAAACCTGGAACTGTGTCCTGTTGAAATATGAGATGGACCACATAGTTTGCTTTAATGTACAACCTGCATTTTTTTTTAAGAGATATGCCCTGATTTTTTATTTTTGACCACGTTTCTATTAAATTTTATTATTTTATATATATATATATATATATATATATATATATATATATATATATATATATATATATACACACACACACACAGTATATTACAGAAATGTATTTGATAGAGCAGTGGGTTAGCGCACATACTCTATTATATTGAGCCATGGCGCTAATGCGGTCGGCGCCCCCAACTCCGACATTTACCCAACCTCTATAAATTGGCTTAAAAATAAAACCTGGAAATATATATAGTTACTGTATATACACAGTACTGTATATGTACTGTAATGCTTGAAATTACCAAAAAACTGAAGATTTCGTACAAAGGTGTACACTACAGTCTTCAAAGACAAAGGACAACTGGCTCTAACAAGGACAGAAAGAGATGTGGAAGGCCAGATGTACAACTAAACAAGAGGATAATTACATCAGAGAAATAGATGCCTCACATGTCCTCAGCTGACAGCTTCATTGAATTCTACCCACTTAACACCAGTTTCACGTACAACAGTAAAGAGAAGACTCGGGTGCAGGCCTTATGGGAAGAATTGCAAAGAAAAAGCCACTTTTGAAACAGAAAAACAAAAAGAAAAGGTTAGAGTGGGCAAAGAAACACAGACATTGGACAACAGTTAATTGGAAAAGAGTGTTATGGATCTTAACCCCATTGAGCTTTTGTGGGATCAGCTAAACTGTAAGGTGCGTGAGAAGTGCCCGACAAGACAGCCACATCTATGGCAAGTGCTACAGGAAGTGTGGGGTGAAATGTCACCTGAGTATCTGGACAAACTGTCGGCTAGAATGCCAAAGATCTGCAAAGCTGTCATTGCTGCACGTGGAGGTTTTTTTGATGAGAAGTCTTTGAAGTAGTTTTTTTTTTTTTTCAAATTGTAATAGTAAGTTTTCAGGTTATTAATGTCCTGACTATACATTGTGATCAGTTGAATGCCACTTTGATGAATAAAAGTACCAATTTCTTTCCATAAGAGCAAAATCTGTACATTATTCCAAACTTGTGTGTGCACAGTGCATCCAGAAAGTATTCACAGCGCTTCACTTTTTCCACATTTTGTTATGTTACAGCCTTATTCCAAAATGGATTAATTATTTTCCTCTAAATTATACAAACAATACCCCATAATGACAATGTGAAAGAAGTTTGTTTGAAATCTTTGCAAATTTATTAAAAATAAAAAACGGAAAAAAAAATCACATGTACATAAGTATTCACAGCCTTTGCCATGACACTCAAAATTGAGCTCAGGTGCATCCTGTTTCCACTGATCATCCTTGATGTTTCTACAACTTGTTTGGAGTCCACCTGTGGTAAATTCAGTTGATTGGACATGATTTGGAAAGGCACACACCTGTCTATATAAGGTCCCACAGATAACAGTGCATGTCAGAGCACAAACCAAGCCATGAAGTCCAAGGAATTGTCTGTAGACCTCCGAGACAGGATTGTATCGAGGCAAAGATCTGGGGAAGGGTACAGAAAAATTTCTGCAGCATTGAAGGTCCCAATGAGCACAGTGGCCTCCATCCGTAAATGGAAGAAGTTTGGAACCACCCGGACTCTTCCTAGAGCTGGCCGCCCGGCCAAACTGAGCGATCGGGGGAGAAGGGCCTTAGTCAGGGATGTGACCAAGAACTCGATGGTCACTCTGACAGAGCTCCAGCGTTTCTCTGTGGAGAGAGAACCTTCCAGAAGAACAACCATCTCTGCAGCACTCCACCAATCAGGCCTGTATGGTAGAGTGGCCAGACGGAAGCCACTCCTCAGTAAAAGGCACATGACAGCCCACCTGGAGTTTGCCAAAAGGCACCTGAAGGACTCTCAGACCATGAGAAACAAAATTCTCTGGTCTGATGAAACAAAGATTGAACTATTTGGCCTGAATGGCAGGCGTCATGTCTGGAGGAAACCAGGCACCGCTCATCACCTGGCCAATACCATCGAGGGAAAGATGAATGCAGCAATGTCCAGCGACATCCTTGATGAAAACCTGCTCCAGAGCGCTCTGGACCTCAGACTGGGGTGAAGGTTCATCTTCCAACAGGACAACGACCCTAAGCACACAGCCAAGATAACAAAGGAGTGTCTACGGGACAACTCTGTGAATGTCCTTGAGTGGCCCAGACTTGAACCCGATTGAACATCTCTGGAGAGATCTGAAAATGGCTGTGCACCGACGCTCCCCATCCAACCTGATGGAGCTTGAGAGGTCCTGCAAAGAAGAATGGGAGAAACTGCCCAAAAATAGGTGTGCCAAGCTTGTAGTATCATACTCAAAAAGACTTGAGGCTGTAATTGGTGCCAAAGGTGCTTCAACAAAGTATTGAGCAAAGGCTGTGAATACTTATGTACATGTGATTTGTTTTTCTTTTTTTCTTTTTTTTTTTTTTTTTATAAATTTGCAAAGATTTCAAACAAACTTCTTTCACATTGTCATTATGGGGTATTGTTTGTAGAATTTTGAGGAAAATAATGAATTTAATCCATTTTTGGAATAAGGCTGTAACATAAAATGTGGAAAAAGTGAAGCGCTGTGAATACTTTCCGGATGCACTGTATATAACCTGCATGTGCTGCACACTTCAAAATGAATGTTTGGGGTTTAATAATCAAATTGGGCCACACAGCAAACTGCTAGGTGAGAAACTACCGTCAAAAACACACAAACAGCTAAATAAATCAATACTTGATTTAAATGGATGCGTTAAATGGGGAAAAGATAACAATGTATTACTACTGTATAGTAATTAAATGTTTACTGTAATTAAATGATAATAATAATGTATTAAAGCAATATCTTTATTGCTGTATTTGTGTGTGTATATATCACATCTGTGATATTCTGTTGTGTTGCACTTCATTTGACAAAAATATCTCCAGTGTTTTTTCAGACTGTGTTGTATTTTGTATAAAAAAAAAATTCATTTGATAAAAATAATGTAATGTTGTTAAAAAATTAATTATATTTCCATTTTATTAAAGTTTTAATTCATTCATTTGATTAGACAACATTTTGATATTGAGAACCGTCGAATACAGAATTCAGAGAAAATAACCATCCAATAACCACAATATACATTATGATCTCTTATGTGTTTTTGCTTCAGTATTACCCAGAAAATTGGGCACAGAAAATGTCCTAGAATATTGTGTCTTGAAAAGAGTGGGAACCCTGTCTTGTCTCTCTCAGTGTGTGTGTTAGAGTGGAGTCAGAGCAGATAATGAGCAAACACAGTCAGGAGAGCTTGCTGTTTTAACACTTGTATTCTCTATTTCCTCTTTTGCAGCATTGAGTTTGACCGTGACTGTGATTACTTTGCCATTGCCGGTGTCACTAAGAAAATTAAAGTGTTTGAGTATGGAACTGTGATCCAGGATGCCGTGGACATTCATTATCCTGTCAACGAGATGACGTGTAACTCTAAAATTAGGTATAAAGAATGCCTGAAATCAGGGGTTGGCTTCAATGTTCTTTGGTGTATTATGCAGTGAAATATGCAACGGACTGTCACTTTTTTTCTTTGTCTCTCTCTCTGCCAGCTGTATCAGCTGGAGTAGCTACCACAAAAATCTGTTGGCGAGCAGCGACTATGAAGGGACTGTCATTCTTTGGGATGGGTTCACGGGGCAGAGGTCAAAGGTGTATCAGGTACCCTTATGTGTTGGCCTACGGTTGATGGCATTCATTGAATTTCTGTTCCTCATTCAGTACTCTGAACTGCCTTTTAAAGTAGTGCTTCTACAAAGTAATGAAAAACTATGGCAAATATGGCACCTTTTTCATTTCCATTTTCTTGGATTGTTCATAATGTGGTACTTTAGCTCATTTGTTATAATGCTCCTGGTGAGTTTTCACATCATGTTATTTTCACTTGACACTTTTAAGCAAGATTTTTGTATTTTCTTTAGACTTAAAGCAGAAGTGTGTAATTTCTGCCCCAGAATTGCTGTTTGACTATTTTCCAAAGTGGCTTAATTAACTCTTTCCTTGTCTGCCATTGGTTGGACAGACAGATTTTTCCACTCCAAACTCCCGCCATTGTGCTGGTGGGGATGCTCAAAAACATAGAGCAATGTTTTGATGGCACCACAACCAAATGTTTACACTTTTAGGGGAAGTTGGTCTACAAATGATTTACTTTTAGTTGTACAACGGAAACATAATATTCAACCTAAGTTGGATACTGACCTCAAATGTGTTTATTTATTTATTTTGTAGGGCTGTGTCGATACAATCAAATATTGATATATCGCAATACTTTTTCTCATGATATTGTATCTATACTTTAGATCTGTGTAGCGATATTTATATTAAACTATTTGTGTATTAATATCATGTAAACGCATCAAATTTGGCACACTGTTACTTCCAAATCAATTTAATGAGCTCACTAAGAGACACAAACATGATGTTTCAAGCTACATGCTTTTAATCAGACATCAGTATATAACTGAAATATACCCAAATGAATTGGAATTGAAATTGGAATTGATTTGTAATGTAATCAAATTATGATATCGTGATGTATTGCAATATATTGGATCGTGACATGTGTATTGCTATATATATATCGTATCGTGAGGTGCCATGCAATACCAAGCTTTTTGTGTTTTCACACTCGAATATTTGCACAGGAGCATGAAAAGCGATGTTGGAGTGTGGATTTCAACCTTATGGATCCCAAGCTCTTAGCATCAGGATCAGATGACGCAAAAGGTGTTTCTTCAACAGAACTGTTCCTGGTTTAGAATTTTTTTTTTTTTTATATATTTTTTTTTTTTTTTTTTTTACATTTTTATCAGTGATTCTTACAGAGTTTTACTTTCTTTAATACTCATGAATAAGCTCTTTTTCCCTCAGTTAAGTTGTGGTCCACCAACCTGGATAATTCAGTAGCCAGCATTGAAGCTAAGGCCAATGTATGCTGTGTCAAGTTCAGTCCAACCTCTCGATATCACCTTGCCTTTGGTTGTGCAGGTACAATGTAGTTTCCTATCGAATACAACACATGCATCATTTATTTGAATTGATCTGTTAAATTATTTTTACTTCCTGCTAAATTGTTAAACATTTTTACTCGTGCTTAATTTTTTCCAGACCACTGTGTGCATTACTATGACCTGAGAAACACTAAGCAGCCCATCATGGTATTCAAAGGCCACAGGAAAGCAGTGTCCTATGCCAAGTTTGTCAATGGAGAAGAGATTGTGTCTGCGTATGTATATACAGACATTCCTTTTGCTTTTTTTATCAGTGGAATGTTACAGAAATAGTTAAACCAAAAATGAAAATTCTGTCATTTACTCAACCTCATGTGACTTGGATATGTTTGGCAAAATAACAGCCTCAGTTACCATTCACTTAGGGAAAAAAGAAAGTGAATAGTGACTGAGGCCAGCATTCTGCCTGACATATCCAAGTCATACGGGTTTGGAATTTGAGTAAATTACAGAATTGTAATTTTTTAATGAACTACCCCTTTAATTCCTCAGATGTATTAGTCAATGGGAAGTTAATTCATATATTTCTTGCAAGTCTTGAAATGCATTGAAATCTAAGTATGATATTTCCACAGCTCAACAGACAGCCAGCTCAAACTCTGGAATGTGAACAAGCCCCATTGCTTGCGCTCCTTCAAAGGCCACATCAACGAAAAGAACTTTGTGGGTCTGGCATCTAATGGAGATTATGTAGCATGCGGTAAGTGGGTTTAGCAATGGCCTCCCAGTAGAAGGGAAAGAAAAAGTCTTTGTTTTTCAATGTACCAAAGGTTTTCTGGCACAAGAGAGTTTCAAAGTCAGTTGGTAATTAAAGCTATGATGAAATGTATGATGATGTGGTTTGATTAAACTACCTCTAATAGTTAATAATAATATAAAACCGTTTATTAAAGCTGAAGTGTATAATATTTGCGCCACTAGCATCACCAAACAGACTTGCAGTAATGTTGATTGTTTTCAAACAGCTTTCTTGAATACTCCCCCCATCGGTCGAACAGATAGTCCCACCCCAAATTCATGCCATTGGTTGAGACAGTGTGCTGTGTCTGACTGGTCAGGATGCTCAAAGAGCTATGTTTTGATGGTGTCAGAAAGCCTCGGTGTATACACTTTTTAGGGAAATCAGCCTACAAATGGCTTGCTTATAATTGCTTCTGCATATTAAGCAGGCATAGGAGAAAGTATTTTAAAATAGAAAAAAATACATACCAGCTTCAAGGATTTAATAGAGAATTAAAGAAGAAAAGGGAATGGATCAAACAGTTACAATTGTAATGAATTTGTTTATTTGTTAAAATCAAATTCATTTTCTCACACCACAGGAAGTGAAAACAACTCACTGTACCTGTACTACAAGGGGCTCTCCAAGACGCTGCTGACTTTCAAGTTTGACACTGTGAAGAGTGTCCTGGACAAGGACAAAAAGGAGGACGACACTAACGAATTTGTCAGCGCAGTGTGCTGGCGAGCACTACCTGATGGGGTATAATTTTGTCTTATTGTGCTTACATTTGACAGAAGAAATTGGTTAACTAACAGTAGGCCACTAAAAGGAAGAGCATTTAGGGACAGTACAGTTGTCCTAATTTAGGAGGGATGATCAGGTCTGAAATATTAAAAATGGAACGTATGGATTTAAGTGCCCCTCCCTTTTTTATCCGATGAAACCCCCACCTAAACATTACATCATTTTCCACATCCCTTGTGTATTATGTACCTTTTACACTTGACATTTCTCCTGAGAAAAAGAAGATAATGATTATGTGCAAAATCAAAGTGCTGACTAAACAGAATTCCTGCTTAGTCTCTTGGTCTTAATTGGCTTTCTCATCCTTACATAAGTTACTCTGACATAAAATGTCAAGGCTGTTTTGTGAATGTTTGTGAAACGTGGCATCTTTAGCATCCGTTTCATCTCCAGAATAATGAAACAGATTTTGATTCTGGAGTAAAGAATACGTTCTGTCAGTCCACTTTCCCGCTCGTGATCTAAATATTGTTTTGCATGCTTTGTCAATGCCCAAAATGCATCCATTTGTCTGTTTTTGATTCACAGGAGTCAAATGTGCTGATTGCAGCCAACAGTCAAGGAACAATCAAGGTGTGTAGTACTGCATGAAAATCCAGGTAGTTACGCCTAAGTCGATATTTACTGCCGAGAGCTGTTATCAAGGCAGGAGGATTCACTTTATTATTGAATATTGTATTCAACTGTAAATTGATGCTAAGAATTAATTGCCCACTAAAAATATTTTTTCATCTTTCTAATAGGTACTTGAACTGGTCTGAAGGTTCACTTGAATCAGTCGTCAGAACCTTCTAAAGAACTGTTGCTTCACTGGCAGTTTGATACAAGGGCACTAAAGCTTGGGAGAATTGATGCAAAAATTTCCAAGGAAACAACCAGCAGAACTGGTTTATATCATCACTATATTTGTAAAAGACTTGACCATTCTGCGTTGTCATACTATCGCTGTATGTGAAATGTTGAGATGAGGACTTGTTTGTGCTAACAGGGAGATGAACTTGAATGCCTCTTTTTGAATAAAGTTGTTTAATAATGGTATTAACAGAACGTTATTGGTGAATAACTAAACATCTTTACATGTGGAGGGAAAGAATCATTCTCAAATGGGTCTCGTTTTAAACCTTGACTAGAGGTAGTTCTTGCAAGAGCTATGAGACATTTAACGCCAAAGCACAAGACCATAACACAATGAAATACTTTTTGTTGTTTAAAATAGCAGTCTTTGATTCTTTTGAGCATGTTGTATCCATTAACCTTTTTTTTTTTTTTTTTTTTTTTTTTTTTGTGTGATACACCGTGTCTGTTTATCCATAAGATATGTATAAGCTTCGGCATATTCAATGGTCTCCCCAAATGGAATTACTGGACCTTTTTAAGGTGTTATGTTGGTATGGTGGACATACGTATATCAAGGTTATTTTAAAGTATACTTAATGTACTCATAATTTGGTATTACTAATATTTGGAAATTATTTAGTTGTATGTCCCACAAAGTCTTATACTCCTCAAACAACCTTTGCATGAGATTCTTCTCAGGATGCCATGTTTTGAAGTTTTAAAATTCATGTAAACATGTCATATTTTGCTGTCTTTCTGTAATTTCAAGACAAAATTGCTTTAAAGTTTTATTTATGGGCAAAGGTTTTGTGTGGTCACAAATTTTCAGGCTAAAATTTAACTCGTCAAAGGCCTAATGACACTATGTATACTTATTTGGGATTATTTAACATCACCCATAACATTGCTGCTCTCTCATATTTGAGTTCTTCTACAAGTGTTATTTATTTTAATAATTTATAGGAATTGTGTGAACATTGGACCCATAATATTCTTTAGATTTCAAGCTTTATTCATTAGTCCTCTGTTGCAGTTATTCTATTTGTATATTTTCCCAATTTAACACATTCATTTGAATGAATAAATGATGATGATTCTTTTTTTTTTTTAAATGGTTACATACTGTGTCTGTCTCTGACTGGGAAAGACTGAAAATGTCTGGCTTGGTTTTCAAATCTTTCTAAGTAATACAGTACTGTGCAAAAGTTTTAGGCACTGGTGAAAAAGGTTGTAAGGATGTCTTCAAAAATAATGCCATAAATAGTTTTCATTTATCAATTAACATCATACAAAGTCCAGTAAACATAAAAAAGCTAAATCAATACTTGGTGTGGCCACCTTTGCCAGAACAGCCCCAATTCTCCTAGCTACACCTGGACACAGTTTTTCTTGGTTGTTGGCAGATAGGATGTTCCAAGCTTCTTGGAGAATTCGCCATAGTTCAGCTATCTATGTAGGCTCTCTCAATTGCTTGTCTCTTCATGTAATCCCAGACTGACTCAATGTTAAGTGGGGGGCTCTGTGGGGGCAATGCCATCTCTTGCAGCGCGCCCTGTTCTTCTTTTCTATTTGCAAAATAATGTTTGAGAGTCTAAAATGTATTTTTCCTATTGACACACTAAAGCTGAAGATATAAATAACCATCTTAAGACAAAATGTTTTTGTGAAACATCTTAAGTGCTTAAAACTTTTGTATAGTACTGTATATATTTTAGGAAATAGTAGATGTATCCTGTTATTCATTGCTGAACCTCATTTTGATGGTGTTAATACATTCTTGTACAATATCAGGAAACGTAAGGAAAATCAGTAATTTCCTACTTCACTGAGCTCTTCATCCAAGCTTTAGTCATTTCGCTGCTACACCACATAATCAAAAGTATGTGGATACCCGTACGCCACACGTGCTTGTTTTCAAAACCGTAGGTATTAAAAGGAAGTTTATTTTCCCTTTGCTGCAATAACAGCTTCACTCTTCTGGAAAGGCTTTCCACTAGATGTTTGAATACCGCTGTAAGGATTTGCTCCCATTTAGGAGAATCAGTGAGGACAGGCACTAATTGGGCGATTAAGCCTGGCTTGCAGCTTGCATTCCAATTATTCCCAAAGGTGTTTGGTGGAGTTCCAGTCTGGGCTTTGTGCAGTTCTTTCACACCAGTAGTTTTCAGACTCAGTAAATCATTTGCTAATGGACCATTTCTTTGCAAAGGGGCATTATTGTGCTGGAACAGAAAAGGTACAGTATGACTCATAATACAAAAAAAAAAAAAAAAAAAGGCAGAAGTGAATGTCTTGTTTATGAAATAGATGAAATAGCCAAACCTGCTCATTAGAAGGGGGTGTCCACATACTTTTGGCCATACAGTTTAAATTACTACTCCTTCCATACCAACCCCGCTGTCTCAACTCATCTTTAGAAACTCATCAGTAGCTAATCAGTATGTACTCTTGCAGTAGCATATCTGTGTAAATTTGGTAGTAACATGATTAGATCAGTTTATGTTGTGAGTTTCCTCTAATCTGAGAAAACTGATAGAAGAAAACTGCCAGCTAAGTTTGCTGCATCTTCGTTGTTTAGAAGAAAAAAAAAAACTTCAGAAAAACAATCCAATTTCTTACTTGATCGACAATGTTTTTTCTTTCTGCCTTACTTTGTGGTCAAGTATTCTAACAATGTTTTATAAAGTTGAATGTTGAATACAGGTGCTTGAAAACATAGCGGGGGCTGAATACAGTTACTTAATTTTTGTATTCTGAATACGTAACACCATTACATGTATTCCATTACAGCCCAAACCTTAGCTAGTATAATTCTAAACTTTAACAAAATTTGTTTGCTGCCTTCATGTGCTATCTGTATTATCGTATATCCGAGTTTCCCACTCGGAAGTTGCACAGGAACGAATCCTCAAGTTGTAATTACTACTGGGAAACAGAATTTCAGAATTTGAGAAATCTTGTCCAATCAAATGCCTTTTAGAACAAGAACGCACACTCCCCCTACAAATGTTCAGCATGTCTGGCTGTGTTCTAACTGGTGCTGATCATACCTTCGTAGGTAACACAATACATGCTGTAGGGCCGTTCCAAACCAGTTTTCAATAAGAATATCTTAAAAAGTTAGTTCTGCGCTCCGATGTAATGCAGCTGCACAAAGATGGCACTCTGAAGTGAGGCTTGAGTGAGCAGGACATTTAATTTAACAAATCCGTCTTGGTTAGATTCCTCTGTCCTTGTTCCCTTTCCTTGCATCCTTTACTCGTTTCCTAAGAGGGAGGAGCTAGGAAGCGAGGAAATGAGGATGCAGAATTTCAGAAATGAGAAGCACCCCAAATTTACATTTACATTTATTCATTTGGCAGATGCTTTTATCCAAAGCGACTTACAAAAGAGGAAAACATAAGCGAATCATCTTAAGGAGACAGTGGTATGAAAAGTGCTGTATTACAAGGTTTCACTAGCATCATAATAGTATTCAAAACAGAATAAAGTGCAACTTTTTTTTAATGACTGGTTAAGTGCTCATGGAAAAGATGTGTTTTTAGTCATTTTTTGAAGACAGAGAGTGAGTCAGCTTCACGGATGGAGTTGGGAAGGTCGTTCCACCAACGTGGTACGATGAAACTGAAAGTCCAGGAAACTGTTTTGGTGCCACTTTGTGTTGGAAATTGAACTCATCAAGGCACTTCACAGGGTCTTTAAGACTTGCTTGTAGGCTAGAGAAACAGAAAGGCTTGTCACCATCAAGGACAACATGGATAGAACCAAATATAGGGAAATCTATGAGAAGTCATCTAGAGATTTATTGTCTGACAGGTTAATGACCAAAGCACACCACAATAAATGCATACAGCTTGAAAAAGTTAGTGTTCTGTAATGGTTCAAAGAAAGTTAAAGTTATTTTATAACTCAGAGCCCAGACTTCAGAGTCCAACTGAAAATAGGTATTAGGCAACCTGAAAATTACTCTAGACCGCCACTCTCCATTTAACTTGAAACAAATTTGCTCTGACGAATGTGCAGGGGTTCCACAGTCTGAATCTCATATCCAAGAAGACTTATGGCTGTAATTTTTGCTAAAGGACCAGGAATGGGAGAAGTGACTCATTTTTCATTTAATAAATGAGAAATTATGGCTTTCATTCTGGGAAAATTAATGTCCTTGAATAAAAATATTGTTGGATTTATAAATATGTTGAATTTGAAATGTTGAAGTTAGGCCTACTGAATGTCTAAAAAAACTGTTTAAAGAGCGGATCTAATAAGATACTGACCTGATATGTTACATTCTTTGTCTCTATACAAAACTGACATTGTAAATTATAATTATAGATTGCAATTACCTTTTTTTTTTTTTTAGTTTTGATACATCATGCATTTGATACAAACATACATCATGGTCATTTAGTGAAGTGTGCATTAATGTTGTATAATTCCATGCAGTCAGTCATAAGAATAGTACATAGATGCTTTTTAAACCTCCCTTTTAACTTCTTGTCTTGTGTTGTTATTTTCCAAGGCTTCTTTTGTGTGGAGGACCCCAAGGTCTTAGGGGTCTCTGAAGGTTGCTTTGATGTAGAGAGTTTAGTGTGGAGGAACTCTCCAGTGCCTCACAGTAAGACAACATCATTAGTGCATGCTGAGAGGAAGCAAGGAAGGAGAAAGGAAACAGGAATGGGGTGCTTTTTTGGAGAATATTTTGTAGAACTGGCCATTGAGGTTTGTGTATTTTTGAAGGAACACTTTTTTGCTAAATAAAAATGATGACCAAATCATCATTTACTCACCTTCATGTTGTTCTAAACCTGTATGACTTTCTTCCATGGAACACAAAAAGAGATGTTAGACAGAATGTTATCCTCAATCACCATTCTCATTCTGAGTCTTTTAGGTAAACTATCACTTTAAAACAATGGCATGCCATTAGAATGTGCTGGAATACTATTTTTTTGGATAACAGAGAACTAACTAGCACACTTAGGACATATAGAGACCCCTGTTATCAGCATTTCTAACAGTCGATATGGGCTGGACATGCACCTGTCTGGCTTGTTCCTGCCAAAGTTATAGATTATTAATGGAGGAAAAGTTCGATCTGTTTGAAGCTTTTCCCTAGTTTGCAATGGTAATCAATACATTCAGTAGTATCAAACGACAAGCCTTGTTCTATTAAAGAGATCTATAAAAACTTTTAAAGATGTACTCTATGGGTGAATCAAATCAAGAATTCAGCCTTGCTGGTCAGAGCATATAGCTCTAAGAAGCTTTCTTCATCTCTCAAGACTAAAACCATTAAAGCTTTATGCTCGCCGTAGTCATGAATGCTAAACAATGGTCTAATTTAGAAGCGGTGTTCCATGAAGCTCTGTACAACAGTTCATAAATTACAAACATAAAAATGCCTGTCAGTCTGAATGGAGGCAAGATTGAATCTCATTCCATTACCACGACACCACATTCTGCCTGAGAGCATCGTAATAAGAATACAAAGAATCTGGATGACAATAAAATGCCTCCTTGGTTTATCTCTGACAAGCAGAATGGAGACTAAACAATATAGTGTTATCAGACTAGTTAAAGTCAAAGGCATTTCTCTGTTGTTTAAAGATGGATATTCTCAGCCGTTTGCAATGATGTACAGTTGAAGTCATAAGTTTACATACACCTTCGCCAAATACATTTAAACTAATTTTTTCACAATTCCTGACATTTAATTGTAGAAAATATTCCCTGTCTTAGGTCAGTTAGGATCACTACTTTAAGAATGTGAAATGTCAGAATAATAGTAGAGAGAATGATTTATTTAAGCTTTTATTTCTTTCATCACATTCCCTGTGGGTCATAAGTTTACATACACTTTGTTAGTATTTGGTAGCATTGCCTTTAAATTGTTTAACTTGGGTCAAACGTTTTGGGTAGCCTTCCACAAGCTTCTCATAATAAGTTGCTGGAAATTTGGCCCATTCCTCCAGACAGAACTGGTGTAACTGAGTCAGATTTGTAGGCCTGCTTGCTCACACATGCTTTTTCAGTTCTGCCCTCAAATTTTCTAACGGATTGAGGTCAGGGCTTTGTGATGGTCACTCCAATGTTGTCTGGACTTTGTTGTCCTTAAGCCATTTTGCCACAACTTTGGAGGTATGCGTGTGGTTATTGTCCATTTGGAAGACCCATTTGCGACCAACCTTTAAATTTCTGGCTGATGTCTTGAGATGTTGCTTCAATATATCCATATAATTTTCCTTCCTCATGATGCCATCTATTTTGTGAAGTGCACCAGTCCCTCCTGCATCAAAGCACCCCCACAACATGATGCTGCCACCCCCATGCTTCACGGTTGGGATGGTGTTCTTCGGCCTGCAAGCCACACCCTTTTTCCTCCAAACATAACGATGGTCATTATGGCCAGACAGTTCAATTTTTGTTTCATCAGACCAGAGGAAATTTCTCCAAAAAGTGAGATCTTTGTCCCCATGTGCAGTACACACTGTAGTCTTTTTTTATGGCGGTTTTGGAGCAGTGGCTTCTTTAGGACTCATTTAACTGTGGATATAGATACTTGTCTACCTGTTTCCTCCAGCATCTTCACAAGGTTCTTTGCTGTTGTTCTAGGATTGATTTGCACTTTTAACACCAATCTATGTTCATCTCAGAATGTGTTTCCTTCCTGAGCGTTATGGTGGCTGCGTGGTCCCATGGTGTTTATACTTGTGTACTATTGTTTGTACAGATGAACGTGGTACCTTCGGGCATTTGTAAATTGCTCCCAAGGATGAACCAGGCTTGTGGAGGTCCACAAATTTATTTATTTATTTTTTTTCTGAGGTCTTGGCTGATTTATTTTGATTTTCTCATGATGTCAAGCTGAGTTTGAAAGTAGGCCTTAAAATACATCCACAATTACACTTCCAATTGACTCCAATTAGCCTATCAGAAGCTAATTGCTAATTGCCTAAAGGCTTGACATCATTTTTGGAATTTTTCAAGCTGCTTAAAGGCACAGTTAACTTAGTGTATGTAAACTTCTGACCCACTGGAATTGTGATATAGTCAATTAAAAGTGAAACAATCTGTCTGTAAACAATTGTTGGAAAAATTACTTGTGTCATGCACAAAGTAGATTGCCTAAACGACTTGCCAAAACTATAGTTTGCTAATATGAAATCTGTGGAGCTGTTAAAAAAATGAGTTTTAATATATTAAACCTAAGTGTATGTAAACTTCTGACTTCAACTGTATGTGAAAATGCAGTCATTAAATTAATCTGATTTTCTGTTATTTGACTATTTCAGTGACATGATAAAAGAAGCTTGAGGTGTGTGGATATAAATCTTGGCTACTGTGAAGATGAGGGTCACATATTCTTAATTTTAAAGTCTCCTATCTCCTCAGAAAGTCTCCTATTCTGAGACTGAGCTCATTTAGCCCCTCTGTTCATTAGCTATGATTTCCCAAAGCAACATTATTGGTTGGCTGCACAGAACGTGGATCTCAATTTAAATGCAGATTTAATATACAGTGTTTACAGTGGGGTTCAAAAGTCTGGGTCTGAGTAAAATGCTTCTCTTTTACATTTGCATTTTTTAAATAAATTTTTCTTTCATTACAAACGATTTTATCAGCATAACAATTTGAGTGAAAAGTTTAATAGAATACTTCAACTTTAATAATAAAGCTTTAAAGGACTCCACAAGTTTATGAAATCCTGATGATATTATTTTAACGTCATTTGATTGAAGTGATAATCATTTGATCATTCTCCATGTTTAAATTAAAGCTTAGACTTATGAACCCCACTGTATCTATATTTTCAGGTCTTGTTTGCTGTGAATTTCATACCTTCTGCTTTTTTAAGATGAATGCAAATGATTTGCCTAGACCAAAGGTTCTCAACCTTTTTTTGATGAATTAATTAGATAAAATTAATTAATTTTTAAATTATAAACAGTAGACCTACTTTAAACACATGTAAAAACACTAAATAAGTAGTGATATGATAATATTTATTATCAATCTATTTCTCCATAAAGTACAGTTAGTGTTACTATAGTAAATTCAAGGGTGGTGATGTAGAATTCTGTGCTGAATTCAAATGGTTTCCGCTTCTCTCGCCTTGATTCTCGCAGAGCTGCTCGTTTAAGAGCTTGTTTCTCGTTTAAGAGCTCGAGACCGGTCTGCGAGTAAAAACGCACCTTCTTTGCCTCACGCTGCTCTGTCCATTGAACCGTATCCATCTACAGAGCCATACAGGTGCATTAGCTGAGGCTGTGCCTCTAAGTGATGCTGCTAAACCAGATACTTCAGATGCGTCACTAGACTTCAAAATCAGATGAACCATGGTACAAATGCATACCAACACGTATAATTGAGAACCAACTGATATGTTCCAAGTCTAGATAAACGTTTTAATGCAAAAAGGAACCTGACGATAGATTTGATTATTATGAGTGATAAACTCCCCCAATTTGCAAACTAACGCTCCCCTCTCTACGAATTTGATCTCAGCACCCCCTGGCATCCCTGGTACTGCCCCTGTTGAGAACCCCTGGCCTAGACCTTGAGAGAATTCCACACCTGATGCCACTCACTAATGCAATATGGGCAGCTTGGGCAACATTCCTGATTTCTCGAAGGCAACAGCTTGCACTTTAATTCTCCCCGGTCTGACCGAGTTCTTAATCAGTGCCCAAAAATAACCGAGAGAAGCAGGAAGCAGTCATTGCCCTCTCGAAACTTTTCTTCCCAGAAAAAATATGCAAAAAAAGTGGCACAACTTCTTCCTCCAGTCATGTTCTCTAAATTGAGTCAACAGAGAATCAGCTTTTTATTTTGGCCCTCAAAATGCTGCAAGCCCATCAACTTAAGAAGAGCTATCACTAGCAAAGAACATACCCGGTGCATCTCACATTGCATGTCCTCTCCTCTTGGCTGGATGCATTTTGGAGTTTGTGATATTATGCATTTCAGTTTGGATGAATGGAGAGGTTTTGCATTGTGGTAATGGCAACAATGACAAAAATGCATGCCGATTCATGCAACTAATGGCACCACACAGACATACAAAAAAAATAAATAAAAAAAAAGAAAAAAAAAAGAAAGTAAACATTTTAAATTATTTTTATATATACTGTGCTTTGAATTTTATTCAAATCTCATAATAATACCAAGATGAAATCATCCAGTTGAATCATTAAATTGTACTCAATGTCCATTCTTTCCTTGCTGCCATATTGCCTTGACATCATTTGGTCTGCACATTGGCAAAGATAAGAGAGGAGATGGAAAAATAGCAGAGTAAAACTATAAGAGCAATCTAAAAATGTACCATCCTACAGTATATCGCCACACAGTTTCCAGCATTGTTGTATTTTTCCAGGCTTGCCCCCATCAATGGTACTTGGATGTGTTGTGGTTTAATTTCTCATCTTTCTCGTTTTCCTTGTTTTTTTTCTTTTTTCTTTTTTTTTTTTTTCATATTGTGTAGGGAGAATACAAAAAGCTTGAATTTTGTCACACACACACACACACACACACACACACACACACACACACACACACACAAACTTGACCAGTTCCTGTTCAAAACCTGTTCATTTTCAGTCTTAATAATTGTCCATTTAATAATGATAACCTTAAGTCTGTCTGTCTGTCTGCCTCTCTCTCTCTCTCTCTCTCTCTCTGTCTATCTATCTATCTATCTATCTATCTGACATTTTTGCATCAGTTCAGATGTGTCTAATTTCTTTTTTGCGTGACATATGGCCAGTGCATCAGCAGCATAGTAGAGCTGGGTTTTCATACTGAGTCGAATCTAGGAAGTAATCAGGTTCGCATATTCAGTGTTGAGCACGATTCTGAGGTTCCATTTTCCCTCTAACACCCTGTTTACACCAGACACGAGCTGCACGGCAAAACACGACGAAAGCAAATCACTCCCATTTTAATCAATGATGCTGTCTACACTTGATACATACACCGATGAGCCTAAACATTATGACCATCTGCCTAATATGCTGTTGGTCCTCCACGTGCCCCCAAAACAGCGCCAACCCGCCGAGGCATGGACTCTACAAGACCCTCTACAAGACCCCTGAAGGTGTCCTGTGGTATCTGGCACCAAGACATTAGCAGCAGATCCTTCAAGTCCTGTAAGTTGCCACCATGGATCGAATTTGTTGGTCCAGCACATCCCACGGATACTCAATCGGTCTGAGATCTGGGGAATTTGGAGGCCAGGGCAACACCTTGACCTCTTCATTATGTTCCTCAAACCATTCCCGAACAATATGTGCTTTGTCAGATCGCATTATCCTGCTGAAAGAGGCCACTGCCATCAGGTAATACCATTGCCATGTAGGGATGTACCTGGCCTGCAATGATGTTTAGGTAGGTGGCACGTGTCAAATTGACATCCACATAAATGGCCGGACACAGGGTTTCCACAGTAATGGCCAGATACAGGGTTCCCACAGTAGACCTTCTGATGGTTCGGACCAGACGGGATTACCTTTGTTGCAATCGTGCATCGATGAGCCATGGGCGCCCAACACCCTGTCACTGGTTTGTGGTTTGTCCCTCCTCAGACCACTGTCGGTAGGTACTCACAAATGCTGACCAGGAGCACCCCACATGCCTTGCTGTTTCAGAGATGCTCTGACCCAGTCATCTGGCCATAACAATTTGGCCCTTGTCAGAGTCGCTCAGGTCTTTACTCCTGCCCATTTCTCCTGCATTCACAACGTTGACAATGAGAACTGATTGTTCACTTATCGTCTAATCTACCCAGACCTTGACTTGTGACCTTGTTAGGAGATGGTCAACGTTATTCGCTACACCTGTGAGTGGTCATAATCTTTTGGCTCATCAGTGTACGTATCAACAGTAAATGTCCATTTTCCACTGCACAGGCTGGCACTACTCCTGCCAACAAGACAATTAACTGTTTAGAACATTCAGTGTAGACAACATTAAGCCGTTGCAGTGCGACACTACATCGCTTGCATCTGGTGTAGACAGGGTGAAAATTTACATATTTATTCAAATGATGGTTAGGTTTATGGGGTTTGGGGGTAGAGTTCCTCAAATTAGCATTTCTGGTTCCTGTATAATTAAATTTACAGCTAAAGACAACTCGTTTTACAACTTGAAACTGGAGCTCACATGTGCCCTTGCATTATAAAACACATCCCGCTTCGCCCACTGGAGGCACTGCTCTGAATTTCATTTAGCATAAACTGAGTTTACTTCTAGAATTGTCAACCCACTGTTTCTGAATCCACATTGCTGCAATAAAACTCTAGGAAACAAAGGTACTGGACTATCGCTGACAACATGTGGCAAACAGTGGAGCTCCGACCACATGCTTTTGAGGGCACACATCAGCAGGAGCTGCCCTGTCTCTCAGACTGCTGTCCCTGAGCCCGCAGGGTAGGAAGAGTAATTGGATTTGATGAGAGGGAGGGGAGGCTATGTGCATGCTTAGACTCTCTTAGTCATACCACACACTGCCAGTAAGTTCACCCAAGGTTGGCTTTATTGGATTGACAATTTGAGATTGCTTGTGTCCTCTGGAAGGATTAAATGAATTAGAAATATTGCTATTATATAAACGTTTAGTTTAAATTGTTAAATTAATGTTTATCTTTGTAATAATAAACACTGATTACTGTCAACCGATTCATACAAATGAAAGTGGTTTAAATGAATGATCTTGAGTGACTTTCCCAGCAATCTGGTTTCAATTAAATTGTCATTTCCCTGCTAAAAAAAGACCAGTTTACACCAGCATGAATTTCCATGCTGGTTCAGACTGGTTAAACCAGCCTAAGATGGCTTGTTGGTCTCATCCTCTATAGCTTTGACTTATTTTGGGGGCCAAAGTTGAAAAATAATGTTGGAAGTTACCAGGACCATTCGTTTGAAGGGGTTCGATAAAACAGCTTAAAGGAGAGCCATAGACTTTCCTAATAAAATCTCTTTACAAATGACTTCCAGAACACCACTACTTCTTTGGTTACCTGCCCTGTGATGGGCTTGTTGCATCCACTACTTCAGTCACAAAATAAATCCCTTGACACAAGATGTCAATGGCCCTCACTCTGTCCATCCAAATATTAGGCAGAAAGAAGGATACAGCTGATTGCATCTATGAACAAGGGGTTACAGGTAAAATAACTTATATCTGTCTGAGACTCACTGTAGCGCACAGCATGCTATCGACAACAAATTGCACAACAGACACAATGAATGAATGAAATAAAGTCACTGACATTTATGACACTGATATGACAAAGTGAAAATATGGATGCCTCTTGAGACAGATAACAATAGGGGTATAAAAAATGTTTTTATACTGTATATAAGGTATTTCTGTTTCAACATTCCTCTCACAATAACTCAAGGCTTACTATCTAAAAGCCATAAATCCTGAAGTATATGGAATTGCTCAAATAATAACCATTTCAAAATGAGCAATTTTTCCACACTGTAGGGCCTACAATATATTCTTAAACACGTGCACAAAATATGTAAGATGTAATAGTGATTCAATTTTCTTTTCACTTTCTGTTATTTTAGAGGCATTTCTGCAAGCCATGCACATTCTATACAGGAATACAAGGCAGTTATTTAAGCTTTTTGCTAATTCACTTTTTAAGACTTAATGTACTTAAGCAAGCATTGTCAGCACATAATGTCATTTCCTCTGAGCTTTTAAAACCATTGCAAAAAGAAAAAGAAAAAAGGTTCTAATGTTGTACACACTAATATTCCCCTCCCCTATTGCTGACAACAGTTGTCAAAGGCAAAGCTAAAAGTTACATGGTGATGTTTACAATGATTCAGTGCTCAGAATCTGTGCAGATGTGTTCATTTGTGACTTTGTTACAGAATCAATTGTTGAACTTATTAAGGAATTAATTAGTGAGCTCATTTGTGACCTTTTAACCAATAATTAGCCCTCCGCAAGAGCTCATTGGTTAGCTTATCAGCCAAGGAGTTCTAGGGTTTGGCTGGTTACTTAGCATGGGCTAGTTGGCCTCCAGATGCTGTAACTACACCATTCTGAGGGCAAAAAGATTCTGTCTCCAGTAATTAAAAAGTAGAAGAGTATTCTTTATTATATTGTATTAGTCAATTTTACCAGTGGCAATTTAATTTTGGTTCTTAAAAGTGTTAAATGGACTTATAATTTCCCCTGTCTGCTGCCTTCGACATCACAGCTCAGGATAGTCGAGACTTATGTCTCTGCAGAACAAAAATGACCTTTTCCCAATCATTGGGCATTTTCAAACCATTGAGATTACCTACTTTTATTGGATAGTTTAGAAATGCCCATTCTGGTTTTGAAACACCCACTGATTACTACATTGAGATTCCCTGCTTTCATTGGATAGTTTAGAAATGGTTTGAAAATGCCCACAGATTGGAAAACACCCATTATTCTCCGCAGAGACCTATATTGGGGATAGTCACTAGTGAAGGTCTTGGAACAACACGACCACACGAGATGACGACATGTTGCTACCGAATGTTTCAGTACCCTGACATTGACCCCATTCTGCAGACTTACTGACAAAGCCATCTCCCTATCAGATATTTTGCATAAATACAATAGAATGTGTTCACATTTACGTTACCTGTGGCGCAACTGATAGCACGTTGTGTGAGCAGCCTCAGAGACTCTGGTCCCCTGGAAACCAGGAGGTAATCACATTCACCTAATCAATGACAAGCGGTTAGGTTCAAGATGGTTAGGTTCAAGATTGGGTTAAGTCGTATGGTTAATTACATCATTTACTAGTAACAACAACAAGCTTTTGATGACACTGTTGACATCTCACCTGGAAACTGGAGCTCAAACGTGACCATACATTCAAAAACACTTTCAGTTTTGGCCACTGGGGGTAGTGCTTACAATTTTGGTAAGCACATCCTGATTGCAGCTGAGGAAATTTCGACCTATTGTTGCCAAATTCACAGTTAGATCAGTCTGTTGGAACTGTGTGTACTCTTGTAGTGCTGTCGGCCAATCAGTGTTATCATGACATAATTTTTCTGTGGCTCCAGAGTGATTAATAATGGTGATAAATTGCAAAACTACCTTTTGATATATTTAAAAATAGCATACTAAATGTTAAAACAATTAGTTTACATGATCAAATACACATTATTTGAGAAATTACTGGAATGTCAGATGAAAAGACCAGTTCATGTAAAAACTTTTGCTAAAAACATTGGACGTATGTAATTTAAGATTAAAAGTCAATAAAAATCTATAAAGCTTATATTACATTTAAGAGGAGATCATTGTTTCATGATAAGACTCATTTTTCATGAGCTCTCTGTCTAGCAGAGTAATGAAGCCATTATTGCCTGACCTTAAGAGCCCCAGTCAAGGACGGCACATTGACGAGTACTCAGCCATGCCTACAGGCAGGCCTATATTCTCTATTCTGCTGTATACACATGTAATTCGATTTTCAGTTGTCAAAGCACATATCACGAAAGTACACCCTAACCTTCTACCCCCATTTAAGTAGAACAACCACTGGCCTTACGAGTGCCAGGCCTTTCATTTTAAAGAGTTAGATAAGGGAAAATGTAGAGGCTGCCGACATTCCCATCCTTATTGTTGGTGACTGTGGTTGCTCAGGCTGGTGGATTGACATACGAAACATTTTAAATAGCTTTTTAGAAAAGAAACTTAAAGAAAAAACTGCCCATAGGATGTTTGTGTACCAACCAGGCACAATGTTATAAAGAAACAAATGATAAAAGCTACTTTATCTCTTCAATGCAAATCTGAGTTTTTGTCCTAAGTAGCCAAAACGTGACAAGCGGAAAGCAACAGGGCATTTTGTTGATAGTGTGGTTTATATTTCTGTTGCTGCAAGTAGCCCCACCCACTGTGAAATCTCATTGGTCCAAAATGTCACTCCTCTTAACTCCACATTAATCATCCAATATCTTTTGATTGGCTGTAATTGTGCAGAAGTTTTGAGTTCAGTGTGGACAGACAATTTGCTTATTGCTGGGAATTTATTGCATTTCACCTAGTTGGGACACAGTATAAATACAAGTTGTCACAAATACTCCAGAGCTGCATAGTGGAGAGTGAATAATCCAGTGTAAAAATAATGTTGAATTAATAAAATGAAAATTCCAAACACATGCAAAAATTAAATCATATGTTGGAGGTTTAGTCACAAAATTATTTTCTGTATTATTTTAAATTACTACCATCAGGATCATCCTAATATTCTAAAGTGGATAAATAAGGGCAAAAAAATCTTGACAAATCAAAGTCATAGGCCTGCAAGCTTGCTGGCCAGGTGTGTTGGGAATCGCCTTTCATTTGCTGATGAACCTAGTGGCACTAGATCCATCAAACCAGCAGAAAAGAAAAAAAAAACACAGTCTTATCCACTTTGATCACTGGGGGCCAGATGATAGATGACTGTGAGTGTGGTGAAAGTGGTAAGACCAAAGTAATGGAATGAAAAAAGGCCTCAAGCCTCATTCTTCTCAAAACTCATCAAATGTTTAGAACCCTGAACAGTTCAGTAAAACTGCATCACCACTCTCTGCTAAACCATGCACTGTTAAGCAGCATAGCTTGAAACATATTCAGCCACTTTCTCCCTCATTTTGCCTGTTCAGATGTTTTAAAAATACCATTTAATGGACCCTTTCACAGAGTTTGATTAAGTTTTTCTGCTTTAATTCAACAGGGTAAATCTAGCACATTATTTCTCTCAGTGTACATTGTTTAATGTAAATGTATATCACTGTACTGTGTGTTATATTACTCTAGCATTAATAATAATTAAATAAAAAATCAAGCAAAATACTCAACACTGCCACGATGGAGTTTTAGATATACTATTTTAGAAAGTTGTGAAAATGTAATACTGGAACTTTTTTTTTTCTCTTTTGGTGTTAGAGCAAAAGGGAACACTGCAATAACATTTGCAATGGTCTCCCATTACCTCTATACACCAGAGGTGCCATTTACCCCACTAGAGTTTACTTCCGCATCACAAGCCTGGAAATGTGAAAAGGGTTCATAAAGAGATTTTGAATAGCCTACATGTGTCATCTTTACTGTGCAAAATGAATGATGACCTTACTTATGGATCACAGCAATCATGCAGCAGAACTCTCCCAGCAGGGTGTGTCTGTGGTAGGGATGTGCCCGAAGCCAAATGACTTCAAAATGAATAACGGATTCATCCGAATAATATAAAAAATATTTGTATGACTGATTATCCAAAAATCACAAGGATAAAGCGACATTTAAATAAACATATCCAAAATTACAACAAATTTATGAATCTGTGCAGCCAATATTTCTAACATGTAAACCTTATGAATGAAAATACGCACGTTGTGATTTTAGATCGGATAGGCGCATTCTCAACTCCGTTTGCATTTTCTGTTAATTGTGCACATCTGGAGCTTGTCAAGTGTAACATTAAATAAGATACCACATCATATACACTTTCCACTTCTTGAAATGTCTATGTTAATTTTTCACATGATTCACACGTAATGATTCCCATGTATTCATTTATAGCCTAAACCTGAGCTCGATGTTAAATTCCACACCTGAATGATGATTTTACATTGGAGCCCATCTATCCGTCTTTGAAAATTGACCACATTTATGTCCACATCAGCAATTAAGGTTATTAACTGGTTAAGACTTTATTCCGAAAAAAAAAAGTTAAAATCCACCATAAAGGTTTAAATGCTCCATAGAGTATTCATCTTTTAGGAATATTCCTCGTTATGTATAACGAAGAAACTGAAACATGCTCAATCTTTTTTTTTTCTTCTTTAAACTGTACTAAATTTTAAAATGCTGTGTTCTTGAACTCTGGTAAGGCACTATATACATTTGACATTATTATTATTATTATTATTATTATTATTATTAAACTAAATAATGTTGTCCTATCGTAAAAAAAATCCTGATAGACTTACGGGACTTTCACCTGTTTGTAAGCTATATTGATTTAATTTTTATTTCTTTTAATGATTGAATTTGTATTTAATATTCACTGCAAAATGTGTGCTTGACATTTCACATTTTGCTTGACACCTCCTGCCTCCAGAATAATGTTGTTATACATGCATTCGATGTTTCATGCAGATATTAATATCTGAAATACCAGGTGAAATAACAGTTAACAACATATTTTAATGCACCCTACGAATTCGGCTTCACCTGGTAAGAAAAAAATAAATAATAAAATGATATTTTTGTAAATAATAATTGTATAATAATAATAATTATTATTATTATTGTTATTAGCCTATTATTATGAAAAGGCATATACAAGGCATATTTTATTAATAGAAACTATAAATGTATGAGTAACACTTAAAAATGGGCGTTTCATTTAGTTTTGATGCACTTCCGGTTTAAGCCCTGCCCACACACGGTTCTATCCGAATCCAGAGACAGATACAGCTAATTTTGTCATAAGAACAGATACAGATACAAATACAGATAAAAAAATTTTTGGCAAGGGCTGCTGCAGTTTTGGGGGACGATTTACACATCATGCACGTGCAACGAGGGCATCAGAGAACTTAGTGTCTCCCTATCACTGTACGCCCATTGTAAGGGGCCTCAGTTTGTTCCTGGGAGGCAGCAGATGCCCTAACCCCACCCCCACCCCCAGCCTAATCCTAACAGTATTGAGGCTGAATACCCTGCAAGGAACAACCAGAGGCACCTTTGTCCCATCACGATCACTGTACACACACACACACACACAAACACACACACAAAACGCAATGGAACATTTTCACCAGCAATTAAGTCATTCAGTAAGCCAGCCAATGCATTTGTTACATTCTACCACGTTCAAGACTGCTGTCATGTCAGTGTGAATGAGAAATAACCGTAAAACACAATATAATTGTTCAGACAAAACAGCAGTTAAAATGAACTATTAAGAAATTTCCTACCTGTTACTTGAAGACCCCAAATGTGATTTTATTAACATAAATCATATACAGAAAGCGAAAATTGCACTATATATACTGCATGAATACAATTAAATATATGAAATTTCGTTGATACTGTTTTCCAGTCTTGCTCACTATGGGGTGCTTCAGCACCCTCAGCACCCCCCTTCACATGCCTTTGCTCAAGGGCAAAAACCTTGCACAGAGAAAGAGAGGAACTGACACTGTCAAAGCATCCCAGTGGCCACATTAATTACGTCCATGTGATTCAAATGAGATGAGCAATCATCACTGTGTCCTCTCTCTATCTTCCCACCCTTAAAGGTGCTGTAAGCAATTTTAGCCATACTAGAACTTCCACTAAACTGAGCCGTTGAATTAGACACGTCCCCTCTTTCAAAAAAACACCGCCCTTTAAATATAGCATTGCGTCCATCACCAAATAGTAGAGCAGCAGTGCTTCTTACGGTTGTGAAACAAAACTGTTGACAACTGTTATGAATCTGACATTAAACTTGATAGCTTTATTTTAAGAGCATTTGCGCAAAATGCAGCGCTATGCCATAAGTCATAAGCACAAAGTCAATAGGCATGGCCATGAAGTTTTGGTATTTTTATGCAAGCATGCATTAAGGAGAAATGGGAGAACATTTTCTAGTATGTGTGAGGAGATGGGCAGCAGAGTTCTGAACATGCATTTTAGCAGAAAGACCTGTTAAGAGTGAATTACAATAATCCAAACGTGAGGTAACAAAAGTATGTATTACAGTTTCTGCATTGCAAACTGAGAGAGGAATGAATGCAAGATGTTACATAGATGTAAAAAAAAAAAAAAAAAAAAAAAAGCTGTCTTGATAACATCGCTAACATGGGCATCAAACAGCAGTGTGGAATCAGAAATCACGCCACGGTTACGCACAGACTTAGATGGCTTAACTGGGACACCATCCAGGTCCATACTATGGAAATCATGACTGAGATGAGAAATGCTGAGTCTTCTCAGCATTAAACTTTAAATAGTTTGCAGCCAACCAGTGCTTCAAGTCATGGATGCAGGCAGATAAGAAAGAGGCAGGAAAAGCTGACGCTGTTCGAGAGCTAATATAGATCTGAATGTCGTCATCATAACAGTGGTAACAGAAGCCATGACTTTTTATTATTTGTCCCAGAGGTAACATATAGATTAGAAAAAGGTGTGGACCAAGGACTGAGCCCTAGGGGACACCTTGTTGGACATTAGCAGTTGAAGATTTGTGTTTGTTAAAGATGATAAATTGTTGTCTATGGCTAAGATATGATATAAATCAATCAAGAGCTGTACTGATGATACTAATAGTAGAGAGACGAGTGAAAAGTATGTTTGATCAAACAGTGTCAAATGTGGAACTAAGATCCAGAAGAAAAATTATATTCAGTGCACCAGAATCACAGGAGAGAAGGAGGCCATTGAGATCCCTTAGTAGCACTGTGTCTGTGCTATGCTGAGGATGGAACAGACTGATAAGTTTCATACAGATTATTAGAGGTTAAGTGATACTGGCAAGCAACAACTCTCTCTAACACCTTTGAAATGAAAGCAAGATTAGAAATAGGCCTATATTTATTCAAATCAGAGGGATCTAGACCAGGTTTTTTGAGATTAGTGGTGACAACAGCAGTTTTAAGACCAGATAAAACAACACTAGACGTTGTATTTCATTCATTTGTATGTATACACAGGTAAATACAGGAGAGAAGAAACGCAAAAATATGCAAAGAAGTTTTGTCTTTCACTGCGTACCAATGTTCAAGTTAGGTAAACTCCGATCTGTGAATATAGCAAAAAGACGTTTGACCAATAGAGGATCTAAACGTCACTGATTGACTTCTTGGCACAATTAAAAGTGTACAAACTTCAAAGCTGCATGGTTTGCAGTGTTGCAAAGTAATTTTGCATGCTCAAAGACTATTGTGACCAAATATTTAGGGGTCATTCACATAGGATTTGTTCTAGTCAACTTACTAAATGTATAAAATATAAAACATATGTCTTAATAAATGTCTTCCATATAATATTTCAATCTTTTTTTCTTTTTTTTTTTTACTTTAGTACAATGGAAATATAAAAGCCAATTATTCGATTTGGCAAACATGTTGTCTGCCCCACTTCAATGAGTCTGGGCAACCATTTTCAGGGATGCAGTTGTATAATTAAATGAATAATTTTTACTCCTCAAAAGAATTCATCAGAAAATGTTGCCATCTAAGTCTATTGACACGCTAATTATATTTTACATTTCACTAAGTCCTTCTGTTCTAATTGAATGAATTCTATTGGTAGCATCTAAACAGCAGTGGGCAGGAAAAGATTCCACGAGTCACTTGTCTTTTCTCAGATTTGTTCATCACAAGCAATGAAAACTGAACAGATCTGGTCTCAGATCTGGTTATTATTGATGTTTGTCAGACAGCGGGAGAAATGTCTGGTTAATAAAGCTTAAGTGGAATTAGCGGTCTGCCTCTGGTGAGAAAACATCACACCTGCAAAGACAGAGAATAGATCAGTATAAGGGCTTTTAAATTCAATCTTATAACATGCAAAACCTGCCTTCAAGTTTTAAAATTTGATATTTTATTATTTATTTTAAAGCTGAAATTATTCCACAGAAATGTTTGAAATGAGAAATAATACTGCAGCTCAGTACAATGAAACTGACTCCAGGCTGCAGATATCATTTTAAATTCTAAGCACTTCTTAGCTATTCTACTTAGATCAAGGGTTAAAGTCATAATTTCAATACATTGCTACCATACTGACAATGCTTTGTTCATCATCCCAACATTGATTTTACTTGAAACGTTCTATACTATGTAGGGGAGACTGGGGTTGGTCAGCACACTTTTCATACTTTGTTGATATATCTCTGATGAAACTAACGATAAGATAGCCCAAGTAGGTGCAAATGAATGTTCTTAGATATGAACTTATTGGGGTTGGTTGGCAAAGATGTTGGGGTTGGCTGGCACAATGTTAGAACAGTATAGTTTTAAGAGAGAAGTAACTCACAGAAAAACATACAACAGTTTTTTTTTTTTTTTAAACCAGAACAGCAGAACAACACATGTTTGTCTCTATCATTAATATGAGTAATAATTATGTAATGAATAAAAAATGGAAATATATACAAATGTCCAGTTTGGAATTAATATGATAAAAACATTCCCCAGAGGAATGAAATGGCAGAAGAGGCTGGATGTGTTGGATAAATATAAAAAAGACTAAACTGTATATTGCACATAGTTATTGTTCAATGGGGCAATTTAACTGTTCATAAGGTGGATAGCCTGAGGGAAAAAACTGTTCCTGTGTCTGACGGTTCTGGTGCTCAGAGCTCTTAAGAGTCAGCCAGAAGGCAACAGTTCAAAAAGGTAATGGGCAGGGTGAGTGGGTTCCAGAGTGATTTTTCCAGCCTTTTTCCTCACTCTGGAAGTGTATAGCTCTTGAAGTGGTGGGAAGGGGGCAACCAATAATCCTCTCAGCAGTCCGAACTGTCCTTTGTAGTCTTCTGATGTCTGATTTCGTAGCTGAACCAAACCAGACAGTTATTGAAGTGCAGAGGACAGACTCAATGACTGCTGAGTAGAGCTGTATCAGCAGCGCCTGTGGCAGGTTGAACTTCCTCAGCTGGCGAAGGAAGTACAACCTCTGCTGGGTCTTTTTCACAATGGAGTCAATATGGGTCTCCCACTTCAGGTCCTGTGAGATGGAAGTGTCCAGGAACCTGAATGACTCCTTTGCTGCCACAGTGCTGTTTAGAATGGTGAGGGGGGTCAGTGTTGGGGTGTTCCTCCTAAAGTCCACAATCATCTAACAAAAATATGCTTTTGTTACTCTGGAATAATTATATATACCGGACCCCCCCCCCCTCCCCCCAATAAAATATATACAACCCAAAATCTGCATGAGTAAATGATCACAGAATTTTCATGTTTTGGTGAACTAATCCTTTAACAATACAGAGTCCTTTGAAGCATTGAAATCTCCTAATAGGAAAGGTGTCATGGGTGCAATATAAATGCAAAAGATGCATCCTAAGTCAACAGGAATAGTTTAAAAAAGTTAAAAATAAATAGAGATAAATCACTTGATTCAGTAAAGACAGATTAGCACCACCTCTATATAAAGTACCGTCAAAATACAAATAAATGGTTATATATAAAGAAGTTGATCTATATGCAAATGATCTAAATACATCCGAATAAACAGACTATATGAGGACATCACCGAGTTAAATATTTCCCCAAGCAGCTACTGCATCCTCTTACAAACCATTAGAGTAAGCATGAGCAATGCTGTGCAGTTTGGTTCCAGAGGGAACATTTAAAAGCATTTATTATTCAAAGATTCAATGACTCAAAATGTAAATATACATTTCAACAGAGCTGACAATAAGAACTCTCACAGCTCTGGTAAGACGATAGAAGCTTTGATTAGAAAGTCTATCTGCATAAACACTGGGGTTTCAGCTTGACCTGTTGGCCTTCTTGATTTATCACAGCATTTACCACATCATCTCCCCATAGACCCTTGGCCCTCTGTAACTATGGAAACCTCAGTATCACATGCATATATACATACATGCTGACAATGTTGCCTGAGGTGGTCCTATATGGTTTAGTGAACCAAAAAAACCATTATATTTTCATGACAGCATTTGATTGCTTAGGTCTCTGTGTGTTTGTGTCCATGTGATTCTGTCTGCTGACTACAATGAACTATCGGATAGTCTTTTCTTCCTTATGTCTTTTCTTATATATAGCCTCAACAGAATTCCCCAAAGGAGTCAGAGAGCACCACTATAGCCAATAGCCATGCTGAGGCTCAAGGAGAAAATAATGTATCCTTTATTCTTATGACCTAACAAAATCCAATTAGTTTACTAGAGCTTTACTCTTTTGTCTTTTAAGCCTTCAGTGAGTTCCAACTACTCTGATATTATATTGATCTTTTGAAATAGAAAAACAGGGTTATAGAATAAATAGGTATCCAAGAAATATATATTTTAAAAAGATATTGTCAAACATTTAATTTCAGAAGCATGGGAATCCAAAGGGAGTTGGTCCTCTGTTTGCTGCCATAACAGCTTCCACTCTTCTGGGAAGCCTTTCCAGTAGAAGCTGGAACATGGATGTGGGGATTTGCCCCCATTCAGACACAAGAGCATCAGTGAGGTCAGATACTGACATTGGGGCCAGGCTGGCAGTTGGCATTCCAATCCAACCCAAAGATGTTCAATAAGGGTTCAAATCTGGGATTTGTGCAGACCAGTCAAGTTTTTTTTTTTTTTTTTTTTCATACCAGACTCAGTAAACCATTTCTTCCCATTCTACTTTAAATGTTTGCCAAAGGAGATTGCAGATGATAAGCCAGTTAATAATAGAGGAGTATCTACATATTTTAATCCATCATGGAGTGTAAAGCTGGCATCACACTTGCAGACTCAGAACAACTAGATTTGGGTGGGGGGTGTCTGTTAGCGTCTGTTGTTGCTGATCTTTCCCTCTTAGTCGGCGAGCCTGTCTCACTTTTTCAATTATTATTATTATTTTTCAATATTACTCCCAAAAGTCTGCAGCATCTGCTATGTTAGATTGTTTGTTAAAACAATAGCATCCTTTTCTTTTATGCATTCATTGCCACATTGTGCAAAGAGCTGGGCAACAAAAGTGTGTCATTTGGTTGAAAGTTAACTATTCAAAATATATTAAAGTATATTGAACTAAAATAAAATAAAAGTATAAATTTGTAAGGTATGCATATTTATACATAATGTTATATGTATAAATGTAGACTACAATTTATTTATATAACCTAAAGCTGTATACAAATATAAACCTTATGTTTATGTTATATTAAGTGATATAAGACCCAATTACTAAATGTAAAATGTTTTACACATTTATTGTCACACTGTGCAAATATCTAAGCAGAAGAAATGTTTTCTTTTAATGGTCTGTCATGATATGACATAGTAGATATGTCATACAAACATACTTGTTGACTCCAAAGAGCAATAAGCTTCTCCTCCAAATGCACAGTCCACTAGCGCTCTCCTGAAGCCATGCATTTTTCTACAGAATAAATAAATAAATAAATAAATCTCTACCATCCTCTTTTATACATGAACTGCCCTCATTGGTCACTGCCTTGAGGATGTGTACCCACCCCACCCACAGCCAGTGATAATTTCAAGCAAGCCGGATGTGTTTTTTCAGTTCTTCAAGCCATTTACTCAGCAGGGAGTCCCGACAATCAAGTGATTAACACCTCCCGCTGAGAGATGTTAATGCATGCTCGCGCTCCCTCTGCCTGGCTGGTGATTATGTCAATGAAGCTAACACCCAAAAAAACATTGGACAGATCAGATAGTGAGATGCCGGCTTAACAGTGCACATCAAAAATTATATAAAAATATGTAAATATAAAATAGCAGTAGGCTTCTCCCTTGATATGTACCTCCATGTCTCTTTTAGCACACCACCAAAACCTGTGTGGCTCAATTATACTAGAAATATATTTCTACAGCACAGGAGAATGACACTGAGTGACTTTGAGATTAATCCAATAGAGCCACAACACATTATGCTGTAGCCACTTCCCCTGAGCCGCTGATCTCTTCAAGCCCAGAAACATTTGTAATGAAATGGTTTGTATTGATCACAGGACATTTAGTGGGACAAAGGTGCCTTGTATTGATCCACCTCTTTTGGGGCGTCAACGTGACTAAAACATGGCCGGTTATTTAGTGAATGTACAGCTAAAGACGGGGGGCTTCTCAGATGTCTGCTGGGACAGTGGCAGTTAAAAATATCTGAAGAGATAATTAACTTAATGCTACCGAGCATCATGAGGGGCTTAAGTGAGCTTTTCTGCAATTGGACCAGTTGAACTATGGTGGATGCAGCATGGAACATTAAAGGTGCTGTAAGTGATTTTAGCCATTCTGATACTTCCACCAGACCAGCCGTTAAATTTGCCATACCCCTTCTTTCCAAAACCCCAGAGCAGGACACCGTACTGGCACTTTATCAAGCATATGTGGGCTGGCCTGTGAAAACGCACAATGATTGACAGACAGAAAGTCTTCTGATTGACTAAACAAAGGATCTGAAAGCAGCCCGCAGGCATCTTATACCTTGCTGTTTACCAAGCCTATCTGTCACAGAAAAAGGTGTGATATTTCATGGTACCTATTTTAAGTGATATCTGACAGGTAATAGGGACGTTTTATGTATGTCATTTAAAAAAAAATTATTATATTTTTTTTTTATTTCTTTATTTTTTAAAACAAACATTTACAGCACCTTTAATCTCTGGTGCCATACAAGTAAAATGGCTCATTTATGTCCTGGTTACTGGCATGATTAATAAAAAACGATAACAATTCTTTTGGGCACAGTGTAATTTGTCATACAGTTTAATTTGTTCAGGTAGGTCTGGTATTACCTGTCGGGTATTTTTTACACTAGGCAGTAATGTCTACGCTTTCATTGGCATTAATCATAGTGAATACCCAAAAGTGTTGGAAAGTAGCAATCCAAAATTAGTGATGCTTTGCTGGTTTCAAAATGGTGGAGGTTGTCTAGTAAGACTTTACTAGAAAAGAAAGTTTTTTCAACATGGAGTGGTGTAGCGTAACAACACAATACAATTTAGTGCCATCACATACATGCTGCTCTTGCATCAAAATTGTAACTAAATAAGTTTCAGTTTGATGCAGTCACATTAATTGAAATTTAAATGTAACTTTTATTTTCAGTTTGCTATTTGTAATTATCTATTGAAGGCAGCAGCTCATTATTGGCTCTTAAAGTACCTTCAATGTAATTAGCAATTTTATGTTAGTAGCTTTTAGTGTTGCTAACTAATTTATGCATTTAACATGATCACACGCTATTGAAAGCTTACCCTGAAATCAAACCCATTCAATTAGTGACAAGCAGCACCCACCATTAGACATTTTTGCATCAATTCAAGCATGAACATATTTCCCTCTAGTGTACTGATCCTCCTAGACACAAGTTCTGGTCCTGTGTGAACCTTGAAGTAATCGCCTTCACATAAATGATGGTGATCTTGATTCAGAGGTTGCATTTTCGCTCTAAAAATACATATTTACACTGAAGGTAATGTTTAGGGTTGGTGTTTGGGTTAGGGTGTACAGTTAATAAAATATGCATTCCTGTTGACTGTATTACTTTATTTATAACAAAAAAATACAATTTGGTGGACATTTCACACAGAAACTAGAGCTTGACCGCACCCATACGTTCAACAACACTTCCAGCTTTGGCCACTTCCGCAGTGATTCCAATTTCGTTAAGCACAGACCGATTTCAGTGAGACTGATGTCTCTGCGGAACAAAAATGGGGGTTTCCCCACTTAGTGGCGTTTTTAAACCAGAAAGGGCGTTTTTCAACCACTTCACTTGATTTGCTAAAATTGAGTGGTCAGTTCCCAGTGCCTTTCTCACCTGAATGACATCCAAGCTCAAAAATGCCCATCTGGTTTGAAAACGCCCACTGAATGGGAAACCCCCATTTTTGTTCTGCAGAGAGATGCATTTAATTTTAGAAGCAAAACTTTCAACCTACTGTTGCCCAATTTACAGTGAGATCAGTCTGATTTATGAAAAAGGTAACTTGACTGTAGCTTAACCCTCCTGTTATCCTCAGATTTACTAACATCTTTTATCCTTGGGGTCAATTTGACCCCAGGAATTTAAACCTCCAGAATATGATTTTTACCCAAGATTATGTGTCAGGTACTTTATGTTTCTTTGTTGACTACCTAAATAGCCATTTAAATAAAACATTACCCCCCAACCCTCCCCCTTATACATCCAAAATACCTATTGCGCGACTATGGAAAAATATGCAAATCACCATAAAATCTCACTGAATGAAATCTCACCAAAATTGGAAAGAAAGATCTTTTTTGGTGTTTTAATGGCTTTATATTATTTCTAAATACAGATTTTTGTTATTTATAACATTTGGAAAGAAGAACAATTTCTGTTATCAAGGATATGGCATGTATTATGTTCGAGGTCAATTTGACCCCAGGAAAAACAAACACAATTTCAAACATTTAGAAGGATTTTATTTGTAAAACAGAACATCATCATCATCATCATCATCATCAGAACATCAGTAAGGAACACATAATTGTTCTTTATTTACAAAAAACACCTATAAAAAGTTAATTTGAGCATTGTGTCAGGGATTGGTCTATTCTACTGTAAGTGCTATGTATGCAAATATGTATGTGTGAGATTAAAAAAAGTTATGTTACGTAGTTATGTAGTCACCAAAATTAATTTGACAGAATACGAACAGCATAGACAGAATATGAAAAGCATATTATTTTTCCTACAGCCCACCAGAAGGTACAGTCCAGCCTTTTGTCTGCACTGCTGTGCACATTATGTGCAGAGAGTGTGTGCGTGCTCCTTGCAGACGTATTTCTTGCATTTCACACAGGTGTTGCTGGTCTTGGAGTCATTTCTGTTGGGACCTTCACAGACCTGGCACCTGCCATGTTTCCTGCCTGTAGTTTGAAACACTGGGTTGTGTGTCTCCATTTGGATGTCCTTCACAACAGTTGCAGCAGCTGTTGATGCTCTTGGAAGGCACAGTCTTCTCTCGATATGACATTTCACCAGCAGGTAACCCAGCTGCTCCAGGAAAATCCTCCTTCGACTCAGTTTTCCGCTGTTCCAATCCTTGTTTATTTCACTCCATAATACAAAGGCATTGTAGGTGCTCACATCAATGATGTTGAAGAAAATGACAAGGGGCCAAAGGGCAGTCATGCAGCGACAGCTGTAGGTGGCTGTGACCTTGTCCAGATTATCAACCCCTCCCTTTGTCTCATTGTAGTCCAAGACCATTCGTGGTTTTCTGTCTTCTCTGGTGCTCAGGACAGCATCTTTGTGCATGGTGCTCATCAGCTGGACATTTTTCCCTTTCTTGGGGCAACAGGAGACGACAGTGGCTCTGCCATTGAAGGCAAACATTGAAGATGTTACCTTCCTGTTCTTCATCGCAAAAAGCTCAGAGGGAAGATCCAACTTGTTTTTTCTCACTGTTCCCAACATGGTAACTTTTCAGCAGTTCCTCACCCAGGGTGTACGATGTGAAAAAATTATCACATGTAATGTTATGACCATTCAGTCCTTCAGCCATGTCTAGTACCACCCTCTTGCCCTGATTTTTTTCAGGTGCTTCCCCAGGGGATTTACCAGTGTACACCTGCATATTCCAGGCATAGCTGGACTGTGCATCACATGCTGCCCATATTTTGATACCATATTTAGCCGGTTTAATTGGTATGTATTGTCTGAAGGGACAGTGCCCACGAAATGCAACCAGACATTCATCCACAGTGATGTGGGGGCCTGGATTGTAATGAAAGGGTAATCACTGGACCCTCTATCCCATACATCCTGTATTGCTGCAAGTTTGTCACGCTCTCCTCGGCCCTGCCTTGTTTCTCTGTCATCAAAGTGTATGACATGGGAGAAAACATGGAATGTCTTTAGAGACATGGTGGCTGGAAATATTGCCATTCCAGTGTCAGCATTCCAAAGGCTTGTTGTTGCTCTCCTTTTGACCTGTACACTCCTGCCAAAATGAGCAACCCAATGTAGGTTTGAAAGTGGGTCACATCCAAGTCTTTCCAACTGTCCCCATACACGCACCTCCCCTCTAAGTTTGTCATCTCAATTATATCCTTTTTGATTGATGGTGTTACGAAGAGCTCAAATGCTGATTTTATGTCTTGGACATGGCTGTCAGTGTATCTGGTGGGGCCTGGAACCATTTTGATGACAACAGCAGCGCTAAGTCTAACCTGTCGTTCAAGTGGGGAGAGGGACCATAACAAATTTCCATTTTTGGAAGGTAATGTGTCTGCTGGTGGTTCAGAGACACACTAAGAGTCTCATTCTCATCAGAAGAGGATGCCTCATAATCAGGGTCCTCCTCAACATTATCATCTGTCTCAGACACATTCTCCTCTATGTCACATTAACTGTCAAAGAACTGTGACAAAACCTCATTGACAGAAAACCTTTGCTTAGAGGTCATTTTCAATTGAGAGAGAGCATAAAGAGAGAGCCCACAGAGCACCAAGAAAAATGGTTTTGGAGGCTGCTGTGCAAGCTTTTATATGTTTGCTCCTCCCCTATGTTGGGTGAACTATCAATGTCCACATGGGAATTATGTTTTCCCCTCCCCCATGTCATGTGAACTATCAGTGGTTCTCGCAACACTACAGGTATGGTTATGTTAGGTTAGGACCCTAAAGCAGAGGGAAGTTTTTTGTAGATTATAAAATTGCATGTTATAGTGACCTCAATATCATCCAAAACAACCAAAACAAATGTATGTAAAATTTTGATGTTTCTTATATGTTTTATACAGCTAAAACAGCCTGGGGTCAAAGTGACCCCAAAGAACACTGACGCTACAAAATGTGTACAGGACACTGAAAACATATCATGTTAATTTTATTTTTACCCAGTTGTCCCCATTAAATTAGGAAAAGTCATTAAATAAGAAGCAAAAATGTCAATCATGTATTTAGAGATGTTAAACATTGAATGGGGTCAAATTGACCCCAAAGATAATAGGAGGGAACTTTACATCAAGCCATCATTTACTCACACTCATGCCATCCCAGATGTATATGACTTTCTTCTGCTGAACACAAGCAAAGATTTTTAGAAGAATATTTCAGAAGAATCTGTGCCAAATCTTTTAAGCTCCAAAAGGACATAAAGGCAGTATAGAAGTAATCCATACAACTCCAGTGGTTAAATCCATATCTTCAGAAGTGATATGATAGGTGTGGGTGAAATACAGATCAATATGTAAGTCCTTTTTACCAATAAATCTCCACTTTTACTTTCACTTTCTTCTTTTTCATATCACCACCTACTGGGCAGGGAGGACAATTTATAGTAAAAAAATGACTTAAATATTGATCTGTTTCACACTCAGACCTATCTATCGCTTGTGCAGATATAGATTTAACCACAGGAGTCGTATGTGCATTTTGGAGCTTCAAAATTTTGGTATGCATTCAGTTGCATTGTGAGGACCTACAGAGCTAAAATATTCTTTAAAAATCTTTGTTTGTGTTCAGCAGAAGAGAGAAAGTCATACACATCTGGGATGGCATGAGGTTGAGTAAATGATGAGATAATTTTCATTTTTGGGTGAACTATCCCTTTAATGCAGCAAAAAAGGTATTTAATTGTAAAAACTAAAAAACTTTAGATTTATGTTAATGTTGTCAAGTTATACCCATGAATACACATGTGAACCCAGTGTTATTTTATGCAGTGTGCAAATTATGATTTTGGTAATCTGTACCTCCATCAGCTAGGCTGGTAATTATAGTAATTAACAGTGGAAGGCTGCAAACATCAGCCATGTTGAGTATTCTTAGAGGGGATGCTATGAGCTACAGTTCTGCTCTCAGCACTACAAGCAGATAGCACATGTCAAATAACATGACTTCAAAACATACCACCTACCAAGAGTGAGACACAGTACTGTTTCCTATTGTACTGTTGTTTTTACAGAATGTTAAAACATTTCTATAGGGTATTCTGTTATGAAAGTCTTAATCAAAATAAAGAACAGATATTATAATCCAGAGGCCAACAGTGAGTTTTGTTGCTGTCAGGATTTTGTACTTAAGCTGGGGAATGTTTGAAGAATGTTCAAGTAAGCCTATGGGCATGTTAGTTAGAGCAAACTGACATCAACGGTCTTCTGACAAACCATTCTTTAATATCAGTGGTCTTCAATGCCTCAAGCGCTTGAGCAATTGCATGCTTAATATTCCACTGGAGAAAAGGATCAGATTTTCATAATGCACTTTACTGCAATTACCAGACATCAAGAAACAGTAATGCATATTTAACCCACCAACATTTTAAACATAATTTATGTAGGGTACAATGGGGCTAAAGTTATAGGGGACAATTTGTCAACTTCATTTTGAGATAACAAGATGTTTTTTAGGAGCAAATTAAGATAATGCTTACTCAAATTAACCAATTCAGAAAAGGGTGCACCATTTCTTATTCATTTAAATCACATCTGACATTTCATTACATTTTAAGTATTCTATAAACAAATTAATCTTCATTGTGATTGGATCGGTCAATGTGAGCCCACTTTGAAAAATTTTCAGAACAAATCTATTCACCCAACTTTAGAAAAACCAATGTGTTTAATAGAGGCCTTAAGCCCCTGCAACAGGGGGCTTTTTACCCCAAATGCTTTCCTTTCTCTTATTGGACAATTATTGAAATTCTTTTAATATAATAACCTTGAACAAAATTGAAAATTACAAATAAGTATTTTGTCACAAAACAAATGTGATAACTTCCAGGATATTCATTAACTAAATACATTTACATCATTTAAAAAAAAAATATTAAATATTAGATCAAATTGACTCAAAATCTACCTTTAGCCATTACAGTCAATGATTTCATGGAAGAGGTAAAATTTGTTGTTCATAGTGACAAGTGTTTTGGAAAATAGTGTGGTAGCTTTTTATGCTATTTAGCATTTTTTCCCCGTTGTACCCTATATTTACATCTACTGAATGACCAGTAATGAAATCAATAGTTGGCAATTATGGGTCTGTTGGGACTCAACCCATACTGCATCGTTACGGTAAATAAGATCCCTAACCATTCAAGACAACACTTGAGAAGTGGATTGAAATCTATGTTTAGACAAAATCAGAAGTTGTTTTATTTTTTATTTATTTATTTTTTGTCATATCCGACTCAAATCTGATCAAACCACACCAAAACAAGGTTTGAAATCTGGTTAAAATCAGATTTGAATCTTTAATCTCATCTCTGTCTGAATGTTCAGATTGTATTTCAAGTATTTTTTTTTTAATTTTTTTTTTTTTTTAATTTTTTTTATTTGGGTCATAGCATGTTTGTAATGTTATACAAAGTGTGAAATTTTGTCTGGAACCGTGTCTCATGTGTCTTCACCTCTTCCTTATATATCTATGTGAAATTCACTATGCACTGAATAGTTTTTGAAAACCATTTGAAAACCAAATCAGATGTGTGTGCACTGTGCAAAGTGAACAAAGTCAAACAGACCATAATATCTCTTTAATGAAACTATTCTGGGCATTTCATGTTTATACAGAAGAAATTACACCTAACCAGTGATCCTCAGAAGTGTCAAAAGAGTACCTTGAACATTCAGTGCAGAGAAACACTTGGCAGATGGGCAGCTTGAGGGAAGAGATTTCATCGGCTAAAGGTTTTGCTACTGCTGAAAAGGGCAAACAGAAGAAATACAAAAATAAAAGGCATTTATTCAGAATTATGGCAAAAAGCACATTCTGTTATCTCTATTATTCTTGTGTTCAGCAAACAGAGAGTTGTGGTATACAGAGATGCAATATTATTTAAGAAGGTTGGAGAGAGGAAAATAAAAAAATAAAACCTTTTACGTATGAACAACTTTAGAGAACAGATGTTTTCGAGTCCTTTGAGTTTCAATGAGTATTGAATTCATAGTTTTACAGTATTTATAATAAATGTAATTCATTAAATATGTTTAAGCCAATCACATAGATTTAATGCAATTAATACATTTACTTAATTTCAAATTGTACTCTATTCTGGGTAATTTCTAAAGACTGGTTGGGACCAATGTGACCACACACACACTAACAGATCCATAAATTAGTGAAACACACATTAATGTTACACTGTTATGTTACACAATAAGCTTTGGTGATAATGATATTTAGCCATACAAAAACTACTTATGACTTAACATTCAGTAGTTCCATCTTAATTTCAATTGATCTGGATTACAAATAAATTAGCATTAAAATAGTCTTTCTCGGAACAAGTTCCTCCATCATTTACTGATAAATAGGAGTCTCACTATGGGATTGTGTGTGTATTTTGTATGTGTCTTTTTAATGCAAAATAATAATAATAATAATAAATAAAAAAATAAAATATTCCAGTGGACAATAAACTCTGGAAAACATGAATTTAGACATGATGTAGAACCTTAAGACCAAATATTGAACGAACTGTATACTTCTATGGTGTCTTCCCTGTAAGGGTTCTTATTAGCAGTACCAATACCAATTTTCAAGACATGTAACTGCAGCAAAGTAGAGAAAAAAAGAGAAAGATAATTTGTAAAAGATTTAATTATAGGAAGTGCTTTTGTTCATGCTTATGGATTAATTACAGTAAGTGCTTGTGGAAGACAAAAATAGTTGGATTTCTTCAGGTTGAAGAAAAACATCTCTGTATAGCAATTTCAGGTGGTTCTATGGGAAGGTTCATAATAACATTACTTGGGCTATGCACACTGCTTTTCCCTCAGAATAACTGCAGCCTCTCAAATGTTTTGTTAGGGAGCAACACCAACCACTGCCAGCCTGTAGCACTCTTACTCAGCAAGAATTGTTACATGAATGCTGTTGACTATAGTGTTGGGGTAGTGCAAACCTAAAAAATATTACCTTCTAATCATAATTAGTTACAAAGTGTGCATGTAATGGAATACAAATATAAACGTCTTTGCTGAGTTTTGTAAAGTGCAAGCCATGTGGAGTAGAATTTCTGATGTTATAGCAATGCCTGAGAAACCCATAGTCACAGTCAGATTCATTTTAAAAGACTATGCAAACAATATAAATAGAATTCATGGCCAAAAGTATGTGGACATGCCCTTTATTAACAGGTTGGGCTAATCTCCTTAGACAAAACATTTTCTGTAGAATGGTGTGTATGGAAGTATATTAATGACAAATGTCTTTGGCACAGAAAAGAATGCTGAATTGCCCTCATTGAAAAAAAAAAAGCATTGTATTAATAGTAAATTTTTTGGGGATGCAATTTCATTTGGCTGTATATTTAAGCTGTGAATCTTTCAATTGATCATTTAATCATTAAAAATTCAATAATAAATATTCATCTTCCAAAGTTTAGTTCCAAAATATCGTTATTGTTGTTTTCGGTCCATTATATTTTGCTTTGCAAATTCGCCTCTAAAATTACCACCTTATGGAAAAGCCTAGTAGCAGTGAGGGAAGATCGTGCACCTGTAATCTACTGGGGTGTACCACAGAGATCAGTAACTTTTTTTCAGAAATTAATACTCAACAAGAATATATAGTATGAGTCTGGTGTTTGGGTGACCACATACTTTTGGCCATGTAGTATATAAATCAGTCCTGAATAAGAAAGTAACACCAACAATGTAACCATTTTGTATGATTTAAAATTATGATTTAAAATGTATGTTTATTTGGCCTTTACAGTGGCATTCAGGGCAGCAGAGAAGGGCAAAGGTCTGGACAAATTTATAGTCCCTCAGCAGTTCCTCAGTCGACCTTAGAGAAATTACCAGTTAATTTGCTGTCTTGATTAAATGAGAGGCACGGGGACCTGCATCTGATCTGCATTATAATCACCTTTATTTTAATTAGCCAAGAATTTCTTTGCATGTTCTAAAACGTTATGTAAAAGGTAATGCTTTAATGAGTGTCCAGCTATTCCAGGGGTGCTAAATCCTGCTGCTGGAGATCTACCATCCTGCAGAGTTTAATTTAAACTCTAATCAAAAACACTGAAGCTGCTAATCAAAGTCCGTGAGTTTGCTTGAAAATTACAGACAGATGTGTTGAGCAAGGGGTGGAACTAAACTCTGCAGGAAGGTAAATTTCCATGAGTGTGACTGACAACACCTGTACTGCATATCTGTAGACCTCTTCATGCTGGTGTCCTCGCAGGTCCAGGCACAGAGTGGGAAGGATCCGGCACAAATTAGATGTGTCGTGTCGCGGCCAAATGGCCAGGATGCCGGGCCACCATTCCCCACACACGCTGCGGCCCAGAGAAGCCAGGCCACTCTAAAGAAGCCGCCGCCCCTTGCGCCACGGACCAAGGAGGGGAGCGTGTTGTGGCCGCCGGACCCCACACATACTGTAGTCCCATTTACCGCGAGGATGCCAGATTCCCCTTTGTTTTGGACACTTTCCCCTATGGACATACCTTTTCTGTTTTATTATTTAAAATAAATGCCTCTCTAAGGCCTGATGCCACACCCAATTTTCTGTCTCTTGCTCACCCCGCCACAACATTAACACCACATAAGTCACATGACATAGAGAGGAATCACTCAAAAAACTAGATCATACAATAAATAAACCTATAGAAATATAGATCTTAGATACATGCATTAAAAATATGAGGAGAAAAAAATAGACCAACAGGACAGGCAGACAGGTGGGCAGAAAGAAAGTAATAATTAAAGCAAATTAAAGGCTTTGTTTACATTTGAATTTTTGGTTAGTAGGAGTTTGAATAATCTTGGCCATTTTAACATTCTGCTAATGTTAGTCTATGGGATTTTTGATTGCCCATGTGTGAAAATTGGCTGGTTGGCACACAGGACATTTTATCAGTCTGCCTGGAAGCCGAGTTGTGTTCACGCGGTTCTGAGTTGATAGAATGAGCGCTTCTGAGACAAAATAATCACAGAATTTGCCTGAGTTTGCCAGGTTTCGTTTGAGGTACATAGCAGAAAGTGAAGCGGATATCAACGAGCTGAGCTGCATTTTCTGCATTGTTTACTTTGTTATGTCTGTGAAATTCTTTATATTGAGGTTTTCTTTACTGAACTTAAACTCTCTTCACATTTTCTGCTTTTCTCTCCATATTCTCACGGAAACTCGCAGGCCATTATAAAAATAATTTTTTCCCCCCATGTCTGTCTTTAAATATGGTATACATATTCTATAACCCCACCCCTAAACACCCCATCATGACAAAACCGACTGTGATAGGTCACTTAACATGCCAGTTAAATGGCTTTTCCTGTCTAAATGGGCGGTTCTTGGCCAATTGAAGCTGCTATAGAGCCCAGACATATGCCGCAGTCATAAGTCTGGCTACGCGAGACTGTAGGTGTGTTCGACTTGAACTGCATCTCGATTAACCAATTGGTGAGATTTGCCGGTTGCAGTCGGGGGAGGAGTTGAAAATAGAGCCGTCAAGCCAGACACTTCCTGTCGTGTACTGAACCTACATCAGTCATTGAAGATCACACAATGTTTGCAGATGAAGTGGAATTCAGATAGACAGATGGTTGAATTTTACATAAAATAATTAGAAACATTGTTCTTTTGAAAGGGTTATGTGCTACTTAATACAGTGCCCTGCTGTGTGTACAAAAAGAAAGTCAAATAAAAGTCAAATAAAAGCTCCCCAATGTTCAAGCCATATCTACGCCCTTGGAAACATGTGTCACCGTTGTCACATTATGAGTCTGTATGAATAAGCTGTGTGGTCATTCAGCGCTCGTACAGCTGCTTTGGAGAAACTGCTGTGGATGAACCAGGCGGCTGTTCTCGAATCGCTTCTTGCGGTACTTCGATGGCATACGTCATGGTGACGCGGTGGTGGCTCCATCTCAAATCTGACAAAATTTCTAACTGACATGCACTGCTTCAAGTATGGTGCTGATCGGTCTGTGCAGCGCTGCATTAAGACAAACACACCTTATAACAACCCGAGTCAGAACAGTCTGAAGGTCTGTGCCAAGCTTGAAAGCTCAAGGAGTTACAGTCAGAAATTTGTTTTGGTTTAGGGATTTTGAAAAAAATAAATAAATATACTGTAGAATAACAGTATGTTGGCTTTGTCAAGCAATGTCAAATATTTAACCAATCTTCAGGCACAAACATAATCAAACAAGGGTGAAGGTCAAAGTCTCCATTTTTTCAATGAACAAATTTCATTCCCTTTATATTGCACTGCTTACACATCCATATTAAGGGTTGGGAAGAAGGAGTGCATGAAACAGCATTATATATTTAAAATACAAAATATCAGTTTTAAATTAAATTACATTCAAATTACATTCAAAAACTGTTTAGATTACTACTGAATGTGTTACTTAGAAGGTATTAAATTAAATTAAATTACATTCAAAAACTGTTTAGATTACTACTGAATGTATTACTTAGAAGGTATTACTTATTACTTCTACTGGCACTTCTTTAATTTTATATTTATTCAGTTTGAAAAAATTATCCAGTGATATTTAAAAATGCAATCTATTTTATTAATGAACAACCTGATTCACAAGGCACAAAAATGGAGGAGTATACAGAAAGCCACGAGTGCATTGTGTTAATGTCATGGACTTACAGAAACCATTTTACAGTCATAGGTTCAGCAAAGGTTACAACGTACAAGTGCAATGCAAGTTGTATTTGACAGAAAAAGACTACCTGCTTGAAAACATTCTAACCAGAAAAAAAAGCATCTTGAGGCAAGTCTTTCTCAATATGGAACAGTTAACCCAAAAATGAAACTTTTGTCAACATTTACTCACCTTTCCAAACCTGAATGACTTTATTTTATTGTTCCGTGGAACACAAAAGGTGATTTATTTTTTATTTTATTTTTTTTAAGAATGCTGGTCATTTATTTACAAAAGCAATTACATGGGCAGTATCAAAAAGGAAGCAAAAGCATCATAAAAGTTGTCCATGTGTTATATAAATCCTCTGAAGACATCAATTTGAGGAATTTACTGCTCTATTTGATGCGTTCATGAGAAAAGTAAATAATGTCCGATTTTGTGAATGAATATTTTTTTTTTTTTTGTTTGTTTGTTTTGCATTGGGTCTTTTCAATGAATCGATTAATGTGGTTTGCAAAAGCAGTCTGAATGATTAATTAATTAATCAGACTGATTTGGTTCTCATGTTCAACTCACTGTCTCGATGCAGTTGCAGCGGCTACAATATAAGACTATCAATGAAAAATTACTTAAATTTGGATCTGTCCCTGTGAGCAGACCCTTGGGACCTCTGATAAGTTTAAAAAAAGGAGTAAAGTAAATTGATTTAAATAAATAAGCAGTTTTCATCTTCTTTTATTCATATCATATATGAAATTCATTTTATGAGGAGTTGTGTATGAGTGAACAAGCACAGCAAGAACCTGAATATGGATCTTAGGCTTACAAGCATACATAGACATATAGCAGAAAGGTCATGTAGTATGACCACATACATGTACATATGCACTACCATAAAACAACTGTCATTACTATATCTGGCAAAATGACGATGCCCAACTCCTAGCCTTTATATAGAGAACTCACTAGCATTGGGGGTCTCACTTGTCATCCAACAACAATCAAAACATCTATGCAGTGCTCTTGAACAGTAGATGGCAGTAATCACATTTGACACTAGTACTCACTAGCAGTAGTGAAAGAGTCATTTACCATAAGGAGGAAGATAAATCTGAAAATGGCATGGTCAGAGTAAATAATTGCAATTTCATTACTGGATGGATGCTGCTCTAGACTAATGTTTTTAAATATCTTATGCCAGTTTGACTCTGTCACTCCTGCCGAATATACAGTAGTAGCATCTCTATCTTCTATGCTCAGGTTGCTTTCACGTGATTAGTGTAGTTTATTGGTGGCTGTCCTCTCTATTCAACAGTCTCTAACAAACCACTGAATCACAGATTTTTTATCAACACTGCTGACATCATGGAATAAAGTCCTTGCCTTGCTAGGTCACTAAGAATGGATTACCTTGGGACTTTAAAGATGCTGTATAATTTTTTTTACAGTTCCTTTAAATTAACAGTCATTCAGCCATTGTTGAATTTTAAAAGACATTTTCAGTTTAAACTAGGATGTACTGATCCTACATTAGTTGACCTGGTATGAAACTGAGGTGTTAATTAATTAGACTCTTTCAAAGCCCATCTGTGATACTGTGTGAGTTAAGTTAGTTTGACACTCTTTTCCACCCATTTTCTCTCTGGCTATTTTCCTTTGTCACAGTGCATCTGTGACTGCAGCCTGTATTGGATTATTGGCATTGGCAGGACTGCATGTGAAACAATGAGAAAAGTGAATTGATCACAGTCTGCCTGTGCCTTCAGTCAGCATGACATTGACTAATTTAAAACTCCTCTCTAAAACGCAGCTGTTGAGATGTTTCCAAGAATTGCCGCAGGAATCATAGGTTAGTTACTGGCAGCTGTCTAATTTGTCAGGACAGCACGTTTAAAGGTTAAAGCGTGTATTATTTAACAAATCGTAATGTTTTTTATTTTATATTTTATTGTTGATCAAAGAAATGGGATCACTGCGCTCTACCGGTTGAGGGTGTACATTTTTAACAGTCTCAAAAACAAGATGATCTGCACTCCTTTTTCTCAATTTTATTTATATCTCACAGTAAAGGAGAACACAGACTTTTTGGCCTCACGGCCTACTTCAGTGTGTCATTCTACTGTTGACAAAAAAAAAAAAAAACTTAATGTTGTATACTGCAGTGTGGTTATGCTAGATATGTAAAGCATTTGTTAGCAGATTATCTACATTCCCCTACTTCTGACTAGTAATAGCAATAGCAAATTATTGTTCACTGCTGTGATGTAATCTAAATGCTACTGACTATACATTTTTTTTTTTAATTATAAAAAAAAAAAAAAAAAGGACAAGCCCTTTGACATGTCCTGCCCCAAACTTTTTAATACTATTTTAATAGGAAATACTGTATGTCATCAAAATTGTGGAGAAAAACCAAACCAAAACAAGAATAAATAAATAATAATAAAATAAAAAACTTTTCAAGCAATTTAATAGGGGCTTTAAAAGGATAGTTCACCCCCCCCCCCCCCCCAAAAAAAAAATATATAACAAAGTATAGTATAACAAAAAGAAAGCAAAATAAAAGCAGCACATAGTCATTTGTCAATTATACTTGCATTTAATATAAGTGCAAACATTATGTTTAGAGCAGAATTTTCAGTTATTTTAGTGGAGTAAATGTATTAACTGAGCTTCAGACATGTGTGTGCTTCTCATCTGTGACACTTTATGCTGATATCAGGCACACTAAAAAAAGTTCTGTGGACTCGTGCATGTATGTACAGTATGTGCTTTAAACGGCAAAGTCAAATAAAAAAAACTGACAGGTAGAATTTTCACCCTAAAACACCTTGGGGAGTCAAAAAATATATCACATATGCCTGTCCAATGTAATGAATACACCATTATAATGGATGTTACGCCCCTGAATCTAGCCATAGTTAAAATTAAAACAAGTATGACAGATAAAAATTGATCATGACAGAAATTTTACAACTCAGCACGTCAGACTGATGGATAAAAATTTTTTTCTAGTGCAACCCCAGACACCACTAATAATTTCATCTCAGCACAAAACACCTCTAAAACATGCACGTCCACATCAAAAAGCTCAAGTGACCTTGAAAGCAAACCAGATATAGGCAAATTGTCAAAGGTTGTGCACATTATCTCACTAACTCACTCGTATGAACAGTATTACAAAACTAATCAAAATGAAAGACTCTGATTATTTTGCAGTTATTGCAATCTAATACAAACCAATACATCAACAACATCTCAAAGCAATGGCATACACTTCATTAAAATAATGAGCAATGTGCTTTAATTAATCCAACTAGCAAAACATTATAATAATATTATCTTTTAAAAATGGCCAAGGAAGTTCACTATGCAGGTCTGAACTCGAGCGGTCAATTCCGAGGACCATGTCAGCTTGACATACATATGATCAAAGCTTTTGATTCGCTAAGGGGCAAAGGCAAATGTGCCCCTGTAGGCTATCACTGAACGCTTGTTGCACATGTGCATTACGTTCTCCATATTACCACTGAGGATTATGGGCTAGCCCCATGCATAGCAAATGAGAATGATTAAATGGCTTTAACGCAACAGACCTTAATAATTATAGATTTTCTCAAAATAATACATACATTTGGTGGGGTGCAGCCCAGCCTGCCCCTAATGTAGAGACACCACTGCTTCTGTTGGTCATGAACATCAGAATTTATAGTAAGCATTAATAATATATGAATCAGTGACACCTGTATGAAAGAATGGCATTAACTTGGCACTAACCTGTTAAAGTGGACAGTTATTTTGATGTTGAGGGTTAATCCAATTCAATGTACACTGTAAGTTTTGAAAACACTTGACTAAAATGTTTCTCATGATCTTAAAAAAATTTGATCTGAAGGCGTATGCTTAAATGTTTGAAATTTGTTTTGTAGACAAAAATATAATTGTGCCACAATATTAATTTATTTCATTATAAAACTAAAATTGAATAAAAAATAAAAATAAAAAAAAGTTTTTGAAATTGATGACTTGGACCAAATAATAAAGAAAAGCAGCCAATAAGTGCCCAACATAGATGTCAATACTGTTTAAAAAAGCATCCCAGGGTGATACTTCAAGAAGTTGGTTGAGAAAATGTCAAGAGTTCATGTCTGCAAATTCTAGGCAAATGGTGACTATGAAGATGCTAAAATATAACACAGTTTTGATTTATTTTGGATTTTGTTTAGTCACAACATAATTCCCATAGTTTCATTTATGTTATTCCATAGTTTTGATGACTTTACTATTATTCTAAAATGTAAAAAAACAACAAAAAAAACAAAACAACAAAAAAAAAAACATTATAATAAAGAATGAGTGTTTCAAAACTTTTGACCAGTAGTGTATGAAAATCTAGAAAACCTGCATCTTGTACATATGACAAGTAACCGATGCAAAGCCTGCAAAACAAAAGACTCACTTGAGAATAGTTTTTATGTGCACTTGTTTATGAAAACGACAAAAGCTACTGGTTTATTATATCAGAAAAGTATCCTTTTTGAAATCTAGTTGCTGTAAGTATGACAGATAAAATATGATGTTCTCTTGTAACATTGCAGTTATTTGTTTCTTTCGACTGAAACTCATTAATAGTAAGTCACCCAGTGGAGGCTAGGCTGAAAATTTTCCCTCATTTTCAAGAATACTGGCAGTCTGAAGAGCTTTGTTATATGTTAGGTGTGTGGGAGTGATTCTGTCCTAGATGCTTATGCATGATTACAGTACTGTAATTGAATTTACACAGTGCTCTCGCTAACCTATGACAATGTTAGATCAGCCTAAGGCATCTTTATCATTAAAGAAACACAGCACTTTTATTTTAACAACATTGCAGATGGAAGCTGTTTTTGTTTTCTTCTAGCATCTAAACATGTGCAGTTGTCCCATACAGACAAATGTGAAATTCACCAGTGATGCTTTCAAGCTCATTAGAGTTTTAATGTTCTGTCAATAAAAATAATAATAATTATTAGATTAAAAGAAAGGGTTTTATTATTGAAGTCTTTTCAGTTCATATGGTTTACAGTAAATTCAGTAAGTAAGTGCATGACTAAACTCTGCAGTTTCATAGAGAAGTGCATAGAATTAGAATGAGACGGTCAGACCACTGAACCATGGCAATTTGGATTGGTGGATCAAAGATGGCTGCAACAGAATTGCTATGATACCAGATATATCTCTATGGCAACTGTGCAAGCACCCACTGTGCCACTGTAAATCTTACAGTCATGTGTAGAGTTGGCTTGGGGCAATGCTGCTCACAGCAAACCAGTTGGAATAAAGATGTATTTTGCCTTATTTTTAGTTTTGTTTGAAATCAGAATAACATTATTAGAAAGACATACAGAACACCAATATTCTATACAAAGGCATTAAAAGACCAGAGTTATAATAGAAGTAAAAACAATAATACACACACACACAAAACTTGTTGAACAGTTTTATCAACCAAGGCTATTTTCAGAATGGAATACTAGCTTACTATGTATTGAATATTAAGTGAAAGTAAAAACAGTCCATGTTAAATGTTTCAAAGAGTAGTATGCTACATTGTCATATGACCTCATTATTTTACTTGTTTAATTCAGCAAGTGTCATTCAGCTATCTTGAAAATAAGAGTTATTTTTCATTTTTAATCAAATTTTGTGTAAGAACGAGTAGTATGGTACACTAAAAAAAAAGCTAGATTCAATCGTGGACAGTGGTTCCATGTGTTTGAATCAAGTTTTCTAAACTTAAAATTACTATGTAATCTCAACAAAAACATTTTGTGTAGAAAGAACCTAGTTGAATTGGATAAACCCAACAAAATAAGACAAGTCAATGGGCCTCATTCATGAAGTTTTCATAAATATATGAGTAAATTCAGAGTAATTTGCATAAAAATGTACCTTCCCGAAAACTTTCCACCGGATACACAAACGCTTCGTACTCACCAGATTTGTTAGTACAACTTGTGTATGTTAGTGAATTCCAAACATTCGTAAATAGAGAACGTGTGCACGTTCATTCACAATTAATATATCATAATTCTTCAGACTCGCAAGTAAATGAGAATAGGAAGCTTGTAACACATATGCAAATAGTAATAAAAGTTTTTTTTTTTTTTTTTTTTTTTTTAATGGAGTGCATTCACATAAAAAAAAATATTGATTTAGCAAACACTCACATCTAAAAAGAAAGTGAGGAACTTACAGTCATTTGCTGTCATCAGAGGTTCTTTTGTGAATTATTTTTAATTCACAAAAGTCCAAGTCCAAGAGGTCAAGAGGTCAATAAAAAATGGTTTGACATGAAGCTTTAGTGTAAAAAAAAAATGTTCAGTTCATGCCGACAAGACCACCACCTTCTCTGATTCAGTTGAGCACATTGTCAGCTTATATTAAATAATAATAATAAAAAAGTTCAGCCAGTCATGTTAGAGTCATGTTTTTTTTTTTTTTTTGGAGAAAATCAAACACAAAACCACATCAAGAACTTCTGCTGGAAATAAGCAGATTTTTGAAAAAATATATACTTTGAAAAAATAAATGCAAGCAGCAAAGAAATGTTATATTATTATTATTATTATTTTATATAAGGTTAATTTCACTCATTTTAAATCTTAATACTTTTTTTTTCATTACTTCTTAAATTTTACTTCTATCAAAATGTAGTCATGTTCGGATGTCTTATGCATGATTTACACATGGTTGGGTGCAGGTGTAAATTTAGTTTGTACTGACTAACGTTTTGAAAATACTAAAACTTTCATGAATCAGAAAAATTACGTCAGAACGGCTTTACGAACTGTTTACACAAAAATTCATTCTGCTCGTGTTTCATGAATGAGTCCAATGTAACTCAAATAAATCTATATTATTTCTTTATGTACAAACTAGTGAAAGTTAATGTTAGCATGCTAAATACACGATGGCTAGCACAGCATTACCTTAATGAAGCAAGCAATTAATTTAATGTATGACATCTACCTTTCCTCATCGTTAGCTCAAACTCCACTCTTCACCATAACAGTAACCCCAAAACTCCAGCATAACAGAAACCCTTCTAAATCACAACATAACAAAACATTAAACACTAACAAGTATGCTCCTTTATATTCATCTTGCACAACACATAAAATAACACTTAATTTTTAAATTTTCTCTCCCTGTCGTGTCCCATGCAAAGCATACTGGAAAATGGAAATGCCCAGTTTCATTAATGCTACATTAACACCACAAATAGTATAAATGTAGTCCCAACTCAAATGGATTAAGTAAACTTCCATTATACAAATTTAAATGGATAGAACATATTGAATGAAGTTGTGACAAAATGTTCTAGAATTGTGTTGCTTTAGTTCATTTTGTTTAAGTAAACTGAACAAGCAGCAAAAAAAAAAAAAAAAGTGAGTGTAATAGCCTATGCATTTCAGAACATAGCCCAAGTTTTCAACAAAGATAAAAAAAAAAAAAACCTTTCAGTTACCTTGGTTACTTTGATTGGTAACTGTCTGCTGCTGACCCACAGAAGGGTGTTGATTAGTCTATACATTTTCACTAAGTACTTTAATGTTTAGGAAGTGGAAATAGCAGATTTTATTTTGTAATAACTGCAATTTCCTGACTAGGGTATTTATTCAGAAAAGTAATTGAAGGCCCTGGCCATTGAAAACATGAAGAGCATAAGTGAGGTAAACGACAAAACAAGCTAATCATCTTTATATAAGTCAGTCATGAATAGTGGCAGTATAGCGCGGAGGAGGGCGGGGCCGGGCGGAATGATGGACGCCCGGACCCCAATCAGCCTGATGAGGCAAGCAAGGGATAAAAGGCGACCGGAGACAGCAGCTTGAGAGAGAGAGAATTACGGGCAGCTGCCTGGCATGTGTTTGTGTGTGTCTTTTTATTTAATTAAATATTATTTATATCGTTAAGCCGGTTCTCGCCTCCGCCTTTCCCTTATAACCCCTTAACAGCCAGGTATTCAGAAAACTCTTTTCTCAAAAAGATTCCATTATCATAAACAATAATGTTTTGCTCTTTTTGGCTCATACTTAGTTACACTAATAAAAAGTTGGTGGAAAAGAGAATGCATTTATTTGAGGTAAAAAAAAAAGGTTGCATCACACAATAGAAGCACAACAGATACATTTAAGAGGACTTTGTTTACAAGGACTTTAGTTTCTTTGTATTTTTATTTGAAATTCTGTTCTTGTTTTTGCAGATCAAGTGTAATATTTGCAATGTAAAATACTTTCTCCTATTTCTGCTTAATGTGGTTAAACCAGTGGTTCTCAGCTGGTTTTGCTTTGTGACCCAGATTTTACATTGGACATCAAGTAGCGACCAACCATAGTAAAAAAATTAACCTGTATTTAATGTATCCTGGGTCGGATTTTCTTTTATCTTGCATAGTTTTGTTCATGGTTCCCTATCTGTCACTCACTCGACATTGGTGTCGATGTAGTGACACTAGGGGTCACTCTTGGGAGCCCGAGACACCTCTGGTCTTTGATAAAAGGCCAATGAAAATTGGCGAGTGGTATTTGCATGCCACACCCCCGAACATACGGGTATAAAAGGAGCTGGTATGCAACCACTCATTCAGATTTTCTCTTCGGAGCCGAACGGTCATGCTCGCTGAGCTGAATACTACTGTTCATTCACCTGCTGGATCTGATGGCGCATTTCAGCGGCTTCTCCCTCCTCTGCACTGTTGCACTGCAGAGAACGCCCCTGGGCGCTTCGGCAGAAAAACTAGAGAGTATATTTTCTGAAAGAGCATTTTTCCCCTCTAAAAGAGTATATATTTCTCTAAAAGAGCGCACACACGGAACGTCTTTTTAAAGATGCTTTTCCGATTGTGTGTTATTCCTGGTTGTGCTCGTTATCTCTCGCCTTCTAACGGTCACGATCACTGTCTTTCGTGTCTGGGCACTGCTCACGCGGAGACAGCATTCGTGGATGGTCACGTTCTCATTGCGAGAATATGTCCATGGCAACGTTGCGGTCACGGCTCGCCTTCGTAAGAAAGCGTGCCACCCCAGAGGCTCCCGCCTCGGTCCTTTTACCCACGGGTTTGAGGCCAGCGCGGCTAGCACTGTGGGCGATTTGGGGACCCCAATGGGACCGCCTCCGCCGGGTATCCCCCCGCGGACCTCCCATTCCCCAGCACGCTCGTCTGCCCCGAGCGGGCTTCCGGGTGAGTCAGCCGGCTCGTCTCACAGCGAGTTCGACCTCTTATTCGGAGCCCGCGAAAGTGATGAGCTCTCGAGCGCAGCATCAGAGAGCGGGCTCGTCCAGTCGGAAGCCTCAGCTGGGCTCCTCCCTTTGGGGTCGATCGCCCAGTCACAGGCTGACGCGGAGATGACGACATGCTTTCCCGGACAGCCGCGAGCGTCGGTTAGAGTGGATTTCACCGCTCTTCCCTGAACCCTCGCGGCTCGGTGATTGGTTCCTGGGCTCACGGCACCGCTCAAAGCCACGCCCCGCCCCATTCCTTTCTTCCCGGAAGTGCATGAAGGACTGACAAGGTCGCGGGAGGCACTTTTTACTGCCCAGTCCCGATCTTTTCAGCTTCCCTGCTCTCACTACCCTCGATGGTGGGGCGGCCAAGGGATATTCGGCAATCCCCCGGTGGATAAAGGCGCTCGCGGTGCCCAAAGCCCCCGTCCAAGGCCTGTAGGTTTACGTCATCTCTGACGGTCGAAGCCTACGGTGCCGCTGGACAAGCCGTCTCCGCCCTGCACGCAATGGCTCTCCTGCAAGTCCGCCAAGGCGCTAAAGGAACTGCACGAGGGTAGTTCCGCCCCGGGATTGATGCAGGAACTGCGCTCGGCGACCGACCTCGCTCTCCGAGCGACGGAGGTCACGGCGCGGTCTCTCGGGCGGATGATGGCCACACTAGTGGTCCAGGAGCGCCACCTTTGGCTCAACCTGGTCGAGATGGGTGAGGCCGACAGGACACAATTCCTTGCTGCCCCCATTTCCCAGGAGGGCCTATTCAGCGACACCGTCGAGGACTTTGCCCAGCAGTTCTCGATGGTAGAGCAGTAGATGGATGCTAGCCGGCTTATCCTGCCCCAGCGCGGCTCAAGATCCCGCACCCCATCTACGTTGACTTCCTCCGAGCCCTGTGGCAGTTGAGTTTTTGGAGAGACTCGCTGCCGGCCCAGTACACGCGCTAACTATGAGCCCGGTTCTGGGGTAGGTGCTCCGCATGTGGCGGTTCCCTGTAAGGCTAACCCCATGCGATCTATATCTTCCGCTAGTTCGTTTCCCTGCTGGCAAACTGCGTCTTCCTTGGGCAGAGCCCCTCTGCCCCAGTCTCCATGTTGTAGTAACTCCTCCCCCATTGGGCAGGATCTACCTTGAAGGCTCTCCACATGGTTGGAAAGACCATGTGATGTATTCTTCCACTTAAATATCTCCCCCTCTCTTGGGGCGAGGTGTGGTCTCCGCGGTGTCCTCCCCTTGGGAGGGACACCCCCCGACTAGACCTGGCGGCCCAGTCGGATAATCCCCCTTCTTTTTTAGGGAGTGGAAAAACAGAAGGGGAAAGAGGCCACGACTGGGTTAAGCCTGTCTCTATCTCTGGGTAGTCGACTTGTCCCCAAAAAGGGCCGTTCGACACTCATAACTATGTTGGGGGAGGTTATCTGTCGACCTGGTGCGCTGGCTATGAGGCACACAGCAAGTCTGCCCACCACACACCGCCAGTTCACGTAACACAGTTCAGCCTTGTGGCGTTTTGTATAGGGACCCCTAGTGTCACTACATCGACACCAACGTCGAGTGAGTGACAGATAGGGAACGTCATGGTTACTGGTGTAACCTCCGTTCCCTGATGGAGGGAACGAGACGTTGGTCCCTCCTGCCACAACGCTGAACTACCCGCTGAAATGGCCGGACCTTATATCGGCTCCTCAGCGTAAAACCTGAATGAGTGGTTGCATACCAGCTCCTTTTATACCCGTATGTTCGGGGGAGTGGCATGCAAATACCACTCGCCAATTTTCATTGGCCTTTTATCAAAGACCAGAGGTGTCTCGGGCTCCCAAGAGTGACCCCTAGTGTCACTACATCGACACCAACGTCTCGTTCCCTCCATCAGGGAACGGAGGTTACACCAGTAACCATGACGTTTTCAAGTATAAGGGTATTTATCAAAAGACTTTATTTTTGTTGTTGATGTCAACAAAAAAGATAAAGGAAGTTTTATCACCCCCCTTTTAAAAATTGAAGAGCATATTTATTTATATGAGAATACTATATTTATTATTCCGTTTATTTCCTTATTTCAAACATCATTAAAACAGAACATACACTCACTGACCACTTTATTAGGTACACCTGTCCACCTACTTATTCATGCGATTATCTAATCAGTCAATTGTTTACTCAGAATGGTGGCAAAAACAAAAAACATCCAGTGAGCAGCAGTTCTATGGAAGGAAACGCCTTGTTGATGAGAGAGGTCAACGGAAAATGGCTAGACTGGTTCGAGCTGACAGAAAGGCTATAGTAACTCAGATAACCACTGTACAACTGTTGTGAGCAGAATAGCATCTCAGAATGCACAACTTGCGGATGGGCTACAACAGCAAAAGACCATGTCGGGTTCCACTTCTGTCAGCCAAGAACAGAAAGCTGAGGCTGCAGTGGGCCTACCATCTGTGTACCTCAACAGAAATCGAGATTCCTCAGACCAGGCTATATTTTCCAGTCTTTAAATGTCTAGTTTTTGAGAGCCTGTGCCCACTGAAGCCTCAGCTTTCTGTTCTTGGCTGACAGAAGTGGAAACCAATGTGGTCTTCTACTGTTGTAGCCCATAGATTGACTGTGAGTTATGTAGAGTTATGTGTTTCCACACAGTCATGTGTGTACAGGGAATACAGGAGTGGGCTGAGAACACAGCCCTGCGGGGCTCAAGTGTTGAGGGTCAGTGATGAGGAAATGTTGCTGCCTATTCTAACTACCTGCTGTCTGCTTGACAGGAAGTCCAGGATCCAGCTGCACAGGGAGTTGTTTAAGCCCAGACCCCGGAGTTTCTCATCAAGCTCGGAGGGCACTATGGTGTTTAATGCTGAGCTGTAGTCTACAAACAGCATTCTCACATATGTGTTCCTTTTTTCCAGGTGGGAGAGAGCAGTGTGTAGTGTAGATGCAATGGCATCATCAGTGGAGCGGTTGTTGCGGTATGCAAACTGCAGTGAATCCAGTGAGGTGGGCAGCACAGAGCAGATGTAATCTCTGATTAGTCTCTTAAAGCATTTGCTGATGATGGGGGTCAGAGCAACAGGATGCCAGTCATTTAAGCAAGTGATTTTGGATTGCTTTGGTACAGGCACAATGGTGGATGTTTTAAAGCATGTGGGGACCACAGACAAGAAGAGGGAAAGGTTGAAAATGTCTGTAAAAACACCAGCCAGTTGGTTCGCGCACACTCTAATGACGCAGCCTGGAATGTCGTCTGGACCTGTAGCTTTACGGATATTCACCCATCGGAAGGATCGGGTTACATCCGCTACAGAGAAGGAGAGTGAACTAACCTCTGTAGCTTCAGCTGTGGGAGCTCTCTCCATGAGGGCGGTGTTATTTTGCTTGAAACGAGCATAAAAAGAATTAAGCTCATCCGGCAGAGAGGCAGCGGTGTTCACGGTGGAGTTTTTATTCCCTTTGAAGTCTGTGATGATATTAATTCCCTGCCACATGCTTCTAGAGTCTGTGGTGTTGAACTGTCCTTCAATCTTGTCCCTGTACTTGCGTTTGGCTGCTCTGATATTTTTGCGGAGGGCATAACTGGCTTGTTTATGCTCCTCTGCGTTCCCGGAATTAAAAGCGGAGGTCTACGCATTAAGTGCCGCACGAACATCACTATTAATCTACGGTTTCTGGTTAGGGTAGATCCCTATAGTTTTGGTCAGTACAACGTCCTCTGAGCACTTACTGATGAAACACGTTACGCTATCAGCGTATACCTCGAAGTCGTCATCAGAGGCGGAACGGAACATCTCCCAGTCCGCGTGATCAAAACAGTCTTGTAGCACAGAATCTGATTGGTCCGTCCAGCACTGGATCGTTCTGAGGGTGGGTGCTTCCTGTTTCATTTTCTGTCTGTAAGCTGGCAGAAGCAGAACGGAAGAGTGGTTCGATTTGCCAAATGATGGGCGGGGGAGGTATTTGTAGCCATCCTGGAAGGGAGAGTAGCAATGGTCCTAAACCTGGTCCCCTCGTGTGTTGAAACTGATGTGTTGGAAGTATTTCGGAGCGATCGATTTGAAATTGGCTTTGTTAAAGTCCCCGGTCACAATGAACGCGACCTCAGGGTGCGTGGTTTCCTGCTCACTTATACTCCCATACAGTTCCATGAGTGCCCGGTCTGTGTTGGCTTGTGGCGGGATGTACACAGCTGTGATTATGACCGCTGTGAATTCCCTCGGTAGCCAGAATGGTCGACACAGAAGCATGAAAAATTCCAGATCAGGAGAGCAGAAAGACTTGATAGAATGTACGTTCCTCTGATCACACCAGGATTTGTTGATCTTAAAACATACACCACCACCTCTGCTTTTACCTGAGAGGTCTTTCGCTCTATCTGCTCGGTGTATGGAGAACCCCACGGGTTCGATGACTGAGTCTGGAATCTCTGCAGACATCCAAGTTTCTGTAAGGCAGATAATGCAGCAGTCCCTCGTCTCTTGTTGGAAAGAGATCTGCACTCTCAGCCCACAGAGCTTGTTGTCCAGAGACTGAACATTTGCCAGTAGAATACTGGGTAGCGGGGGTCGATTTGCGCAACGTCTTTGTCTGATGAGAACGCCGGCTCTCCTTCCCCTTTTCTGGCTGCGTTTGCGACCGGGCTGACCAGACAAAAGGCTCCGCTGCCGTTTTTTTTAAACAGCGGGTCAGCATTGAGGAATTTAAAGTCCGGTTTTCAGTGTGCTGTTGCATAACCAATGTCCAAAAGTGTTTGTCTATCGTAGACGATAAGGCAGACAACATCCAAGACAAAAAACAAAAGAACTGTAGACAAAACACACAAAAAAACTGCAATGTTGGGTCAGAGCTCGCAACGCAGCAGCCATACTTGGCGCCATCTTGAACTTAGAGTCTACGTCTGCGTTAAGTCTACATTTTTCTCCCTCACCCTAAGTCTCCACCTCCTGCGACCAAATCACCTCCTAAGTCTCCTTATCCTGTCCCTGCTCTGTGGCTGCCTCCCAGGCCTCCTGACCCTGTCCCTGCCCTGTGGCCACCTCCCAGGCCTCCTAATCCTGTCCCTGCCCTGTGGCCACCTCCCAGGCCTCCTGTCCCTGCCCTGTGGCCGCCTCCCAGGCCTCCTGACCCTGTCCCTGTCCCTGCCCTGTGGCCATCTCCCAGGCCTCCTGACCCAATCCCTGCGATGAGGCCGCCTCCCAGGCCTCCTGACCCTGACCCGGCCATTTGGCCACCTCCCAGGCCTCCTGATCATCCACCAACTTCCCCTTAGCACCTTGAGCATCCTCCGGATCCTTCCTCGTCAGTTTGTCCCTACCTACCTTCCCATCCATCTTTGGGCACCAGGAGTCGCCCCTTTGGGGCAGTCACGAACTGCTCATGTATTTTCCCCCTCACCTTCAGTTCACTTCAGTGTCTGTTTAGTTTTCCCCTGTGCTCACGGACTACAATTCCCAGCATGCACCTGTTGATGACTCTCACCTGTCCTCCATCTTCCTCAGCTGTTCCCTGTTCCCTCATCTGTCATCTGTTTGTATATATATACCCTCTAGTTTCAGTCTCTTATTGTCAGTTCTTATGTTCCTATGATCGTTGTCTCCTTATGTGTTACTATTTAGTTCTTTGTATTGATCCACATAGTTTGTATCACCTTCTTCATCATTCATTAAAAAAGCCTGCATTTAGATCCATTGTCTCATCTCATCTCTGCTTAACGTTACAATATTACACAGGAGGAAAACATAATAATTTGTCCCCAAGTCTTGGAGGCCCACACTTTAAACCCCTTTATGTGGGCTACTTGCTCTTATATTTACAGTACAATAACATATAATCACAGACCATAGATGGCTCCTCATTACCATGGTTGGGTCAATGTAGCTAGTTTTCAATAATAATAAATTGTATTTAGGGCTGCCTACTATTTTATCTTTAGGGGCAGTGGTAGCTCAGCGGTTAAGGCTCTGGGTTACTGATCAGAAGGTCAGGGTTTCAAGCCCCAGCACCACCAAGATGCCACTGTTGGGCCCTTGAGCAAGGTGCTGTATCATGGCTGACCCTGCACTCTGACCCCAGCCTAGCTGGGATATGTGAAAAAGAAGAATTTCACTGTATATGTGCAAATGTATAATGTGTGATAAATAAAGAAAATTATTATTATTACTTGACTTCCTCCATAGTGCTTTAAACTAGAAAATTCTCACTAGAATTCAAATAGGTCACAACAGTTTTGATGTCTGTGCACCACAGTATCCAGGAAAGCCCGGTTGTTGTGCACGTGTACCAGAGAGCAGAGAAGATCATTAGTGCAAGCTGGTTCCTTTACACTTGGATGAAAGCTTTAATCGCACCACGGAAATATCACAGTGCAGATGAGAAGCCTTGAGCTGAATGCAAGATTATCATTAAATTTGCAACAGCAGCCCCAAATTTCACTTGGGTGGCCACTGAAAAATGTTCAATGGGAGAACCATGGCATTGTTCTTTCCCTGCTATCCTCAACCCAGTCCGAATCGACCTGCGACCCAACCTAGCAGTTGAGAAACACTGGGATAGACAACTAGTAGTACTGTATTTTCCTGAAGCTAAGTCAAAATCGCATTGTTGAGAGAAAAATAAAAACACAGAAGTCGCATCTGTATATAAGTCGCACTGACAGAGAAAGTATATGGTAGGCATTAGGACCCGGGAGCAGCTGCCGGACTTCCCTTCAGCCATTCAGAAGCATGTCATAAGTGCTCTGTGAAGAAATTACCTCAGCATCTACACATTGTATCAGGCAGTATGTGGCCTTGTTTTAAACGGGAGAATTTGCTTTAAGTAATCGTGTGTTACATTTCTTCATATTCTGTTTATATTTCATGAAAAAAATGCGACAAATAAGGCACATCTGTTGTAACTATGCTGTGCACCAAAAAACAGCTTTTAGTCTGTGAGTAAAAAAATATGCCTGTTGTATTCTGTTTATTCATTAACATTAGCGACTGTCTGTGGATATTTCTGATATTTGCAACCCTGTTTGCTTTGCATTAATTTTCCGGTTTACTGACTGAATGGGGGTGGGGGTGGTGCAGTACCAGATTTGTATGTGAGAGGAACAGCAGCCGGTGGAGTTTCTGGTACCTTCCTAGGGTACGATGGTGCCCCCGTAGGGTAATCTGCATATAGGGAGCGGCAGTACTGGTCAGTAATACTACACTGAAGATGAATAATACCAAGAAATGTATTCAGATGGTCCCCTTACCTCATCCTTCACAGTTTTAGCAATAAATGCTTAATTATTATTAATAAAAAGTTTATATCCTTTCTTATATGCTGAGAACTTTCCTGACCCATGACTTATAAAAAATATAAATATTTTTATTTTTTCGATTATTCTTTATCTTATTTATGTATAAATCTGTGTTGGTTTATATGTATTTTTCATTTTTTTTAACCTTATTTTATTTTTTTATTTTTCACCTGTACTTCTTGTCTTTATGACTCAGTGGTTGTATTCATACATTGTTGGATCTGTGTAATTTTGTACATCTAATTGAACATGTATATCGAAGCTTCTGTTTTTCAATAAAAATAAAAAAAATCCACAGTTTCAGCACAATTTGTGGACTTTTCAGACGACCCCTTACCAACCGCATGAAAAACTTTCAACTTTTATCAATGTTAAATTAATGATCTGGAACAATTTTGACCTTACGGCATCTGACCAGCTTACGGGACAAATCGCATCCTGTATTGATTCGATACGGGACACATCATTTCATATTTAGATACGGGATGATCCCTTATTTTACGGGATGGGTGGCAACCCTACCTGGAGGTCTATTACATTCTCATGAGCAAAGTTTGGATGCGGAAAATCATGAGTTTATTGGGAGAAATTGTAAATCGGGAGTACAGCGGGAGGAGGGGTGGAAAAACAGGAGAAACCCGGTAAAATAGGGAGTGTTGGCAGGTATAATATAACTAATTCGCTTTGGAATATAAATCCCAGTACCTTTCAGATGATGACAAAAACCATGACATATATTCCATAAAATACGGTAAGCTATTCATAGAGTGATTTCCCTGGAAAATGTATTTTTGGGTGATAGATTATGCAATTTCGTTTGATGCTGCTAGTGGTACAGAAATTACACACTTCACCTTTAACATTACACCGCAATGCAATAAAGCAACAAACGATAAAATCTCTTCCAAGTAAATTTGAGTTTTTAATCAAGCAATGGTTGGCAGGACATTTTATCGATCGCTTGGTTTCTATTTCTGCTGTGTTATGCTGCGTAACCCTGCCCATGTGAAATGTTAGTGGTCCAAAATCCTGTTTAACATCAAATATCTTATGTTTGGTTGTGATTGTGTGGCATTGCGAAGCAGTTTTATGTTTAATGTAGACAGACAAATTACTTGTCACTAGTGTCTTATTGAGTATGGTTAGGACAGTGTTGGGGTCATTCATATTTTGCTGCACATTATACCTTATCTCATTGTAACAGACTTACAATTCCTATAATGTTACAGTGTGCAAAATCATGTTCACTGAACTCTTGAAATTATTCGTAAGAGCTCTGAATTCTGTGTTGCAGAAGCTGTTGACTTTTCTAATCTCTGACTCAAGCAGAGCACACAACATTACACACAAAGCACAATCACTATTCCATTGCCTTCTTTACGTTTTGCCCTCTATTTGTACTGACAATCCATATAGCACTCCTAATGTAGCTGGGGGTTTACTGTGCAAAACTGGAGGCTCTTAGAATTCCAAAAAACTAAAAGCACTCTCAATTATTTATCATGGTAGTGCAGGTTTGTACAGATGTCTGTTATTGTTCGAAACATTTACTCTCGAGCATAGCTGTGTAAACTCGCAGTTTAACTGTAGAATACAAAGTCAGAAAGAAGTTCTCAGCAGTAATGACAGTGGGTCTCATTCACATTCTCATTCTGTTTGTTCGCACACATGTTGTGCGCAAAACATGTGCGCAAACATTTTCATGCATCTAAAAGTTTGCACTTACATTGTTTTCTAAATTTAGCATAAAATATACAACACAGAAAAAACACAGACTCTTGGTGGTCTTAGAAACAAGGAATATGCTAAGCCAAAATTGTATTTATTTATTTATTATTAGATTTTGAATAATTAGGTGACCCTATAATAAGTCTACAATGAAGCCCTGATATGAAGATTATGTGGGTGTGTATTATGCTAATTACTATATTTAGGCATGTGCTCCCACATTTAGAATAATTCAACATTCATCATAATTCAATTAATCAACATAAGAATGAGGGTAAGGAGAAATTTGTGCATATGCACCTCTTGTGAATCCAGCAAAATTCTTGCATGTACATTTTCTTAATATAAGAAAACATCAGAGGTCATGTGACGCCATGCAAGGGGCAGACGTATGAGCAATGAGCTCTGCGCACTTTGCTAAATTTGTAATTATTTTCATGTTATAATCTAGTGAATTTTGATACACCCAGTTACACATTTGCTCTTTGATGCAAAACATGGCAAAGAAGTCAAAATCCTCAGGCTCTGGAGACATTAAAAGACACTTACGTGTTCAGGATGAAAGCCCCGACAGACCTACAGACCGGGGACTCGATTTGGATGGCGCGGCGTGAGAAGAAATCCAGGGTCAGTTGTCCAACATGTCGGTGATGTTGACGAAGATTCTTGCTGACTTGGAGGATCTTGCTGTAATACGTCGATCGATTACGGCGATGGAAACAAAATTCTCTGAGTTTGTTACAAGAGTGACTGATGTTAAGAAACGAATAGATTTTTGGAATCTTCGGAGAGGGAATTAACTGCTAATCCTCCCGCGACCAAAGTTGATTTGGAACATCTCCTTGAAAAACTTGAAGATCTTGAGAATAGAAGCCACAGGAATAACGTTCGAATTGTTGGAATTCCTGAGCATGAGGAGGGCAGAGATATGGTGAAATTCCTAGACGAGCTTTTCCCGAGTCTGCTCAACATAACAGGCCACAAGCTGGAAATCGAGCGAGCTCACAGAGACCCAGCTCACAGATCTGCTGAGGGAGACAGACCCCGACCGATTCTGGCCAGATTTCTGAGATCATCCGATAAAGAATTTGTTTTGCGCCAGGCGAGGAGCAAAGTGAAGCTTTCTTGGAAGTACCATAATATTTTCTTGTTCCCGGACTTTGCGAACTCGACAAGAGGGAAACGCGATCGGTTCAAGGAATGTAAGAAACTCTTGCATCGGCAAGAGATCTCGTTTGCTCTGATGTTTCCGGCCAAACTGAGAATAGAAACGAAGGTCGGTCGTAAAGTATTTACATGTCCCAATCAAGCAATGTCTTTTATCGAATCAATGTCTGAGTAAACCATTGGATGTTTCTCACGTGAGTGGGTCGACTCGCTGTACTTACTCTTGAGGAAGCTGGGCGTCATTTTGGTTTCTTTTTTCTTTTTGCATTGGCTCCGCCTAGCGGCCGGAGCTTGTTTTGTGAATAACACTTTTCCTTAAAGAAATGTTTGCATTGAAGTTCCCGGCCAGTTTGAGAGTGGACACTATGGATGACTGCAAAATATCTACATGCTCACACAAAGGATGCGGCCTCAGAGTGAATTGACTCAACCACCCGGGGAACCGGGATGCCGGTTTTGTTTCTTTTTCTGTTGGTTCCGCCTAGCGGCTGGACTTTGTTCTATTGAATAATACTCCTTTGGAACAGCTGTGGATTAATCTGTTCGTTCTTCGTGCTTATTCCTCCTGCTGGCTGTAGTTTGTTTTGTTGAGTATTTTTACGGGACATTGGAATGATTACGTCATCCGCTGTACTCATAACAGCTGGCTCACTGAACATTTGCCTGTCTGTCCGAGGAATCTGAACGGTTTTATATCAGCTGGAATTTGTTTTGTGGAAGATCACACCTTTGAGACAGTTCTGTGAATGAATCTACACGTCCTTTGTGTTCATTCTTCCTATTGGCTGGGGTTTATTTTACAAAGTATTTTCTGTTATGTAATTTTGCCTCACAAATTTGTGAGGCAAAATTGAGCAATCCGATGGCAAAGTTGTCATGGGGGCTCGTGGGCGTTCATGGACCTTTTGAGTTTAGAGGGGTTAATGCGCATGTTATTCTTTTTTCTGTTTGTTTTGTTCGGGGGGAAATTCAGGGTTTGATTGTTTCACTAATGGAGAATGTGGTCTGTATAATTTTGTTTTTGACACACAATTTATTTTTTCTACTTTATCAAAATGTCAAATGTTAATATGAGTGTACTATATCTCTCCACATGGAATGTAAATGGGTTGGGGCACCCCATAAAGAGAAGGAAGGTTATTACTTTTCTTAAATGTAAGAAATATGATATAGTGTTTCTTCAAGAAACACATCTCTCCCCTCAGGTAGCTGAAAAATTTGGGAAGATATGGGGTGGACATGTTTTCTTTAGTATTGGCTCAAGTAAGGGCAAGGGAGTCATTATATTGGTAAATAAACATCTACAATTCAAATGTCTCAAACAGATTAAAGATAAATTAGGAAGAGTAATTATTGTGTTAGCAGATATTCAAGGGCAAATGTTGATTTTGGCTAATATTTACACACCTAACGCTGATGATTAGGGCTTTTTTATAGATCTTGAAGGGATGCTGCAAACCGCTGGCACCCCTCATGATATAATATTGGGAGGAGACTTTAATCTTTTGATGGACTCAGTCCTTGATCATAGTGAAGCAAAAGTGTGCAAGCCCCCTAGAGCAACATTGACGCTTCACAGGATGTGTAAAAATCTTGGTCTTACAGATATTTGGAGACTTTTGAACCCATCTGGTAGGAACTATACATTTTTTTCATCAGTCCATAAGATTTATTCAAGAATAGATTTTTTTTATTATTATATCCAAATCCCTCATTTCATCTGTTGTTGATTGCTCAATTGGAAACATTTTAGTCTCAGATCACGCCCTGGTGAGTTTAGATGTGATGCCACATATAGAGAAAAAGAAATCATATAATTGGCACCTTAATGTATCCCTTTTGCAAAATCTTGATTTCCAACAAATGTTAAAGACTGAAATCAATGTTTATATGGAGACCAACTGGTCCTCAGTATCCACTGTGGCGTGGCTTGGGAGGCACTTAACGTGGTTCTTAGGGGTCGGATCATACAGTATGCCTCATTCATCAAAAAATCCAAAGCACGAGAACTCGTGGAGTTGGAAGGAAATATTAAAAGTGCAGAGGCGCTGTATGTCAGCTGATGGCCTCAGAGAATTGACCCGATTGAAATATAGATATAATACTATTTTGTCGCAGAAAGTGGAGTTTTGGTTATTCAGGGCAAGACAGTCATACTTTGAGTTGGGGGACAAAGCAGGGAAGCTTTTGGCTAGATATATAAAGCAGAGAGAGTCTTTTTCTACCATTCCCTCAGTGAAATCTGCTGGTGGTGAAATTTTTACTTCAGCCATTGATATTAATAAAGCCTTTAAAGAATTCTATATTGATCTTTATAGTTCCATGTCTTCGTCTACTGATGAAGATATTAGAAACTTTGTGGAACCATTAGATCTTCCTAAACTGACGACTGAGCAAAAAACTCTCTTGATTCTGAGATAACCTTGGAGGAGCTTGACAAGGTAATTAAGTCCCTACCTACTGGCAAAGCTCCGGGGCCAGATGGTTTTGCCACAGAATTTTTTAGATCCTATACAACAGAACTGGCTCCACTTATGTTAGAAGTTTATACTGATTCATTAAAGAATGGAAAGCTTCCTCCAACCATGACACAAGCCTGGATCAGTCTGATTCTTAAAAAGGACAAAGATCCAAGTGTGTAAAAGTTACCGTCCAATCTCCCTGATCCAACTAGATGTAAAAATATTGTCAAAAATTTTGGCTAATCGATTAAGTAAAGTTATGACATCTCTTATACATATAGATCAGGTGGGATTTATTCGGGGCCATAGCTCTTCTGATAACATCAGGCGTCTCATCAATATCATGTGGTCAGTAGCGAATGATCAATCTCCGATCACTGCCATCTCACTTGACGCCGAAAAGGCATTTGATATGATAGAATGGGATTATCTTTTTAAGATTTTGGAAATGTATGGATTCGGGAGTACATTTATTGGTTGGATTAAGTTACTTTATTGACACCCTGTAGCAGCGGTACAAACAAATGGATTAATTTCAGATTATTTTACTCTGAATAGGGGCACTCGGCAGGGCTGCCCTCTTTCCCCATTATTGTTCTGTCTTGCCCTGGAACCATTAGCAGCCGCGATAAGAAAGGAGGATAATTTTCTAGGGGTGGTGGCGGGAGGTGTGGCGCATAAGCTTCTGCTTTACACAGATGATATTTTATTATTTGTCTCTGAACCTACTAGATCTATGCCTTGCCTCCACAGAATTATTAATTCTTTTTCCAAGTTCTCAGGATACAAAGTCAATTGGGCTAAATCCGAAGCTTTGGCTCTGACAGTGTACTGCCCAGTAATGGCTTTTTAGCCGGGCACCTTCCAGTGGCTGAAAACTTGGTCCAACATTTTGGGATCCCCAGACCTCAGTTTTATAGGTATTTACAACTGCGCCACCTGCTTTGTACTATTTTTGGGAGTAGAACACATCCCCCTAAGGAGGCAGATGCTTTGGGATAGGTGATTGCGGCTTTTGGAAAAGGTCATGAGGCATCAGTGTACTACTCCCTGTTAATTCAGAGTATGGGAGACAGAGCCTTAACTTCTCTCAAGAGAGTATGGGAGAAAGATTTCAACTTGGCATTGGAGGAAGGAGTGTGGGCTAAGATTCTTAAAAACGTCAAGTCTGCATCTAGTGATGCAAGGGTGCATCTTATACAATTCAAAATTTTGCATAGATTTTATTTGACCCCCTCTAGACTGTATAGGCTTGGTCTTAAAGACACACCCACCTGCTGGAGATGCCAATCAGAGGATGGAGACATGGCCCATGTTTTTTGGTGGTGTGTCGAGATCCAGAAATTCTGGTCGAAGGTTCAGAATTTTGTGTGCGACGTGTTGGGCACTCAGGTTTTGTTTTGCCCCAGGCTTTGTGTTTTGGGCAATGGGGCGGTCATCGATGTGGGGGATGGCCATATTGAGAACTGGGTTCTGAAATGTGTGATGATTGCCAGGCAGGTTATTTTGAGGGATTGGAGGTCAGCTGGTGCGCCCCCATATCCGGAGTGGTGCACGGAGGTGGGGAGGGTGGCAGCTTATGAGGAGGTGTCATCGGGAAGACGGGGTGGCTTGGATAAGTTTATTCGGAAATGGGGCAGGTATTTGGAGTTTTTGGAGGGCTCTCGGGTGGGGTGCGGAGAGAGTAGTGTATTATAGTGTATTATAGTTAGTATGATTATTATGTGTGTGTATGTTTGTATGTATGTATGTATGTATGTGTATATATATGTATATGTATTTATGTTTTTTATATGTATGTATGTATATATTTTTTATATATATGTATATATGTGTGTCGGTTTGATTTTTATTTCTATATATTTTCTTATGTTTGACCACAGGGTTGTTTTTTTTTGGGGGGGGGGGGGCGGATGGGGGGTTGTGGGGTTTAAATGTTGGTTTTATCACATATCAACAAAATTAAGTGGTTGCTTCAGCAATTGCATTTTTTTGTCACTTTTTTATGACACTATCCGTTAAGTTTAGGTTTAGGGTAGGGAGGTCGGTTTTGTTGATTTAAAATCCGATACAGCAATAACCTTAAAATCTCATTTGTTTGTCATCTCACATTTGCTTTTAATGCCACTATCGACTAGGGCTGGGCGATAAAATGATATCAATATTTATCAAAATTCCTTGATATCGATGATAAACTTTTGAGTAATTTTCTATATTTAGCCTATGTTCTACACAGATCATCGGATCAGGTGTAAAAAGCCAACCTACTGATCTACTATTTAAACATATTATTATTACATGAGATTGGGGGTAAGATGTATCCCTGAGGGGTAAAACCAGCCTAAAAATGCCCCATTGGCATACTATGGCAAGGGTCTCGCCCATGAAAACAATCCAATCAGAATGTTGTACAGACATAGGAGTGGGCTCATTTCACTCGGGCTACCAATCAGTCTTTAAGTATCACCTTGGAAATGGCATAGCCACACCCTAGCAACCATTTACGGCACCCTAGCAACCACCAGCATAGATTTCCATTCAAAATGGCTCAGAAGGATATCTTCAGAACAGAATGTCATAGAGACTTGCAGATTGGCTCTTTTGAGTCAGGTTAGTAAGCAGCCAATAAGAATCACTCTGGTCACTGGCTAGCCATGCCATAGCAACCATTTAGAGCACCCTAGCAACCAGCCCTATTGACATCCATTAAAAATGGCTGAGAGGGACATCTTCTGATCAGAACATCCTAGAGACATGAGAGTTGGCTTGTTTTACTTGGGTGAGAAATCAGTCTTCAGGTATCTACTTGTAAACTACTTAGCCATGCCCTAGCAACCATTTAGAGCACCCTAGCAACAAAAACCCCTTTGACTTCCATTCAAGATCAGAATGTCATAGAGACTCCATTGTTGGCTCATATGATTTTTTTGTATCACCCTGGCAACTGCCTAGCTACCAGATGGGCTTACCCAAGCAACCGTATTGTAAAACCCATATCTCTGCACCACAACATAGTGCAGACTTCAAATTTGTCTTTTTTTAATCAGACTAGCAATCAGCCTTTAAGTATCACCCTGAAAACTGCTTAGCCATGCCCTAGCAACCATTTAGAGCACCATAGTAACCAAACCCCATTGACTTCCATTCAAATTGGCTCAGTGGGATATCTTTGGATCAGAATGTCATACAGACTTCAGTGTTGACTTGTTTGATTCAGGCTAGTAAGGAACTTTGTTAGTATCACCATGGCAACTGCCTAGCAACCAAATGAGCTCACCCTAGCAACCAAGTTGCAAAACAAATATCACTGCACCAGAACATCGTAGAGACTTCCGGGTTGGCTCATTTGACTCAAGCTAGCATGCAGCCTTTTTACCATCACCCTGGCAATTGCCTAGCAACCAGATGGATTTACCCTAGCAACCGTATAGCAAAATGCATATCTCTGCACCACAACATAGTAGAGACTTCAACTTTGGCTTATTTGACTCAGACCAGCAAGGAGCCTTTAAATATTATGCTGGACAATACTTGACCTACCCTAGCAACCATTTAGTGCACCCTAGCAACCAGAACCCATTGACTTCCATTAAAATGAGCTTAGATTTATACCTCCGGATCAGAATAACATGGAGACTTCATTGTTGGCTCGTATGACTCAGGCCAACAAACAGCCTTGTTAGTATCACCTTGGAATCTGCCTAGCAACCAAATGAACTCACCCTAGCAACCAGGTAGCAAAACAAATATCTCTGAATCAATACATCATAGAGACTTCCGGGTTGGCTCATTTGACTCAGGCTATCAAGGAGCCTTTTGAGTATCACACTGGTAACTGTCTAGCAACCAAATGAGCTCACCCTAGCAACCAAGTAGCAAAACACATACCCTCTGCACCAGAACATCGCAGAGACTTCTGGGTTGGCTCATTTGACTCAAGCTAGCAAGGAGCCTTTTTAGTATCACCCTGGTAACTGCCTAGAAAACAAATAAGCTCACCCTAGCAACCAAATAGCAAAACTCATCTCTGCACCAGAACATCATAGAGACTTCCGGGTTAGCTCATTTGACTCAAGCTAGCAAGGAGCCTTTTGAGTATTACCCTGGTAACTGCCAAGAAACCAAATGAGCTCACCCTAGCAACCAAGTAGCAAAACACATATCTCTGCACCAGAACATCGTAGATACTATCTGTCTGTCTGTCTGTCTGTCTGTCTGTCTGTCTGTCTGACTGACTATCTATCTGTCTTTCTTTTCTATCTGTCTGTCTGTCTGTCTGTCTGGAACTAACTAACAAACTAATTATGCTTTTAAATCTTTTTTAAACTTTCAGAACAGGCTCTTTCAAGCCAACCTCAGAGTTTTTCTACAAAATGTATTTGCCTAGTTTTATATTGTTGTGTTACAAAAAAAAGACAACACTGTAATACAGCTATCAACTGAACACAACAGCAACTCTGACATCAAAACAATTGCTGTTTATTTATGTGCTATTTAGTTAAACGTGTTTTCATGATCCATAGCATTGTCATGTCCACTAAAATTTTGACACTGGTAAGTATTTCCTCTTCTGATGATGTTTACTGGTGGTGCACCACCTACTGAGCTGAAGTGTGAAGCATCACAAAAAAGTCTTACTGTGGAGACAAACGTCTGCTGAAGATGAGGAAATTATCAAAATGTAATTGAAAAGGGGTCACACACCTTACAGTATGTAGAATTAAATCCTAAACTTATTATACTTCTTAAACTTTAAATTAAAAGGTAGTGTACCCTGTGGAGTTTACTTGTAAAAAGAATAATTGTTTACATTTATTCTTGAGGTCTAACAAACATGTGGAATGCATTTGTTTCCCCATTAATGGTACTGTCTATGTATATCATGATACATATTGATATAGAATGATATGGAGATAAATATAATTAAAATGTTTTTGGCCATATTGCCCAGCCCTACTATCGGCTATGTTTAGGTTTTAGGCTTAGGGTAAGTGAGGTTTAATTGTTGATTTTTAAACCCATAGAGCATTAACCTAAAAACCTCTTCTGTTTTCCATCTCACGTTTGCTTTTAATTACACTATCGGCTTGTTTAGGTTTATGATTTAGGGTAGGTGAGGTTAGGTTTGTTAATTTAAAACTTGATAGAGCATAAACCTTAAAAATCTCATCTGTTTGTGGGAAATTGTTCTTGCTTTTAACACAACTCAGTGAACATCTTCTCCTTGGAACTGCCATGATACGTGTAAGGAACCACTTAACATAATTTTTGCAAAAATGTCACCACTGGAAAGCATGCAATTATTAGTGAATGAAACCCAGTATAAAGGCTTCTTTTTGTATGTTGTGGGAAAACCATGCCTCATATTTGAATTCACATCTGTTTGTCTTTGTGTAATTTACCTTGAACAACGTGCCACAGGCGTGTTGATTTATTGACAGATAATTATATCAGAGTCTCTCTGCTGTAAGCAATAATGCTGATTGTGCATATATTTCCCGAAAGGCAAGCAGAACACTGCTACCATGATGCTATGATGAAGCATATCAACTAATAATAATCTGACTTCCTCCAGGAGGTGCTACATAGGTTCTTTTCCGATTTTGATTTGTAAAGAACTCTGTTTATATTCATTTGCTTCAGACTGCCTGCTGAAACATTAATACATGTCTCAGTTTCACTGTTTCTCATTGAGGCAGGGGTCCCGCTGCCCAGCTGACAGCACAGATTGCAAGTTGAGAAAGACAGTGAGAGTGAAAGAGACAGTCTAAATTGTTAGAAACAGATCAAATTTGCAGCAAAACTCAAATTTAAGAGCTGCACACCCTCAGACAGCATTCACTACATTCAAGAATTGTTTATCAAGAGTTTGTATTTCAAAAGTTGTGTATCTGTTATGGAGTATTCTTAAAGGGAAAGTTTACCCAGCAATGAAAATTTTATAATTTACTCTCCCTCATGTTGTTTCAAACTAGGGCTGGTATATTTCAGTTACATACTGATGTCTGATGAAGATCATGTAGCTCGATACATCACATTTTTGTCTCTTGATGAGCTCATTAAACTGATTTGGAAGTAACAGTGTGCCAAGTTTGTTGTGTGTTTACATGAAATGATACACAAATAGTTTAATATAAATATCGATACATGGATCTAAAGCAGTGACGGGCCGTGCATTTAAAGTCTAGGCCTTCAGTGTGATTCATGCCATTAAGAAAACACAGTTTCACAATGAATAAGACACCCTATGCCTTTGGGCATCATACATTATTTCGCAGCTAACTAGTAATACCAATTGGCATTTTAAAAACACGTCCACACATGAAAGCCAGAACTTGAAATGACACTTAATGCTCAAGCAAGCCTAATTTTAACTGCAGCATGACTGTTTGTGAAATGAATGTCTCCCGAACAGACATTCAAAATTCATAATTTTTCATATGAATCTACCAAGGAGGTCTATAATACCTAGAAAAATCTATCTAATAATATTTGCGATTTAAATGTTGCTTGCAATAATTTATTTTCATCAGGGTACACGGTTATGCTGTGTTCCATTCAAGTTGGATGAGGGATATTCCTACTTGATATCTCCGACCATAAATGCATTCCATTACCCGATATTCAGAAGATGACATTTAAGGAAAAAAAACTGCAACGCTCCTGTTAGCTTAGCAGGGGTTTGACTCTCATTAGAGATGTCTCCTAACAACCCAACTGATAAACAATGCTGCAGCGCTAGCATTTGTGCTTCAGGTGTACGATTATCAAAAGAGATTATAATGTTTTATACACCTGTTTCTGCAGGCGTTTGTTAAACAAGCTTTAATATCATGTAATGTGGAAACTAACTCATTTATCGATATTACTTAATAAAGTGAATGTTTATCATTTACTTTGTATATCTCCCTGAGTGTAGACATGTTTGTGTGACATCATGCCCCTGCATTTCGGCGAAATTGGAGTTGAGAATTTCTGCATGAGCCTACAAGTTGTAATTCTGACTTCAAGATGCATTCCATTGCACTTTTCCTAGTAGGAAATTGTAAAATCCAACTTTCCGAGTTGAATGGAACGCAGCACTTCAAAACTTGATCCAACACTGAATGCTCAAGCAGCCTAATTTACACTTAGAAAACTCCTGATGTTGCTATAACAATGCAAAAAGCACTTACCAATTTGCTTGGAGTGAAAATCAGTCTTCCTTTCCTGTTCACTAAATTAAGCAATCACACGATCATGCAGAACATCTCCTGTTTTTAAATCCACAAGGATCTCTTTCTCAATGGTGATGTGGCAGTGACAGCCGACTCATCAGCTAGATCTCACGCTCTTCCCTTTCAAATTACTTACATCACTTAAAGTGTGATTGCATCACTCAAGGCCAGCTAGAAGGCCTCGACTGGGACATATCCTAAAGATCACACCCAACAAGAGCAAATAAATCAATCTGATTGGCTGATGAATCTGACAATCTGACTTTAGTTGTCCATTCATTTGCACTGTTGAGGGATTCTGTAGAAATTCTGAAGGCCTGATGGGGTGTAGCTCAGACTCACGCGCTGCTACGAGCATGTGATTTATGAAACATTTGTCACAATTTGCTTGTAAGCATCAAGGAATAAATTTTGACTGGATAAACTTTTAGTTTTTCTCTATTTGTTTGTGGATTAATTAAGAGTGGAAAGCAGTTAAAAATACATAGGCAAAAAGGTGATTGAGAATGAAACGATGAAAAATATTTATTTATTTGGCATGTTATAGAAGCAGAGAAGGCTTTGCTGACCCTGAGAAATCGCCACTGATCTAAAGTATCAATACAATATCATGAAAAAAAAGCGATATATCAATATTTGATTGTATCGGCAGCCCAATTTCAAATCCATAGGACTTTCCTCCTAGAAACAAAAGAGGAGACGTAAGGTACAGTGTTAGGGATTAACAGCCTTAGTCACCATTCACTCTTATTATATGGAAAAATAAATAGATAAATGAAAGTGAATGGTGACTGAGGATGTCTTTTCATATTCTACAGAAGAAGAAAGAAGTCATACGGGTTCGGAACGACATGAGGATGAGATTATTTTTTTTTTTTTTAACTGTCCCTTAATGTTCATTAATATCTTGGTGAATTTAGTGTCACTTAATTTAATTTCTAATAATAATACATATAAATAAAATTTCATTTTAACATATTCCATGTCAAAGGCCACCAGGAGTCTGTGATTTCATGATGTTTGAGTTGGTTCTAAATTTGATGCTAAATTTAGAAAAATGTGTGAACTTATTGATGTATTAAAAAATTGTGCACAGGTTTTATGCACAAATACATGCATATGCACGGTTAGTGAATGAGACTCAGACACTATTCACTGGCATTGTATGGGGGGATTCAATTCTTAAAACGTATTTTTTCCATGCCATTGTTTTTTTGTTTTTTTATTGTGTGTATTAATGCTTTGGCAATATTATGTGTAAAACAATCATGCCAATTAAGTACTTTGAGACCGAAAAGAATCGAAATTAACTCCATGTCTCATCCTTTTGTTTCTGTCTCTCTCGACATCCACCTCTCTTTCCAGCTTTCTCTTTCAGAGCGATGCTGAGGCTAGCGGGATTAGTTCTGAACTGGCAACTGACGGCGATTGGAACACCCTCTAGAGGCAGCTGTATGAGAACGCCAGCGCTGCCAGATCAATACAATGAGTGAGGGAGAACAAGACAGTGGGTAGAGAGGAATAGAAAGGGTAGGAGAAAAGAGTGGGGGTGTCACTGGGAGAGGGAATGAGACAGAGATAGTGTATGTGTGTGTGTGTTAGAGAGAGAGAAGAGGGCGAGAGAGACCGATAGACACAGTGAGAGAGAGAGAGAGAGAGAGAGAGAGAGAGAGAGAGAGAGAGAGAGACCAAGTTAGAGCAGAAGCAAGGTGCACACGTTGCTCAGCCTCCTCACTGCAGCCGCGACAGGCAGCCAGAGAGGAGCTCCAATCTACCCGGTGGTGGCAACAATAGACTACAGAATACACAGCTGACCGATCAATAGACCTTTGCTAGAAACAGTGTGAGAGTGAAAAAGGCACTCAAGGACCAGGAAGAAGCATAAAAGGTGAAGATCTGAAGACACAAAGCAATTACAGCACTGGGTTCCAAAACTGGGTAAGTTGAGCTTGTCTTTAATAAGCGTCACTTGGTTCTCTGCTCATTGCTGCAGTACTGTACTTGAGGGGGGCTGTGGGCTGATAAGGGAAGTAGTGGAGGAAATGGGAGGGGGCTCAGGTAATGAATTGTTTTGTGGGTTCTGCATCAATCAAAACATTATCATGCTGAGCTTGAGACGGAGTGTCAGGTTACTCAAGTCACATGAGGGAGCTGACTATTTCTGATATAACCAGAGATGTATTCTCTTTGATTACATCATTTAAATCTGTTCAAATATGCATTTAGATTTTACTAAGTCGTCCAGAGGTATTATCAGTATCTATTCATGCTTTTTTTCTATTAACAAACATGTATTTGTACATTGAGGAAAAACAAGTGCATTATACTTATAGAAGTTGGTAATAAAGAATGCACTTTTATGCAAGTGAGAGTGTTGCAAAACTTTACTTTTATTATTGTTTGCCTTTTAGACATTATTAGCAATATCATTAATAATAAAATAATAATAATTATTATTATTAGCATAAATATATAAAATAGAATATATATCATCAGTGACAGACTGTTATTTTGATTTAACATGGAAATTATTGCTTGCAACCATTTTTACATGAGGTCTAGCAAACTTTTCATCCTTTCTAATTACTTGTTAATATTGTGAAGTTTTTTTTTTTTTAGAAGCATTAAAAAAATTTCATTGTTATGGAAGTATATTTGGTACAGATAACTGACAAATGTCACATCTATCAGAATAATTTGTTTCCTACTTTGAGTCTTGATGACATTTCTCATATTTGAAATACTAATTCTGTCCATGCTAAATGGTGTTATTGGCTATGTCAGTGTTTCAGATTAGTCCTTTATTCACTGTTGTTGATGGTGCTCAACAAATGCAATTAGAATGTATAATTGTGTAAGCCATTTCTATATGTCTAAACATAATATTCTGATGCACATCAGAATATGCATAAATGCAGATTCTGCAGATTCTGCTGTACTGTTCAGAAGGAATCTAAAAATGCATACAGCATACATATGTAAAACTGGAGACAAAAAACAGGTTTTTGGGTCAGCTCAGTTACTTCAAAGTTTTGCAAATACAGTAGCTGCAATCACCTCCAAATCTAGCTGCAGTCAGAAATCATGAAAGATCTGATTACTCCATTTTTTGCTTAGATGTTTTGTTAATTTCATATCAACCTCACTCACCTCTAAGAGTGAGTAATTATTGTTCTACGCAGTGAAACTTTCCATCCAAATATTTGGGGATGCTGCTCTGAGCAGATAATGATGTCACCATCCGTCTCTCTGGATAAACATGCTGTTTATTTCTTACACTACACCCAGAACCTAAGAAATATTCTCACACTTGCTGTTGTGCATCCATTCTTCCTGCACACATATCTGCACTGTGAAGGATATTGTCATATTTCTTAAGTGTTTGATTTGTCAAAGTCAGTTGAACATATTGTCCATGGGCAGAGAGTGTGGTATCGGCATGATATTAAAAAATCTGGTGTGGTGGATCCATTCTGCAGATTTATAGCTGGAGGATAAATCTTAACACCTCGGCTGTGAGACCTTTTTTCCATGCGATGAACGATACAGCACACCTCCCCACACAGTGTAAGATGAGAGCTCAGGGGTACATGGTAATCTCTCCGTAGGTAGATCACACCTCTCCGTTGCTCTTTCATTCCTCCCTCCTGCTCCTATTTCATTAGTCTTAGGCATGATTTCAAAGCTTTCCATGAGTCTGAGAATTCAGATAACATTTTCTCTCCTCCCTCTAGCAAGCAGACCTATCTATTAAACATGCAGCCACCAGAAGAGTCTCTCTCTCAACCAACACAGTGAAATTTATGGAAATGGAAATGTGGTTGACAGACAGTAGATTTTAAAACACTTGCTTTGGTTAAAACGAAAAATGTCACTCTCTTTACCAATACAAAGTTACTGAGAATGGCACTTACTGTAGACCTCTTAAATGGAGCTGCTGCTGTATTTCTGAGATAAAAAAAAAGGAGACTTATTTGTAATCTAAAGATTTAAAGACCCCATGAAATCATTTTTTATTTTTTTTTTAGTTTTGTGGCTTTTAGTCCATCCCTGTTTGCTTCGAGGTCCTCCTATGTTGACAAAATTCACTTTTAGAAGATTGATGCATTTAAAACTTAGTCTTTCTCTTCTGAGAAAACTGACCAAAAATATTGATGACTCATGCTGCACTACACACATTTTTGTCCAATCAACGGCTCTCTTGAATAAGAATGTTTCTCCCCCACAATCGATTGGCGAGTAGCAAAGCATGGGTCATGGCTGGTACGTAACTTAAAACTTATTGGCCATTTACGTCCTTTGATATTTCCTGCCCAGACTTCCTGTTTCAATAGGATATTCGTCAACACAGGACAGTGATTTCATGCTTCATGGGGTCTTTAAGAAAAATCAAATTATATCAAAATAATTGTTATGATAATGTAACACAAGATCCATGACGTACAATAAACCCATCTGTACAATGGGTTCTTGTGCAATTCATTATTCCATAATACATTTCGTTTTTTGTGATGCTTTTCTCTCTCTGTGAAAATAATTAACATATACCGACAGGCCAGTGGGTAGCTTAATAGCCCAACTGTGTTAGCCTATAAGGAAATTAATAATTTACATAATATTTCAGTCCAGGAGCTTTGCCTCTGCACAATGCCCAGCAGTAAATGTGTTGCACAAGTTTCTACTGTTGCTATTAGACTGCTACATGGTAATTAAGCCAGTCTCCCATCGGCATACTCTGAGGGAGAACGGTCGTGTTTAAAAAGAAATTGGGCTGCATATATTAGACCACCCGAGGATCATTGTCCAGAATGAAAGCAGGTTGTGGTGTCTGCTCCCTGTTGAACTCTCAAAAATGGGTTTCAGTTGACCATTCTTTTTGTCATTGACTTAAATACAGCTTAGCTGATGAATCCGTTTACCATAATGCCACATTATTGCATGTTGTGTGCAGTTTTTAATGTTCTCCTACTGTAGAAATGACCCATTTGAGGACTACTGTTCTCAATTTAATTAAGTCTCATTCTAATGCTCAACATAAGCCAATGACACATTAGACAACAGAAAAAGTGTTGTTGCTGAAGAAAATTATACCGAAAAATTAGGCATTTCTTGTTCACCCTTTGAACATGGAAGCCGTGGTCTATTCATGGGTTAAATCTATTTGATACATGCTTTGCAGGTGTGCCGTTTTGATGTTCACATACTGAAAGCCATGATAGCCTGTAATATACTCAAAAATACATTTTTGCTCCTTGCTGAATTTAGCTACTTAAAATTAGGTAATGTAACACAATTCTTGGATTTTTTTTAATTTTTTTTTTTAATTTTTTTTTTTTTTGTCACAACCTAATTTCATTTTGTGCAATAAATTTTAATTTGTAAAATGGAAGGTCATTTAATCCATTTGTTTTGGGACAGCTTAAATAATTTTCATTGGCCATAAACAGATGTACATATGATGTCAGGTTCCCAGAATGCACCGCAGCATGTGTAAAATTGGTGAATTATATGTCTTAAAAAAAATTGTTGAGTGTCACCGTATTTTTTTTTTTTCTTTTTTGGATGTTAAGGACACCGCATGCCTGGTTGGAAAGCTTGACTTAAAACTCATTGGCTAGATGTCATCCTCTATTGCTGAGACTACAAGCTTACACTTTTACACTTACAATAACAAATGTTAGAGATAAAAAATTTATTTTATTTTTTAAATGGAAATGGTATAAAGGAAGTTCCCTCAACGTAATTAAAATTATGACTTTGATAAATTTGTATCTAGTAGATGTGACAAAATAAATGTAAGTTCATACAGCAAGACTTGGTGGCTCAGTGGGAAGCACTGTTGCCTCACAGCAAGAAGGTCCTGAGTTTGGGTCCTGGCTCAACTGGGCTGTTCTGTGTAGAGTTTGCATGTTCTTCCTGTGTTTGTGTGAGGTTTCTTCTGGCTGCTCTGGTTTCCCCCACAGTCCAAAGACATGCAGTTTAAGTTAATTGGTGACTGCAAATTGCCTGTGTGTGAGCTAAGCTGGTGAGCTCTTGCTTTGATTGAAAAGGTGCTTGTTGCTTTGATGATCATTTCAACACATGAAACTGCAGCATTATGCTCTAAATCAGGGGTGTCAAACTCAGTTCCTGGAGGGCCGCAGCCCTGCAGAGTTTAGTTCCAGCCCTGCTCCAAAATGCCTCCTTGTAATCTTCAAGCACTCCCGAAGACCTTGATTAGCTTCTTCAGGTGTGTTTAATTAGGGCTGGAGCTAAACTCTGCTGGACTGTGGCCCTCCAGGAACCGAGTTTGACACCCCTGCTCTAAATGAACATGATTAACGTTAATTTGATTTTATCAGATTTGACTTTTTCAGACTGTAAAAAAAAAAAAGCTTCAGACTGATCAACATTATTTAAAGGTGAAGTGTACAATTTGTGCACAACTAGTGGCACCAAACAGAATTGTAAAAATAACCACAGCTTTCAAACAGGTTTCCTTGGGGGTATTCCAGAAAGCAGAGTTAACCAACTCTGACATAAACCCTGAACTCTGGGTTGCTTAAAGGGATAGTTCACCCAAAAATGACATTTACTCACCATCATGCCTTTCCAGATGTGTATGACTTTTTTTCTTCTGAAGAACACAAACACAAGATTTTTAGAAGAATATTACAGCTCTGTAGGTCCATACAATGCAAGTGAATGGTGACTAGACCTTTCAAGCTCCAAAAATCACATAAAAGCAGCATAAAAGTAATCCATATGACTCCAGTGGTTAAATATATGTTTTCAGAAGTGATATAATAGGTGTGGTTGAGAAACAGATCAATATTTAAGTCCTTTTTACTATACCTAGTTTATATTTTTAATATTTCATATTTTCCATAGATTTAATGTGATGCTTTTTAGTAGGCAAAACATGATTATTTATGTGCATTGTAAGATAAAGGTCTGCTGTAACAGAGGTGGAGAATGATAAGAAATATATATAAAAGGTATAAAAGGACATATATGTCGATTACTACATGTCCTTTTCTTATTTGGTGTGGCATTAAAACCTGCTTGTTGTCTTGTGCCCTAAAAGGCCATGGCTGGGAATTTTCATGTACAGTAGGGTCGATCTGCCCCAAGAAAACTTGGTATTGAATGAAATGATGTTGTTTTAACTGATTATGGATGTTTATGATCTCAAAATTATGGAAAAGTAACTTTTATTTCTTCCTAGTTGCAAAGGCAGCTGCAAACAGTCCATATTGAAAGGCAGATAAAAAAGGTAATTTAGAAAAGGACCATATAGTTCCAGATGGTGTAGAGGAGGATGAGCATCAGAAAGATACATATTTTTTTTATTAAATCACTCAGCCAGCAGCTAAGGAAGGGCACTTTAGGTTAATCTAAATAAACAGCATGTCTCATTTATATTTTCAGATAATAGAGTACAATGAACAAGTCTGGAAATTTGTGCATTATGTAATATTGTGTATTATAAATAAAATTTCTAACCTCGAGGTTATGCTATATAACCTCGATCTATGCTATCTGTGGTCCACAATATGATCACATATTATCTAGTCAGTAAAGAATAATAAGAGTGCTGAATTTGATTGCTTATGCTTTGAATTGGCAGACATTACCTGCATATTGATACTATGGAATGTAATTTTATGATTAACATTTTAACATTCATTGGCTGAACGAACTGTAAAAAAAAAAAAAAAAAAAAACAGTAATATAACCAAGGAAAACATGATTTTGTTGCAATTCTGATGACTTTGCTTAAATTTTTCTGTTGTTTTTTTGCAGCATATTTTAAACGAGTTTATATATTTTTGATCTGCCCTTTTTATTTATTTTTGCGCTTATTATTTATTTTATCTGCGCTTATTATTTTGATTCACATTTATTATTTTTGGATCCGTAACCGCAAATACTTTTGACGGGATTTTGATCCCATAAAGCCCTACCCACAGATAGAGAATGTGCATATGGATATTTACATATTGCGATATACATGATATAGCAACAAAACTATCGACTGACACTTTATATTGTCGCCACGATATATATCGTCATATCGCCCAGCCCTACACTGCTCATGGTCTTTTCTTTATTTAAATTATTTAAATAAATTGTTATATTGTCCTTGCAATAAAAATTGCAGTGTGGTTCTGCAATTTGTTTGTCTAAAACATTGAATGTAATGAATCTTTTTATGGGATGTTTTACTATGAACTTCGCTGCTTTTTTAATGCCATAAGAGTATACAGGGACATTGAGTTACATTTAAAATAATGTACATTAAGACATAAAACAATAAGCAAACTTGCTAAAATAGACCGGGTTTATGTTTGCAGTACAAAGGGTTCATGAACTGCAACTTTTTATTTTTAAGTATATATTTTTCTGGGTGTGTATCAGCTGCACGTCCAATGCCAGTGTTTGCCAGTTGATTACCAATGAGCTGGACTGAGCAGCTGCAGCAACTCTGGAAAAATGACATAAAGCTCTTTTCTCATTGGTCAGTCAGTTTTCATCGCAGTCCGAAGAAAAAACAATCAGACCACTTTCTGTAAAAAAAACAAAACCTTTGGATTGTCAGCGGATGATTTGTAGGACTTGCTGTGAATAGCGCCATTGAAATCCATTGTAACCGCTCAAAAGCTCGTTCGGAACTAAAAATCGCACTGAAAAAAATGGGTTTGGTGTGAACAGGCCTTAAGTCGCTATACCTGCTCTCTGGAACAGACCCCTGATCACGAAATAGATCGCCAAGAGGGGTGCAGAAACTAAACCATTAATGTACTACTAAAGTTTTGCTAACTTTAGTCATCCACTGTAGCCATATCCACACTAATCCATTTTTGTTTGAAAACACTGATTTTGCAATGTTTACACCTCTCATCCACACTGGAATGACAGTTTCTTCCACCAAAAAACTTAAACTTTCCAAAACACATTTGTGGAGCGGGACGTGGTCGTGTGTCTGTCATTGGGGAGAGAGGAAGCGGTAAGGGCCATCACCTGGTGATTAATGATACGTTACACCTGTGTCTCGTTACAGTGACAATGGAGATGGGCTTGAAAAGGCTGCCGAGAACGTCAGTGGGGGAGAGAGAGTCCCAGTCACACAGACCTGCCAGATCGTGAAGCTAAATGCTGCAAAGCTTTGAAACTTAATTATTTATGAGTTTTTGTTGTCTCTTACGACTAAGGATAGAGTAGATATCTTGTTGTGAAGCTGAAGTGTAAATGCACTGCTGTGAAGCTGAAGTCCCGGAGGGGGACTTCCCTCTAGAGCAGTTGTGTGACGAAACCCTTAGGCATGCCTTTGACCAAGTGAGAGTAATCGATGACCAGCAGCTCCAGCCTGACGTCGCCCTCACATATCCGTATTTTTCAATTATTAGGGACCAGTTGTATCGAGTGACGCAGGACACTCAAACCCATGAAAATTCAACCCAGTTATTAGTCCTGAGGAGCCGTCGGGAAACACTTTTCCAGGCGGCCCATCACAATCCTATGGCGGGTCACTAAGTGCAAGAAAGAACACTACACCGTTTAATGGCCCGCTTTTATTGGCTGGGCATTCATGAGGATGTGCGCAGATGGTGTGCGGCATGCCGTGAATGTCAGTTGGTGAGTCCACCGGCCAACCCAAGAGCGCCATTGTGCCCGTTACCGCTAATCGAGGTCCCCTTCGAAAGAATTGGCATGGACCTCATCGGGCCATTACAACAGTCAGCACGCGGATATCAATTTGTGTTAGTCCTGGTGGATTACACAACTCAATATCCGGAAGCAGTGCCCCTGCGCAACATCTCAGCATTCAGTGTTGCGGAGGCACTCTTCATTAATGCAATTATCTCCCAGGTGGGGATTCAGAAAGAAATCCTCACCAACCAGGACACTACATTTATGTCACGCACACTACACAAAATGTATGAATTGCTGGGGATTAAATCGATTCGCACCAGTGTTTATCACCTGCAAACTGACGGGCTGGTGGAACGATTTAATCGCACCCTTAAAAACATGATTCGTAAGTTCGTACACAAGGACGCTAGAAACTGGGACAAGTGGCTGGACCCTCTATTATCTGCAGTCAGGGAATTCCCGCAAGCCTCGACGGGGTTTTCCCCCTTCGAGTTCCTGTATGGACGCCGGCCCCACGGGGTGCTTGACATCATATGGGAGGCGTGGGAGGAAGGAACTTCCCAGAGCAAAAATGAAATTCAATATGTCCTTGATCTTCGAGCAAAGCTACACACACTGGGTCAGTTGTCACAACAGAATTTTCTCCAATCTTAAGAGACACAAAGCTGGCTGTATATAGGGGTGCCCAGCTATGGGAATTTGCACCGGGAGACAAAGTACTTGTATTATTCCCCACATCGAGCACAAAATTACACGCCAAGTGGCAAGGACCCTTTGAGGTTACACGGCGAGTCGGGGACCTCAATTTTGAAGTTAAACGAATGGATAGAGGTGGGGCACATCAAATTTACCACCTCAACCACCGTAAATTATGGAGACAGGCAGTTCCCGTGTCCATGGCGATGGTAGATCCGGAGAGAGCGGAGCTCGGGCCAGAGGTGAAGTTCAAAGCCAATACATTCACCCCGGTCCCTTGTGGAGACCACCTCTCGCTGTGGAAGTACGGTATCTGGGCTTCCACTTGGGTCATGGGCAGGTACGTCCACAAATTGATAAGACTGCAGCGATAGCAGCCTGCCCATGTCCCAAGTCCAAAAAGGAGGTGAGGCAGTTCATGGGGCTGGCTGGCTGGCTATTACAGAAGGTTTGTTCCTAATTTTTCTGATGTCACCAGCCCCTTGACTGATCTCACTAAAAGGGGGCACCAGATCCGGTCCAGTGGATGGAGGCGTGCCAACAGGCTTTCAGGAGAGTGAAATCTGCACTCTGTGGCAGGCCGCTTTTACATGCTCCTAACTTCTCTCTCCCCTTTATTTTACAGACGGATGCATCAGAGAGGGGGATGGGGGCCGTGCTGTCGCAGGAGGTGGAGGGTGTGGAGCGCCCTGTGCTGAAAAATAGTCGTAAGCTCTCTTTGAGAGAGACTAAGTACAGCACCATCGAGAAATTGTGCCTTTCCATCAAGTGGGTGGTCCTAACCCTCGGCTACTACCTGCTGGGGCGGGCCTTCATCCTCCACTCGGATCACGCCCCACTTCAGTAACTCCACCGCATGAAAGATACCAATGCGCGGATCACTCTTTGGTACTTGGCACTTCAGCCCTTCGAATTTAAGGTGGTCCACAGGCTGGGGCCACAGATGGTTGTGGCTGATTTCCTCTCCAGGAATGGGGGGGAGTTGGCAGGCTGGATGTTGCCCGGGCCCGAGTCGGGCAGTGGGGGTATGTGGAGCGGGACGTGGTAATGTGTCTGTCACTGGGGAGAGAGGAAGCGTTAAGGGCCATCACCTGGTGATTAATGATACGTAACACCTGTGTCTCATTACAGTGGCGACGGAGATGGGCTTGAAAAGGCCGCTGAGAACGGCAGTGGGGGAGAGAGAGTCCCAGTCACACAGACCTGCCAGATTGTGAAGCTAAATGTTGCAAAACTGTGAAACTTAATTATTTATGAGTTTGTGTTGTCTCTTACGACTAAGCCTAGAGTAGATACCTTGTTGTGAAGCTGAAGAGTAAATGCACTGCTGTGAAGCTGAAAAGCCAAAGACTTTTGTTAGACTGGTAAACCATTAAAGCTTGTTTTACCTGGACTGCCACCCCGCTTCCTGCTTCCTTAATGTTGATTCTTCTATAACATTCAACAACTGCATTTTTAAGAAAACAATGACATTAGGAAACTTAAAACAGCGGTTTCAAACTTAGCATGGACATGGCCTGAATTAGACCACGCCCACTCACCAAAACCCATCGTCCAAAGTCAGCAAACCTAAACTTACACTTACAGCACTTTTAATAGTGATAATGCAAGAAGTCAGCACATTGGGTTTGTATGCGTGTGCGTGTGTGTGTGTTTATATTGGCCTCCTATCAGGTATACCTGATAGGTACGCTGACAGTTTTAGATAAATTTCCAGCTGCTGGCATTTTGAAAAGCTTTGCTGAGCCAAAGAAAATCAGCAATCAATAGAGTGCTAAAAACACTGTTATATAGTGCTCAGTGACAAAAAAAAACAAAACATTTGACTTATCAGCTAGTATTCGATCAGGGCCAGCTAACAGGGTGATTGATTGCTCTGTAAAGCTCTGGAGGAAATGGAAGAAATGAATAAATCAGGAGTGATTTACAGACACACAGATAAGAGCCAGGAATTTCTTTATTCCTATCTAAAACCAGCCAGTGCGTTGATCTACTAGTATTCTTAAAAGAGAATGAGATCATAAAGGACAGAAAGTGAGAAGACAGCAGGCATAGTCAAGATCTGGTTGTGTTTAACAAAGTTAAACTGAGTGAGAAAAAAAAAAAAAAAAAAACAGCTATCAGAATCAGAATCAGAATCAGCTTTATTGCCAAGTATGCTTACACATACAAGGAATTTGTCTTGGTGACAGGAGCTTCCAGTGTACAACAATACAAAAACAATACAAAAACAGCAGCAAGACATTGATAATAATAAAAAATAAAAAATAAAACTAATTATAAACATACGTACAGACACACACATACATACATACACACATACACATGGGTAGTGCAAATCTAATACAATCTGTTATGTACAGTGTGAATACAAATCTGTTATGTACAGTGCAAATGTTTTTTTTTTTTGTTTTTTTTCAGAGGAATGAAATGGCAGAAGAGGTTGGGTGTGTTGGATAAATTTAAGAAAGACTAAACTGTGTATTGCACATAGTTATTGCTCAATGGGGCAATTTAACTGTTCATGAGATGGATAGCCTAAGGGAAAAAACTGTTCCTGTGCCTGATGGTTCTGGTGCTCAGAGCTCTGAAGCGTCGGCCAGAAGGCAACAGTTCAAAAAGGTAGTGGGCAGGATGAGTGGGATCCAGAGTGATTTTTCCAGCCTTTTTCCTCACTCTGGAAGTGTACAGGGGGCAACCAATAATCCTCTCAGCAGTCAGAACTGTCCTTTGTAGTCTTCTGATGTCTGATTTCATAGCTGAACCAAACCAGACAGTTATTGAAGTGCAGAGGACAGACTCAATGAGTGCTGAGTAAAACTGTATCAGCAGCGCCTGTGGCAGGTTGAACTTCCTCAGCTGGTGAAGGAAGTACAACCTCTGCTGGGCCTTTTTCACAATGGAGTCAGTGTGGGTCTCCCACTTCAGGTCCTTTTAGAGATGGTAGTGCCCAGGAACCTGAATGACTCCACTGCTGCCACAGTGCTGTTTAGAATGGTGAGGGGGGTCAGTGTTGGGGTGTTTCTCCTAAAGTCCACAATGATCTCCACCGTTTTGAGCGTGTTCAGCTCAAGGTTGTTTTGACTGCACCAGACAGCCAGCTGTTCAACCTCCCTTCTGTATGCAGACTCATCATCATCTTGGATGAGGCCGATGACAGTGGTGTTGTCTGCAAACTTCAGGAGCTTGACAGAGGGGTCCTTGGCGATGCAGTCATTGGTGTAGAGGGAGAAGAGTAGTGGGGAGAGCACACATCCCTGGGGGGCACCAGTGCTGATTGTACAGGTGCTAGAAGTGAGTTTCCCCGTCTCACAAGCTGCTGCCTGTCCGTCAGAAAGCTGGTAATCCAATGACAGATAGACATGGGGACAGAGAGTTGGTGTAATTTATTCTGGAGTATAGCTGGGATGATGGTGTTGAAAGCCGAACTGAAGTCCACAAAAAGGATCCTTGCATATGTCCCTGGTCTGTCCAGATGTTGCAGGATATGATGCAATCCTATGTTAACTGCATCATCCACAGTCCTGTTTGCTCAATAAGCAAATTGAAGGGGATCTAGAAAGGGTCCAGTGATGTTCTTCAGGTGGGCCAACACCAGTCTGTCAAATGATTTCATGACCACAGACGTCAGGGCGACAGGTCTATAGTCATTAAGTCCTGTGATTATTGGTTTCTTTTGGAAAGGAATAATGATTGAGCATTTGAAGCAGTATGGGACTTCACACTGCTCCAGTGATCTATTGAAGATCTGTGTGAAGATGGGGGCCAGCTGGTTAGCACAGGATCGAAGACACACTGGTGAGACGCCATCTGGGCATGAAGCCTTCCTCGTCTTTTGTTTCCGAAAGACGCGGCTCACATCATCTTCACAGATCTTAAGTGCAGGTTGAGTAGCAGGAGGGGGGATGAGGGGGGTTGCAGGAGGTGTTGGTGTTTGTGTGAAGTGAAGGTCAGAGTGGGTGTGGGGTGTGTGATTGGGCCTTTCAAATCTGCAGTAGAAAACATTCAGGTCATCAGGCAGTTGTTGGTTCCCTACAGGGCTGGGGGTAGGAGTCCTGTAATTTGTGAGTTGTTTCATGCCACTCCACACTGATGCAGGGTCGTTAGCTGAAAACTTGTTTTTCCAGCTTCTCAGAGTATCTTCTTTTAGCCACTCTGATTTACTTGTTCAGTGTGTTCCTGGCCTGATTGTACAAGACTTGATCCCCACCCCTGTAAGCATCCTCTTTGGCCTGATGAAGCTGCCTGAGCTCTGCTGTAAACCACGGTTTGTCATTGTTGAACTTTAAACAGGTACTAGTAGGAATGCACATATCCTCACAGAAACTGATATATGATGTAACAGTATCTGTGAGCTCGTCCAGGTCTGTTGCTGCAGCCTCAAAAACACTCCAATCTGTGCAATCGTAGCAGGCTTGTAGTTCCCGCTCTGCTTCATTGGTCCATCTCTTTAGAGTCCTTACTACTGGCTTGGTTGATTTTAATTTCTGCCTGTAGGTTGGAAGAAGATGAACCAGACAGTGATCAGAGAGTACCAAATCTGCTCTAGGAACAGAGCGACATGCATCCTTTATTGTTGTGTAACAATGATCCAGTATGTTCCTGTCTCTGGTGGGGAATGTGATGTGCTGTTTGTATTTGGGCAGTTCACATGTGAGATTTGCTTTGTTAAAATCCCCAAGAATAATAATAACTGAGTCCGGGTATTGTTGTTCCATGTCTGTGATCTGATCAGCCAGCCGTTGCAGCGCTGTGTTCAAACACACGTTTGGCGTGATATACACACTCAGCAGAATAAACGAGGAAAACTCCCGCGGCAAGTAGAAAGGCTTACAGTTAATAAAGAGCGCTTCCAAATTTGGACAGCACATCTTCTTTAACCTTGCTACATCTGTACACCAACTTTCATTGATATAAAAGCATGTTCCACTGCCTCTCGTTTTCCCCGTTAACACCGCGATGCGATCCGCTCTGAACAGCTGGAAGGCCGGCAGATGTAACGCGCTGTCCGGAATGACTTCACTCAGCCAGGTTTCTGTGAAGCACAAGGCAGCAGAGATTGAAAAGTCCTTGTTTGTGCATGTGAGGAGATGTAGTTCGTCTGATTTGTTAGGAAGAGAGCAGAGATTCACTAAGTGAATACTCGGCAGTGCAGTTCGAAATCTGTGCCAAAGGAGTTTGACCAGTTCACCGGCTCTTCTCCCTCGCCTGTGTCTCTTGAACAGCAGAGCTGCGCCACCAACTAAAATGTCTTGCAAAACGTCGGAATATTCGAAAACCGGGAAAAGATTGTCTGGTACATGCTGTCGAATGTTCAGCAGTTCGTCTCTGTTAAAACTGACTGGAAAAAGATTACTAAACACAGGACAACAAACAAAAACAACAAAAGAACTGAGGAGCTCCACACCGAGGCAGCCATCCATGGCACCATCATGATGAGACACTCATGTCCCTATCAATGGATTTGTTGTGGTAATAGGTCAATTGCATAACTATGTTTTGTTGATACTGCTTTTAAATTACCTCTGGCTTAAAATAATAAATTATTATGAGTATAAATATTACTTTTCTAACGCAAATGTGAATTTTTTGTAATTATTTCTCAATTCAACATTTGTTTCAACATTTATTTTGATGGCCAAATAAGTTGGCAGTTTATTTCTGTGACAGCTGCTATGTGACATAGGTATCTTATGATTTGCTCATTTCATGACCTTAAGTCCATGCGGTTGCACCATTGAAGCTGTGGTTTAAACTTCAGGCTGTGATCTCAGCTCATCTAAAAGTTTGAGTAAAAGGCATGTTTTCTCATGGTTTTAAATTGCCTGTTTGTTTATCTTGCCCTGAAGATACTGTAAAGTTGATGTAGAGAAATGCAACAACTTGTAAAAGACTTGTATCTGCCAAAACGGCCAAAAGTACAAAAAGTGTGAATAAATTTGTCCTTTTGCTGAGCACCTAGCGCATACTTTTTTTTTTTTTTTAAGCAAATAATTCATGCAAAATGAAAATTCTTGTAGCATTTACTCACCATCATGATGTTCCAAACCTGTATGTCTTTCTTTCTTCTGCTGAACACAAAAGGAGGAATTTAAAAGGATGTCCTGTTCGCTGTTTTCAATACAAGGACAGAGCATCATATTCCAAGTCTTCTAAAGACATACAATAAGATTTGTTGAGAAACAAGCTGATTTGAGTGAAAATCTTGACTTCAGTCATAGCTCTTTTTTACACATTCACATTTCACTCAAGATTTTCACAGTAAAATAACTTACATTTTGGCTTGTTTCCCAACAAAACATATTGTGTGCCTTCAGAAGACTTGGAATGTGACATACGAGCTGCATGGACTACTTTTATGACACTTTTGGGTCCTTTTTTTTAAAGCTTTAAAGTAAGTCACTTTGAACTGCCATTCTATTGAAATCAGCCAATGGGACACCCTTTCCTTAATACTGTATGTTAATTCCTCCTTTTGCATTCTGCAGAGGAAAGAAGGTCATATGGATTTTAAAGGACATGAGAGTCAGTAAATCCCTTTAATTCAGTTTGCATGTGCTCTATACTATACATGGCCTATCAAAAGCATGTTATCTTTTCATTCCTTTGTCAAACACAGTAATTTTTAATTTCCAGAGTAGATGAGGTCACATTTATCACAACCAATCAGGTTTTCTGCATATCTTAGGCTTGTTATTTGACATGTGATTAAGAAGTAAAACAATTATTTGCTCCAGTGAAGATTCTATCTGTCTGCAATTAGACAGTATCATTAACTTAATATGTTATCTGCTCACAAATTTCCTCTCTCATAAATGTCTCCAATGGAAATGTGCCGGCTCACTCGTATAAGTGGTCACATTTTATTTGTAACTCTGTAAATGCACACCCATGGAGATACAGATGTAAACCTACATGTAAAATGAATCTTTCTGATACAATGTCATTTTCGATTAGTGCTAGTATTCCAACACTTACATGGGATTCTAGAGGCGACATGGTCAATGACTTCTGTCAGAAGCAATTATTGACAAAATGTCAAATCTGTATTTTTAAAGGACACAAGTACAACAGCCATGCAAACTAATGTTGGCAGAGAGAGAGAGAGAGAGAGAGAGAGAGAGAGAGAGAGAACCTTGGCTTGGACAATATTTTTCATCTTTAATTCACAAACATATCAAACCAAATGACTTGTATTCATTATTTCAGGCCAAAAGATAGAATAAAACAAATTATTTTATAATGACTTCCAGGCGGTGGTAGTAATTACAGCAGTGGAACTGATTAAGTTCATCCAATAATTAACAAATATCATTGATTTTCCACTGAGAGAGCCCGACAGGCACAGCAGCTCCCAAACACCCATCATCCACTATCCACTCCTGCTTCTTGTTCTCCCCGAAGCAATAGGCCAATCAGATGACTGCAGTTTGAGAAGTGCAATAATAGTCCAACACACTGATATTCTGTGCAAAGCTCTTTTCTGTTCCTTTGCAAATAGATAGACAAGATTGAACAATTTGGTAGAGTTTGTTGAAAAAACAAATCACAGCTCTTCTCTTGTAGTTGGAATCTGTAGATCTGTTGTATAGGATATTTGCTATGACCCACTGTTTGTAGCTGTGTTGCTGGCTCGTGTTGGTCTTTCAGTCACTAGTTCTCCCCATCTGTGCGGGCAGATGGAGAAACACTCCCACATAAAGTTTTCTTTGCCAATTTCCATCCTTCCTGCTTTGTAGTTAAGAGAATTGAGGCATTTATTGTGGATCTATTGTGTCATCATTAACCAGTCCAGCTATTTATTCAATGCCTCACTTATAGACATTTCAGGGTTACTAATAATGTGTTATATTTCTCAGCTGAATACATGCAGAATGATATCAGTGTATGTCTTATTTGAATGGACAATTGCATTCAATTGCTCCTCTGAGAGATTTGATCTTTTAACAAAAGCCCACACGATTGCTGACGAGTGTAATATTAAAACAGATTCTGCTTGCTGAACAAAGTCAGTGTGGAAATGCAAGCAGATCTTTTGAGACTCATAGATTTACATTAAAATTTACATTCAGCATGGGTGCATTGTCATTAAATATAAATTCCTTTGGTCAACATTTTGTTAGTCTTAGAAATAACTGTTTGTCGAAGCCTGTAAGACATTTAAAAGAGACTTTAGAGGGTAGTTTCAATAAATGATTAAAAGGGTTCTAAAACATTTATACCCTAAATGAAATTGAACTGAATCAAGGTAGTGTCATGAATTGAACCAGCACACTGATGATAATGAACCCAGGAGCAGGGGTATTTACTGAGGTACAGCAGGATGTGACAGACGAATAATGATAACCACAGAGATGGATGAAGATGGCTCTGGAGGAACAACAACAGGTGAGTAACAATGGAGAGAACTGAGGTGCGACAATGTAGGAAGTTCAAATAGCAACAGAGCTGAATATAAATCCACACTACAGGTGAAAAGGGTGATTCAAACACTGCATGGAAGCAACGCAGTCAGCACTATTCCTTAGAGAAACTTGACAGAGAATGACTATGAGAGGTGAGTATTTGTAGCATCCTTGATTAACTATGGGATTGTGTGCAGGTGTTCGTGATTAGAAGTCCGGAGAGAGAAAGAGAGATTGGAGTATAGACGGAGAGCCCGGCATGGGCGTGACAGTACCCCCTCAACAGGCTGCTCCAGAGGCCCGGAGACCCTGATGCCATGGTCGACCTCATCTATGCGGCGCTGGATGATCAGAATGTTCTGCGTGGAAGTTGGTAATTAGAGTTGGGTCCAGGATGTCATCTCAAGCAACCCACAAATGTTCTTCTGGGCCGTACATCTCCCAGTCAACAAGGTACTCGAGACAACCCCCCCGGGGTCTGGGGAAGGACAGAGAGAAGAATGGTAAGGTTTTAGAAGGGAAACATGAAATGAGGGTTCAATATGGTAGTGGGGGTTGGGGGGGGGGGGGGGGGTAATTGAAGACAATATGTGACTGCATTTATCTGTTCTAAGATGGTAAAGGGACAAATGTAGCGAGGACTTTACTTGCAGAATGAGTCAAATGTCTCAGGTGGATAGCCAGACCTTCTGCCCAGGCTGGTACTGGGGTGTTGCTGAGCGCCGAGCATCTGCCTGGTTCTTCTGACCCTCTCGCTCTCCTTAAACCAATGGTCTACCGCTGGGACATCCGAAGGTTCACCCGACCAAGAGAAGAGTAGTGGCTGGAAGCAGAGTACGCACTGGAACTGAGAGAGGCAGGTCTGAAACCCCAAGCGCGAATTTCCCCTGACTCCAGGACACCACTGGAGAATGTTGGATCAGCCAAGGGTGACTGAGGATAACATCAGATGTAGAGCCATTCAAGATGAGAAGTGGGAGGTACTCAGAGTGACAGGCGCCTACTTTCACAGTGACTGGTTCAGTTTGGTGAGTTATGTAGCCGTTACCAAGTGGTTGGCCCATTACGGAGTGGATGGGGAGTGGAGAAGAGCATGGGATGGAGCTGAGGCAGAGCTTTCTGCTGAGCACCAGGAGATGAAATTCCCCGCCATTCCGGCAGGATGGCAGTAATGAGAGTGCACCATCACTCACTGCGGTCAGATTGGGCACTCTGGCAGGATTTGAGCAGCGGAACCGCAGTAGAGGCAGAAGCGATGTTCCAGACGTCTCCGGCATTTGGCGGGGTTCAGCCAAAAGGAATCCAGTTGCATCGGGGGGTGGGGGTGGTTCTGTGACCCAGGAAACCGAAGCAGAGAAGTGTTGAGACTTGGCGTGGGAGGTAACAGCTTCACTCAGGCAGGATTGCATTCGATTAGCAATTCTGATAGAAAGTTGTATGAAGTGCTCCAGGCCCATAAAGTCATCATAGCCAGCCAGTTGTAAATGCAAGGAGGGGTTGAGTCCTTGGCGATAGGTGGTGAGGAGAGCCATCTCGTTCCACCCACTGGCCGCGGCAATGGTACGAAACGTCAATGCGTAGTCCGTGATGGAATTTCTTCCCTGACGAATGCAGTGAAGCTGCTCTCTAGTGTGGGCACCACCAACGGAGCTGGCAAAGACCTAATGGAAGTGGGACATAAAGGCATCGACAGAGTGAGTGACGGGGCCATCTTGTTACCAGATCGTGGTAGCCCATTGGAGGGCTCGGCTGGACAGGAGGGATATTATGAAAGCTACCTTGGACCGCTCTGTGGGGAATCAATGAGACTGCATTTCGATGGTGAGAGAGCGTAGCAGAAGAAATCCACTGCAGCCTTCCGCTGACCCGGAGAACGCTGTAGGCGTGGCCAGGGGACCCGCTGAAGTGCTGATGGGTGTCGGAGGGGCAGAAGGCTGTGGAGAAGGACTCGCTGAGGCTCCGGATGGATTATGCATGTCTATGTGTTCGTCCAGACTGCAAGCAGGGCTGCCCGCAGCTGTGGCAGTCAGAGCAGAGAGGGACTGACAAAGCTGTTGCACTAGCACCTCGATGGTATCAGTGGCGCGATACAAATCCGATCCCGCTGGGTCCATAGTGCGGTCAAGTCTTCTGTCATGAATTAAATCAACACACTGATGATAGTTATGAACCCAGGAGTGGGGATCTTTATTGAGGTACAGCAGGATGTGACAGATGAATAATAATAACCACAGAGATGGATGAAGACAGCTCTGGAGGAACAACAACAGGTGAGTAACAATGGAGAGTATTGAAGGAGTGACTACTTCAAGTGAGGAGCAATAATGAAGGAAGTTCAAATAGCAACAGAGTTGAATATAAATCCACACTACAGGTGAAATGGGTGATACAAACACTGCATGGAAGCAGCGTGGTCAGCACTAGCACACACTAGACTTGACAGAGGATGACTGTGAGAGGTGAGTATTTGTAGCATCCTTGTTTAACTATGAGATTGTGTGCAGGTGTTCATGATTAGAAGTCCAGAGAGAGAGAGAGTATAGATGGAGAGGGAGAGCCCGGCATGGGCGTGACAGATAGATAACATATTTAATTTTACGCAAATGAAAACGAGCCGGGGCAGAGGTACAGTCTGTTCATTGGGTTCTGTACTGTTTTGTACCTTTGTGTTTTGACCGTTCAGCCAACAAAATATTGACAATGCTCTTTTCCAAAACATCTCCAAAACATTCCAGAAAAAGAAAAAAAAAGTCAAAATTTGACTTGACCCAAGAAGATCTATTTAACGGATTGTACGTCTATCCCTCACAGCCTCGTTATCATTCATGTTAAATTAAAGGTGCACTCATTAATTGTTTCTTCATTAAAATAGTTTAACTCCTAAAGACATGAAATGTAATTTTGCAATATCATGAAATCATGTCCAGTCACATTAAAATGAAGACTGAAGTCAAATCAGTAACCTTCAAGTCTGAAATTTTCTTTTTAGCCCACCAGCTAAGGTGGCTGGAAGAAAAACTAAATAAAAATAAAAATAAATAAATAAAAAATACCAGCCATTCAGATTTCTTACTGGCCAATTTTTTTAAAATCATTTTTTATTGCATTTTACAAGTAGATTTTACAGACAAGAGAGACAGATAAACAATACTGTAAATCTGTTTAAAATTGAACTGCTTTTTTTATGGAATTGTATTGTTTTATTTTATTATTTATGAAATATTATAGTTCATTTAGAATAATTTTCCAGATTATTTCCTTAATACAGCTAAATTAAATTTGTATTTTAAACTACATGCTGTCATATTAATAACCAGTAAATAACTCTCATGAGTCTCCTGAGCCTGTACACATAACACAGTAACAGTTAGTCAGTTCAGTCATCTCCAATTGATTCTTTGATTCACTAAAAAGAGCCGGCTCACAGAGTCATTTATTTGGGAATTGGACAGCACTGGTAGCACTGTAGTTGTTAATTCACTAAAAAGAACAGGCTCAAAGAGTAATTTCTTTGGGAATCAGACTACTCTGTCGCGTATTATGTCTTGCGCTGTAGATTCAAAAGAACCAGTTAAAAAAAAAAAAAAAAGAGTAATTTGATTTGGAATCGGTCTACTCTGGTAGAGCTTTATGGTGATGCAGAAGCAGCAAGGGTTGCTGTGGCACTTAATAGTAGTACAGGAAACACTGTGAGTATTTTATTCCGGTTTTCTGTCCGCATCGCCAGAAGAATGCATGTTCAAGAACCATTAACGAAACCGAACGTCATGAATGCTGTAGATGCAGAAGCAGCTAGGGTTGGCAATTATTAATTTCAGATCCCAGTAACCTTATAAAAGCTGTTTTTATTCTACATGGAGAGGGTCATGTGCCATTTTAGAATCACATGACCAGCCGAATACTACTCGCTTAATCTCAGTAACTGTCCTGTTATTTGACACTTTCACTCATTGATTAAAGTAATCATGGCTGACTGTGAATCCTAAATTTCTACAATGGCATCTGAAACTGAAAACTATTGATTTTAAATGATGCTACATCCAAGCCGCTAGGTGTCAGTGTAAGTCCAAGATGATACAAAGACAAAAGTTACTGAGTGCACCTTTAAATATGTTAAATTAAATTTTAAATAAAAATTCTGTCACGAATATTATATTCATTTACTCCCCCTCATGATGTTCCAAAACCGTGTAACTTTCTTTCCTCCGTAGAACACAAAAATATATGTCATACAAAGTCATTTGATTTGGAACAACATAAAGGTGAGTAAATAATGACAGAATTTTAGTTTTTGGTTGAACTGTTACTTTAAGGTGAATATCTAGTACAAATTCTGAACAATGAGCCAAACTGCAATACTATTGTATGCAGATTTTCTAGTAGCTTTACCTGACAATATCCATGTAAATTATTTGCTTGTGAATTCAACCTGAAACAGTAAACAGTGGATTATGTATTCAGCCCTGTACTTCCAATATCTAAAAGTATAATGTGATTTTTCCTCTTCTCTGCACATCACAAGTGTCAGCCTAGTATTTGCGTCTTTTTCCTGACAGCTCTGTAATTTATAAACAAGCACGACATGTCTCCCTCTACCCATTGCTATGAAGCCGATATGGGCAGTGCATCTTTTTTAAGCAGTGTTAATGATTGTTGGCCTATGGAACACACACATCCTTGGCAAAAACAACTGCAGTCTGATAAGTGTTTATGAAATCTAGCCACGATCTGCGCAGTTAGAATTCATATTTCACATTACATTAACCCACCAGCCCAGCAAGAGAGTACAATTAGGCTTTTCTGGGATGTGTGTGTGTGTGTGTGTGGTACAGTGGAAGAGCCTGTTATAAGGGAGAGGCCACTGGAACTGGCAACAGGTCTTTGTTCTAATCAGGCCCTCTTGAATAGGCTATTTCCTTTCCCTTTAACTGCTTTTGGATTGAAAAAGAGCAAACTTTGCAGAGACAGAACAAATGTCTGTTCTTAAGTTTTCAATGCTTTCATAGAAATTAGTTTCAAAAGCCTTGTTTTTCTTTAAAGAGGAATTGTGTATTTTCTGTGTCACTATCGTCACCAAATGGAATTGCAAAAATAATGAGTGTTTTCAAACTGGTTTCCCCGAACACTCTTCCCATCTTTCATTGGTCAGACTAACAGATAGTCCCGCCTCAAACTCATTACCATTGGTTGAGCCAATGTTGCATTGTCAGGCTGGTTAAGGATTCTCAGGGAAATCAACCTAAAAATTGCCTACTTATTGTTGTCTCTGCATATGAAACTGGGATAGGAGAAGGTATTTTAAAGAATACTTTCCTTACTTTCCATACTTTCCAGTTTCTACATTTGATAAATAAATAACAGCGTAGAGAACAGAATGGAAGATATTGCTATGACAAGTGTACAGTTACAACGTGCACATGTCTTTAACTCAAACAATTTCCAAGATTTCTCCCATAAAACACTTTTGTCTGTAGAACAACTTTTTTACACCACTATTTAAGCATTCTTCAACAGCCCAAACTTTCTTTATTTCTCAGTTATTGGAGTAGAAAAAATAAAATAAAAATGTGTGTCTGTGACAGTGGGCGAATGATCTAGAAAAAAAAAAAAAAACGCCAACTTCATGATCATAATGTGGATTATTTTAACAGAATTCATCATAAAATACAATAACAGGGTAACAGGTATTTTCAAGTCATATTTATATTTTTCTGGGGTTTAAAGTAAAAAATGCCATGTGGTGTCCAGAGACAGTAAAAAAGTCAGTCTCATTAAAAGCTGAAATTCCTGAAAAAAGAAATGTTGCCATGACTAGTGCAGAATAATCTTTTATTGTTATTTCTTAAAAAAATTAAGCAATGAAACAATTGTATTTTAAATATGATTCATATTTAACTAACATGCATTAGGTAGCCATTTTGTTGTTTATGTTGACCATAAAAACAATAAAACAGAGCTGTCTTTTGTTTTAAAAAAACATCTAATATTTATTTTGACATTTGTATGAAAAGGCACATTTTGTTTAAGTCATGTGCTGTAATGCTGAGAAAACTTGATATTTTTGACTCAAAAATTCATAATATATATATATATATATATATATATATATATACATACAGTATATATATATATATATATATATATATATATATATATATATATATATATATATATATATATATATCTTATCATGTGGCTTGTTGTGTGTGTTACTGTGGAGACATAGTGCGTGTGGAGGCTTCACGCTATTCCCCGCGGCATCCACACACAACTCACCACATGCCCCACTGAGAGCAAGAACCACATTATAGTGACCATGAGGAGGTTACCCCATGTGACTCTACCCTCCCTAGCAACCAGGCCAATTTGGTTGCTTAGGAGACTTGGCTGGAATCACTCAGCACACCCTGGATTTGAACTCATGACTCCAGGGGTGGTAGTGAGCGTTTTTTACTCGCTGAGCTACCCAGGCCCCTGACAATTTTTAAGTTTTAAATATTTTAGTAGAAAATGCTATAAAGGTTTTTCAAAAATGAATGAAATCAAATTGGGCACAAAGATTACATTTCAGTTTAAGTGTTTTAAACTACATTTTTAAAAGACTTCTCATTTTAACACCCTGGACAACCTTATTTGTACTTATGTAACCCATAAGTATTATATACTGTATATACTGTATATATAAACATGTACATAGAAACCGTTGATCCAACAGGAGTAGACTGTAACAAGGAAGGACACCGGGAACTGGATTCTTCAAACACACGTAAGGAACTTTTAATTGACCACTTCTCTGGTTTACAGCTTCACAATAACTCATCAGCTTCACAGTAAAGTTCTCGACCCAGTCTCTCTCTCTCGATCTGGCGCTGGCATGGTCCTTTTATGCCGCTCTCCCCAATCTCACTACAATTAGAGACAGGTGTTAGTCATAATTTGGCTCAGGTGTATGCACCCTTACCGCTCTCTCTCTCTCTCTCTCTCTCTCTCTCTCTCTCTCTCTCGACAGACGCTCGACCACGCCCCCGCTGCCACATAGACTAAATGGAATGCTGTAATTGTCACATTTCACGATTACATAATCGGGTTAAACCCGCATTGCTGTGCCAAAGGTATACAGTGTTAAATGATGCAGTGTTAGAATGTTTCACAACATTGTTTAGCAACACACAACCAATCATATAATGCCCCAGTGCTTGCCTTATTTCATATTCATGCGCTTTATACGGTCGCTGAAACTTTCCCCAACTTTCATGCACTGTTTATTTCTCAGACTCAGACCAGTAAGTGTTAAACAGTTATGGCAAATGCTATAACTGGGACGATTAAAAGATTAATAGAGAAGATTTCAGAAGACAAAAGACAGACAGAGCTGATTTGCTTGGTGACATTATCACAGGAGAGCAGCTTCACTGACAGGTTGCGTGTCTGTTGCGAGCTGTATTCATCCAATCATTGTTATTGACACCGCAAATATGCAAATAAGAACGTTAACCTGGGGTTTACGGATGTACAGTGTGAAACATCAGAACATGAATAAATGGGCATGACGTTTCTGCACTTCAGCTTTCATAGCTTTTCATTGTTCATGTGTTTTTGCAACATGATTACACGGGAAGTCGGCATGTTGTTTCCAAGAGTTCCAGTACCCTAGGATCTGCCACATCATGCTGATTCATTGACTAGCGGCATCTCCTATCAGACATTTTGTGTTTAAGTTCCATTGTGGCTTGACCAGAACTTGTTGCATCAGCAGCGTGGTCAACCTGGGTTCGAATCCGGCATTGAAACCAGGAAGTAATCTTGTTCACATAATCAGTGATGAGCGCAATTAAGAGGCTGCATTTTCCCCTCTAACATTACATTTTTACTCCACTGATGGTTAGGTTTGGGGTTTGGGTTGGGGTGTACAGTTTATAAAATATGCATTCCCCTTCACTGTATTACATCCTGTACAGCTAAAAACAACTCGCTTTATAACTTGCATTTTGTGCCCCTCTGTGGACATTACATTTGGAAAATTGAGCTCACATGTGCACATACGCCCAACAACACTTACTGCTTTGGCTACTAGGGGTAGTGTTTCAAATTTCAGTAAGTACAGACCAATTTCAGCTAAACTAAAGTAAGATTTCACTGTGAGATCAGTCTGGTTTCTGCAACAGTCTGGTTGATTTGAATCTGATGGATGAGTTATGGGTTGCTGCTGAATCAGTGTACCAGAGGCAGCCTTTTCAGCTACAGTTGCAGTAACACATTTTTTGTGAAGTGTGTCAAATTATCCTTCAGAAAGTATAAATCTAAATGTTTAACCTGTCTTGCCGTGAGGTGTAGCTCAAATTCCATATGCACTGGCATGCTCTGTGGCATGTTTGTATTAAACAAATGATTCATTTCCTAAAATCTCAAAGACAAAATGACATTTCCATGTGTTATGCTCGATATTCACTTGACCTCAATGTGTATTGACTTTGTGCACTGTTGTGAGACAGAACTGACAAAAATAAGTAAATTAATTAATTACTTAATTAAAATACACAAAAAATTAAATGACCTTTTCCTGTTTGAGCCCAGATAAAGAATAAAACATTGTAACGCTCCTCCATATCTAAAACCACACGATCATGCATAGTATTTATTTTTTTATTTTTATGTTTACCGGTACTAAATATTAATCAATACATAAAGAAAGAAAACAGTCTGTGTTCTCACAGTCTAGACTTGAGTACATGGTGAGGCCATAACTTTGTATTCTGCCAACATTCAACATTGCTTTATTTACTATCAGCTCTGTCCCTGAGTTGAAATAACAAAGGCTATGTGAACATGTGTTCTGTTTGTTTATTCATCTATTTATAATGAATGCCATTTTTTGCTGCATCATGCTGATTTTTGTACCCACAATTTCTTGTTCATCAGTTAAGTCAGTTTAGAAATAAATTTTGCCCGATACTTTACAAACTCCAGTTTCTGCTGGTCACTGAGCCAAGTCAAAATTTTAGACCCATAAGATGTAGAAATCACTATGTTGAAGATGAGAAAACATCTGTTAGTTGAGATAAGGCATAAACTATTTCAGACCAGAATGGCAGCCTTTCTCTGCACTGGCACACAGTGGTTTAAAAAAAAAAAAAAAAAAAAAAAAAGCCTTTGAAATTTGTTTATTCAAATTATAGCTGGCAGAGTTTAATGAAAGAAAAATTAACTGGAAACTCAAAAACAAAACAAAAATATTGGGGAAAAGGTAAACCCAATTCCCTGGAAAAAGCTGGTTATTATATTTATTTATTTATTTTTAATTTACAGCATTAGCAGTAAATACAGTATGCAGCCCTTGCATGTACAGAGTTGCCATTTTTATGTCCAAAACAGCTCAACCTATCGGAATGATGCCCGTACACATTAGTTTCAACCCGATTGTTTTCTACCCAGCCTGCAGAGGCAAGACACCCTGAAAGGGATTAGATAAATGTTTTCCAGGAATATTTTAAGGAAATGCGTTAGTCTTGCTGGAGCAGTCATGCTTGAAATTGAGTGAAATCACATATTCAGGCAGACATGTTGGATCACATACACACTCATTGTTAGGCTTCAGTGTGATCACCCACCTCTGATGTCCTCTATCCATTCTAAGAATGGAGGAGCAGCTCATGGGCTAGAATCTTAAAGATTTGTGTATCGCGAAGCACTTCAAAGGTCATTGCATTTCAAATCCGACCATAATTTTCAGCGCACACCTTTATGGTAGAAAGACCTTTGGACTGAAGAATCAATTATGTTGTAAAAAATACAGTGAAGTGGGGAATAAAAAGAGGTCACACTGGGAGAGTCACGTAACGCCATGCGAGGGTCGGACATGTAAACGGCGATCTCTGCGCTCTTTGGTAGTTTTTAATTATTTTTATGTCATAAACCGGTGAGATTCGATACACCCTGCTACATAACTGTTCTTTGAAGTCAACATGGCAAAGAATTAAAAATCCCCGGGCTCTGGAGAGCACTTACGTGCTCAAGCTGACACCTCAGACCAGGGACTCGGTTTGGATGGTGCGGCGGGAGAAATTCAACGGCAACTGGTGAGCATGTCTGTAATGTTGACGAAGGTTGTTGCTGACCTGGAGGATCTTGCTGTAATATGTTGATCGATTACGGCGATGGAGGTGAAATTCTCTGAGTTGGTTATAAGATTGTCAGACATCGAGAGGCGGATCGATTATCTGGAGTCATTGGAGAGGGAATTAGCTGCTAATCCGCTAGCGACCAAGATAGACTTGGAACGCGTTTGGGAAAAGTCAGAAGACCTTGAGAATCGTAATCGGCGAAAACAACATCCGAATTGTTAGAATTCCTGAGCATAAAGAAGGCCGAGATATGGTGAAATTCCTAGACGAGCTCTTCCCGAGTCTGCTCAACATAACAGGCCATAAGCTGGAAATCGAGCGAGCTCATAGAGTCCCGGCTCACAGATCGGCTGAGGGAGACAGGTCCCGATCAATTCTGGTCAAATTTCTGAGATCATCTGATAAAGATCTTGTGTTATGAGAGGTGAGGAGCAAATGAAGGCTTTCTTGGAAGAATCACAACAGTTTCTTGTTCCCGGACCTTGTGAATTCAACAAGAGAGAAACGTGATCGATTCAAGGAATGCAAGTAACTCTTACATCAACGGAAGATCGCTTTTTCACTGATGATTCCGGCCAAGCTGAGAATAGATACTAAGAATGGCCGCAAAGTATTTACATGTCCCCAGCAAGCATTTTCTTTCATAGAGACAATGGGGTGAGTAAGCCATTTGGTGTTTCTCATGTGGCCGCCGAGTGAGCTTGTCTCGCTGTACATACACTCGACTGTCTGAGGAAGCTGAGGGCATGTTTTGTTTATTTTTGTGTTGGTTCCGCCTAGCAGCTGGAGTTTGTTTTGTGGAATAACACTCCTTCAAGAAACTTTTGCATTGACGGAGGATCACTTTTACACTGAACTTCCTGGCCAAATTGAGAATGGATACTAAGGATGGCCCCAGGGTATTTTCATGCCCACAGCAAGCGATGTCTTTCATAAAGTTGATGGACTGAGGAAGTCATGGTGTGTTTCTCACGTGCCTCCAAGTGAGCTTGTCTCGCTGAACATACACTTGACTGTCTGAGGAAGCTGGGCGCCTGTTTTATTTATTTTTGTGCTGGTTCCGCCTAGCGGCTGGAGTTTGTTTTGTGGAATAACACTCCTTGGGGATAGTTTGTGGATGAATCTGCACGTGCCTTGTGATTATGCCTCCTATTGGCTGGAGTTTGTTTGTGGGATATTTTCTGCAGGACTTTGGAAGGATTAGGTCATCTGCTGCACTCATGAGCAGCCGGCTAACTGAACATTCGTTTGTCTGTCCAAGGAAACTGAACGGCCTTTTTTAAATTTATTTTTTTGGTGCTTGTTCCGCTAAAGGCTGGAGCTTGTTTTGTGGACGAACACACCTTCGAGACAGTTCTGTGAATGGATCTACACGTTCTTTGTGTTTATTCTGCCTATTGGCTGGAGTTTGTTTTACAGAGTATTTTCTGTTATGTAATTATACCTCACAAAATTTGTATAGACACACCGGACTTGAGCAATCCGACGGCAAAGTTGTCGCGGGGACTCTCGTAGGCGTACATGGACTGTTTGAGTTTAGAGGGATGAATGCCGGTTGGCGCTGTCGTGCACGGGGTTAATGCTCACATTTTTCTTTTTTTCTGTTTGTTTGGTTCTGGGGGAAGTTTTGCCTCATCATAGTGAAGTAAAAGTGTGTAAGCCCCCTAGAGCAACACTGATACTTCACAGGATGTGTCAAAATCATGGTCTTGCAGATATGTGGCGACTTTTGGACCCATCTGGTAGGGACTATTCATTTTTTTCATCAGTCCATAAGATTTATTCTAGAATAGATATTTTTTTTTAATATCTAAATCCCTCATTTAATCTGTTGTTGACTGCTCAATTGGAAACATTTTAGTCTCAGATCAAGCCCTGTTGAGTTTAGAGGCGTTGCCACATATGGAGAAAAAGAAATCATATGGTTGCCGCTTTAATGTATCCCTTTTGCAAAATCCTGATTTCCAACAAATGTTAAAGGCAGAAATCAATGTTTATATGGAGACCAACTGGTCCTCAGTATCCTCTGTGGGCGTGGCTTGGGAGGCACTTAAGGCGGTTCTTAGGGGTCAGATCATACAGTATGCCTCATTCATCAAAAAATCCAAAGCACGAGAACTCGTGGAGTTGGAAGGAAATTTTAAAAGTGCTGAGGCAGAGCTTGAAGTGCCGAATCTCATCTGATGGCCTCAGAGAATTGACCCATTTGAAATACAGATATAACACTATTTTGCCGTGGAAAGTGGAGTTTTGGTTAATCAGGGCAAGACATATCATATCAAGTCATATTTTGAGTTGGGGGACAAAGCAGGAAAACTTTTGGCTAGATATATAAAGCAGAGAGAGTCTTTTTCTACTATTCCTTCTGTGAAATCTGCTGGAGGTGAAATAATTACCTCAGCCACTGATATTAATAATGCTTTTAAAGAGTTCTATCTTGATATTTATAGTTCCACATCGTCTACTGATGAAGATATTTGAAACTTTGTAGAACCACTAGAACTCCCTAAATTGATGGTTATCTGAGATAACCTTGGAGGAGCCTGACGAGGTAATTAAGGCCCTGCCTACAGGTAAGACTCTGGGACCAGATGGCTTTGCCACTGAATTTTTTTAGATCTTATGCTACAGAACTGGCTCCACATTTGTTAGAAGTTTATACCTAAACATTAAAGAATGGAAAGCTCCCGCCAACCATGACGCAAGCCCGGATCAGACTGATTCATTAAAAAGGACAAAGATCCAAGCGAGTGTAAGAGTTACCATCCAATTTCCCTGATTCAGCTAGAAAAATATTGTCAAAAATTTTGGCTAATCAATTAAGTAAAGTTATGACATCTTTTATACATGTAGATCAAGTGGTGTTTATTCGGGGCTGCAGCTCCTCTGATTACATTAGGCATTTCATCAGTATCATGTGGTCAATGGCGAATGATCAGACTCCGGTCGCTGCCATCTCACTTGACGCCGAAAAGGAGTTTGATATGGTAGAATGGGGTTATCTTTTTAAGATTTTGAAATGTGTGAGTTTGGGAGTGTGTTTATTGGATGGATTAAGTTACTTTATAGACACCCTGTAGCGGCGGTACAAACAAATGGATTAATTTCAGATTATTTTACTCTGGTTAAGGGCACCCGGCAGGGTTGCCCTCTTTCCCCATTATTGTTCTGTTGCCCTGGAACCATTAGCAGCCTCAATAAGAAAGGAGGATTATTTTCCAGGGGTGATGGCGGGAGGTATGGCGCATAAGCTTCTCCTTTACACAGATGATATTTAATTATTCGTCTCCGACCCTACTAGATCTATGCCTTGCCTCCAAAGAATTATTAATTCATTTTCTAAGTTCTCAGGATATAAATTCAATTGGTCTAAATCCGAAGCTTTGGCTCTGACAGCGTACTGCCCAGTAAAGGCTTTCCAGCTGGGCGCCTTCCAGTGGCCCAAACAGGGCATTAAGTATTTGGATATTTTATTCCCAGCAAATTTGTCTGATTTAGTTAGAGTTAATTTTGACCCTTTAATAAAAAGGTTTTCGAGCGATGTGGGCAGGTGGGCTTCATTACATTTATCGATGATTGGGAAGGTTAATGTTATTAAAATGAACTGTATTCCAAAATTCAACTACCTGCTACAGTCTCTCTCTGTAGATGCCCCCCTCTCTTATTTCAAGCAATTTGAGAGCATAGCGAAGTCTTTCATTTGGAATGGTAAGCATCCCAGTTTACATTTCAGTAAACTGCATAGGCCGATTGACAAAGTTGGGCTAGGCCTACCCAAGATTTTATTTTATTATTATGCGTTTGGTCTCAGACATTTGGCTCTTTGGTCGCTTCCACCTGAAAGAGCCCCTCCCTGGTTTGGTATTGAACAGGAAGTTCTTGCCCCATTTTGCCATTGCAAAGCCTTTCTATCAATCTAACCGGAGAAGTTAAATTACACCCTGTTATCTCGCATTTGCATTGGGAATGGACAAAAGTGTCCAGAGTGTTTCATTCGGATATTTATCTAAATGTTGCCTCGAGCTTATGGCTGAACCCTAAACTACGTATTAATAAGTCCTCTTTCTGCTGGTCAGAGTGGATTGTGAGGGGGGTTACTACACTCGGTGACCTATATGAGAGTAGTGTGTTGAGATCCTTTGAAAATTTGGTACAACATTTTGGGATCTCCAGATCTCAGTTTTTTAGGTATCTACAGCTGTGCCACTTGCTCTGTACTATTTTTGGGAATAACATTCACCCCCCTAAAGTGGCAGATACTACGAGAGTGGTGATTACTGCTTTTGGTAAAGGTCATGAGGCATCAGTGTATTACTCCCTGTTAATTTAGAATCTGGGGGATGTAACCTCGACCACTCTCAAGAGATTATGGGAGAAAGATTTAAACTTGGAATTGGAGTTGGGAGAGCGGGCTAGGATTCTAAAAAACGTCAAGACTACATCTAGAGACGCAAGGGTGCGCCTTATGCAATTTAAGATTTTACATTGGTTCTATTGGACCCCCCTAGATTGTATAGGGTTGGTCTTAAAGACACACCCACCTGCTGGCGATGCCAATCAGAGGATGGAGACATAACCCATGTCTTTTGGGGGTGTGTTGAGATCAAGATTTTTGTTTGAAGGTTCAGAGGCTGGTGTGCGATGTATTAGGCACTTGGGTATCATTTTGCCCCAGACTCTGTATTTTGGGTGATGGGGTGGTCATTGACATAGAAATAGACACATAAAGAGTTGGGTCTTAACCAGTGTCATGATCGCCAGGCAGATCATTTTAAGGGGCTGGAGGTCGGCTGGAGCACCCTCCTTTCAGGAGTGGTGCTCGGAGATGGCAAGGGTGGTGGCCTTTGAGGAGGAGTCGTTTAGAAGAATGGGGAAGCACAACGGGTTCGTGGAGAAATGGGGTAGGTATATGTCACTTATGGATGGGTGATTATTATTAGAATTTGTGTGTGTGTGTGTGTGTGTGTGTGTGTGTGTGTATCTATATAATTTGCGACCACTGGGATGTTTTTGGGGCCAGGGTGGGGTTGGGGGTTGGGGGTTGGGGATTGGGAGGGGGAGGGGTAATAGTGGGGGTTAAGATTGATTCTGTGTATATGTGTTTTGTTTTTCTGTGTTCATTTCTGAGAGTCAATAAAAAAGTTGTTAATCTGAAAAAAGAGGTCACATTTATATCATTAAATCCTTTTGAAGATGAAGAATGAAATCTCAGTGGACCTCCCTGAGGTTGATGTTCTCGAGAGAAAATGATTTTTTATTTTATTTTTTATCCCAGGTAGTTATTTCAGTTTTAGTTTAGACCCCTAGTCTCTGCACACTACAACTTTTAGTAAAATGTGCAGTGCATGTTTATGACTTCAAACTTTTTCAGTCAGATTCCTCATATCAATGTCACATTCATTAAAAATTGTGTACAAGTTGCTTACTTATGCAAGCAAAAGTTTCTCATACAGAATTTTCAGAAATTTGTTCTTACCCTCCTTTTGTCACTCTCTACGTTCCCTCTAAAGTACGTTCTCTAAAGATGCGCAAAGTTTCTAAGGCAACCAGGAGTTGCCACATGCAGTTTCTGTTGGTTCTAAATTTTATCTTAAATTTAGGGTTCCCGTGGTCATGGAAAACCTGGAAATATCAGGGAATTTTTGAATTATGGAATAATTCATGGAAAAAAGTCATGTAAAAATCATGGAAATTTCTATAGTTAATATACTAACATTTTTCTAGTTTACCTCTGCACTAAAACATATATGATTGACTTGATATTGCTCTTGTGTAGAGTAATAATTTCTTGAAAGCCACAGTTATTTTTGATTTTTTAACAGATAGTTTTTTCTTTTTTCTTTTTTTTTTTTTTTTTTTGGTCAATGAATAGGTCAAAACTGTTCACAAAACTGAGAGATATGTAAGCGAAACATGTCTGATAAATTTTTTTAATTAAATTAAAAACCCATATACAGTAATCACACATGACTGGAAAGCTCATGAAAAGTCATGGAATTTCATTGTTACATTTTTTTTTTTTTTTTTTTTTAAATGTGGGAACCCTGTAAATTTAGAATACATTTAAATGTGAAATTATTGATAAACCATAATTTCTATGTGAAAACTAACACACACAGGTTTTACGCACAAATACATGCAAATGCACGATTAGTGAATGATACCTGAATTGAAAACTCATTTAAAGCAGAATTTAAAAAAGAATAGCTTTAGAGTCTGTCACTAAAATGTAATAGATTACATTGAACTATATGAATACCACTTCCTTTCATCTAAAATAACGTACTGGTGGTGCAGCTGCTCATTAAAAGACTCAAGCTCCATATCTGTCTTCACTGAATTGCTCAAAGTATCCAGACTGCTCAAAAAGAGAAGGATAATGCTCTGTGAAGAAGTGAAATTCTCATTCACAGAAACCCATTATAGACATTCCTTATGGACAAGGTTTTAGTATATTGGTTAACTTGTCATTTTGTGAGTTGTGATCTGGTTTAAACAAGCCTAAGCAGTCCAATTTTCATTTACCAATTTTTTGTCGGACCACTGCTTCTTAGCATTCTAAGCCTGCCATGTTATTAAACAACAATAATAACAACAAAAAGTCCTTGTTCATTGTGCCATATCTGTCAGTTACAGTGTGCTGTGTGTGCTGGTAGCACACATAATCAAGCAAGAGCTTTATTCTTATGTTCTGCAGAGGCAATATATGGAGAAATGCAATAAAGATCAATAAATATCTTAAGGATTTTCAGCATTTCTAACTGCTCAGCTGTGAACAAGCATGACTGTGATGTGCAAGGGCAGTATGGCTCTTTTAAGCACAATAAACATTCTGGCCTACCAGTGCACTGAGTTTTTCAGCAAAGCTATAACCACAGGCTGGAAGGTGAACATACCAAATATATACTGCATATTATCCATTGCAGGTAGTATGAATGAATGAATGAACATTACATTTATATAGCGCTTTTCTGACACTACACTCAAAGCGCTTTACACAGTGAACAGGGGACTCTCCTCAACCACCACCAGTGTGCAGCATCCACCTGGATGATGCAACGGCAGCCATAGTGCACCAGTATGCTTACCACACACTAGCTATTGATGGAGAGGAGAGAGTGGAGTGATAGAGCCAATTAATGGATGGGAATTATTAGGAAGCCATCATTGATAAGGGCCAATGGGGGGAATTTGGCCAGGACACCCCCTATTCTTTTCGAGAAGTGTCCTGGGATTTTTAATGACCACAGAGAGTCAGGACCTCGGTTTAATGTCTCATCCGAAGGACGGTGCCTTTTTACAGTATAGTGACCCCATCACTATAATGGGGCATTAGGACCTACACAGTCCGCAGGGTGAGCATCCCTTGCTGGACTCCCTAATACCTCTTCCAGCAGCAACCTTAGTTTTCCCAGGAGGACTCCCATCCAGGTACTGACCAGGCTCAGCCCTGCTTAGCTTCAGTAGGCAACCAGTCTTACCAACAGGGTGATATGGCTGCTGGCCATATAAGAAATTTGCTTAGGATGATGCATTTTTTTTTACTGCATAAACATTCAAAAAACAATCCAAAGACCTTGACACCATTGGAACTGTTGCAAAACTTAATTAAATGTCACTCTACCAACAAAAGCATCTTTGCACAACTGCATAAGGATGAAGCGCACCAAGTGCTTGTAAGTTTCTTTTTTTGGATTTAAAAAAAATATGGAATTTCTACAACTTCATAACCTCATGCACTACAAAACTGCAAAACCTCTTGAAAAAGCTGCAGGGCTCTGCGTTGATAATTACCAAAATGATAAACCAGTAGATACTATTTGTGTCAACCACTAGAAGTTTTCAAGTATCATTTCTATCATGGTTATAGATATCCATCCATCCATCTGATCAAATCTGATCCCATTCCATCCATCTATCCATCCATCCGGGGTCTGCAGACTTTCTTATATGTGAAAAAAGGGGCTCTTCAAGGAAAAACGGTAGGGAAACACTGATCTAATACATCATAGATTATTGTTTAAAGAAAGATAATAAAGCATTCTCTGTAGACAGAATATGTCCAGCCACTGTGTTGTTATCTATGTTGATGTGCAGTGCCTAATGGCAGTTTTCTACTAGACACTTTTTATTTATTATGAATTTGCACAGTACAATTTAAAATAGCTAGATTCTAAATATCTGTGAAAGTGAAATTGGGCTTTTTGGCATGAAAAAGTTAAAGACCCCATTTTAAAATTTTAGACCCCATTGTTCTTCTTGAGAGCATTTAATAGGACAATCTGTGTCGTGCAGCAAGAGTTATTAATATTTTTTGTCCGTCTGGAAGAGAAAAACTGTACATTTTAAATGCATATTTCTACTAAAAGTGAATTTGAACACTTTTGACCACAAGGCTAACAGATGGACTAAAAGCCACAAAACTCTATTCCATAGGCTCTTTAATAAATACACATGATCATTTATCTTTTACATTATACAAGAAAATGTAGGAAGCTGTTGAAAAGCTACCTTTATTCATTGTATTGTTAAAATGGTTTTATACATTTATATTATTATTAAAGTGGATTTAAATGTAGCTTTAACATACAAAAAGTAACAACAGAATGGAGGTAGGCATTAAAATAAAATAAAACTAGTTTGCATAAATTTCATTTTCAATTAGGCAGGGAAGTGAGGGAGAATATTGGGGTGAGGTGAGGAGCTGTATTTTTAGACAAAGCCAGCCAGAAGTGTCAGGACCTGCATAAGTAGTTCCCATTTCTTCTGGGAAGATTTCTTCATGACGACACCCCCCCCCCCCCCCCCCAATCCCTTTACTGTCAATGCAGTTACCAAGGAAACGTGTGTCAGGCTTAGATGAAGGACACTGGAAATAGACAGGGGCTATCAGGTCTGCTGCACTCACTGTCCTGTGCTTCACATGAGATGTGGTCTACACTGTTTTGGAGATACAATGTAAGAGTCATCGCTGTTGAGACACGCATTCTGAGTTTGTGTGTTGTTTTGCACAACAACATGATATGTGTCCGTATTTTCATACTTTCAAAGTAGCACCTGCATTTGAAGGCCGTTAAAGCGTATAAAGAGTATAATTTCTGTGCTACTAGCTTCACCTAATGGAAACTCAAATAATAATTGTTTCAAACGGCTTTCCTGAATATTCCCCACTTCTGTCACTGGTTGGAAAAACAGATGGTCTCAAGCTCACGCCATTGATTGAGTCAATATTGATTTGTCAGGATGTCCAGGACCCCCATCAGTCCAAAGTTATATAGCGCTACAGAACTACAGTGTTTGCACTCTTTGGAAGAAAGCCTACGAAGGACTTACTAATACTTGTCTTTGCATTTTAGAGGAATATTCAGGGTTCAGTACAAGTTAAGCTCAATATTGATTACCACAAAAAATATTTAGATTTGTCCCTCCTTTTTTCTTAAAAAAAAAAGCAGAAATCTAGGTTATGGCAAGGCCCTTACAATGGAAGTAAATGGGGCCAATATTTTAGCAGTATATATTATTATATCAGTGGGCTTTTCCAGTGTTTTTGGATGGGCATTTGCAGTCAAATCATGAGACGTAACTTCTCAGCGAGTGCTAATTACTACTGTGTTGACTCATTTGTATGTACTGTATTAGTTGTGAAGTTTAAAATAAGCTTAAAATATTGATGTTGAGTTTACGGTTAGTTTTCATTCAGATTCCTAAACAGATTCATTCTGACTCGGCCTGTTATGAACTCGGTCTTGAGTCTGACTCTGCCCCTTTTTGGACTCGGACTCAACTCGAACTCGATTGTTTAAAGACTCAGACTTGACTCGGACTCGACTAAGGTGGAATCGAACCCAATACTACTGGAGGTTAAGTCATTCACTAAATAGGGAGCAAGGGAGCATCCTATAGCTTTCTATGCAGCTAAGTGCATTCAATCCTAAAATCTGACCAAAAGTTCAGTTTCAGGCTGCAAATGATGTCTGGACCACTCAACATGTTTGGCAGACATTGGAGAATGGTAATCAGTACATAGATTCAGAATTTTATAATGCAACATTTTATTTTACCATGGTTGGCAGTGATTAGATGATGCTGGACATTACTTTGAATAATAATTATTTATTCAGTTTTACAAAAAATCAGCTGTAATGTCTGTAACATCTCAAAAACATGAATAACAAACACTCCTGGAAACATAATAAACAATTTGATTAAAAGAAACTGACTTTCTATACCTTAGTGTTATTTAAAATTTCACAACGTAGTCTTGCTGTCCACGTACAGTTGAAGTCAGAAGTTTACATACACTTAGGTTGAAGTCATTAAAACTCATTTTGTAACCACTCCACAGATTTAATATTAGCAAACTATAGTTTTGGCAAGTCATTTAGGACATCTACTTTGTGCATGACACAAGTATTTTTTTCCAAAAATTGTTTACAGACAGATTGTTTCACTTTTATTTGACTATATCACAGTTCCAGTGGGTCAGAAGTTTACATATAATAAGTTAATTGTGCCTTTAAGCAGCTTGGAAGATTCCAGAAAATGATGTCAAGCCTTTAGACAATTAGCCAGTTAGCTTCTGATAGGAGGTGTACTGAATTGGAGGTGTACCTGTGGGTGTATTTTAAGGCCTATCTTCAAACTCAGTGCCTCTTTGCTTGACATCATGGGAAAATCAAAAGAAATTAGCCAAGACTTCAGAAAAAAAAATTGTGGACCTCCACAAGTCTGGTTCATCCTTGGGAGCAATTTCCAAATGCCTGAAGGTACCACATTCATCTATACAAACAATAGTATGCAAGTATAAACACCATGGGACCATGCAGCCATCATACTGCTCAGGAAGGAGACACATTCTGTCTCCTAGAGATTAACATAGTTTGGTGCGAAAAGTGCAAATCAATCCCAGAACAACAGCAAAGGGCCTTGTGAAGATGCTGGAGGAAACAGGAAGACAAGTATCTATATCCACAGTAAAACGAGTCCTATATCGACATAACCTGAAAGGCTGCTCAGCAAGGAAGAAGCTACTGCTCCAAAACCGACATAAAAAAGCCAGACTACAGTTTGCAATGCACATGGGGACAAAGATCTTACTTTTTGGAGAAATGTCCTCTGGTCTGATGAAACAAAAATGGAACTGTTTGGCCATAATGACCATTATTATGTTTGGAGGAAAAAGGGTGAGGCTTGCAAGCCGAAGAACACCATCTTGTGGGGGTGCTTTGCTGCAGGAGGGACTGGTGCAATTCACAAAATAGATAACATCATGAGGATAGAAAATTTTGTGGATATATTGAAGCAACATCTCAAGACATAAGCCAGGAAGTTAAAGCTCAGTCGCAAATGGGTCTTCCAAATGGACAATGACTCCAAGCATACCTCCAAAGTTGTGGCAAAATGGCTTAAGGACAACAAAGTCAAGGTATTGGAGTGGCCATCACAAAGCCCTGACCTCAATCCGATAGAAAATTTGTGGGCAGAAATGAAAACGCGTGTGCGAGCAAGGAGGCCTACAAACCTGACACAGTTACACCAGTTCTATCTGGAGGAATGGGCCAAAATGTCAGCAACTTATTGTGAGAAGCTTGTGGAAGGCTACCCAAAACAAAACAACACAAAAGTTAAACAATTTAAGGGCAATGCTATAAAATACTAACAAAGTGTATGTAAACTTCTGACCCACTGGAAATGTGATGAAAGAAATAAAAGCTGAAATAAATCATTCTCTCTACTATTATTCTGACATTTCACATTCTTAAAATAAAGTAGTGATCCTAACTGACAGGGAATGTTTTCTACAATTAAATGTCAGGAATTGTGACAAACTGAGTTTAAATGTATTTGGCTAAGGTGTATGTAAACTTCTGACTTCAAACCTTTGTGGACATATATTTTTTAGGAAAACTATATGCTCTAGAATAAAAATTAATAAATTGCTTGTTTATTAGGTGCTACTAGAAAATGCACACAGCAGTCATGCGGGGGTCTCAGGAGAATAAAAGCAGAAATGTGAAGATTATAATTTTATAAAAGCACTTGTGTATTATTTGAGCTGTAAAGTTGTTTACAGAGTTACACCGAAATGGCAACGAAGTTGTAAAACTGGGTATAACTTTACACAGAAAAGGTGACCCAGATTTTTTAAGAAAAGGAGGGACAAGTCGAAAATAACTTTTTTTTTTTTGTAATCAACATTATGCCAGAAATGCTGTTGATTCAGCTGAACTTGTGTTGAACCCGGAATATTCCATTAAGCTGGCTAAAGAGAAAATATTTTACATCGAAAAAATTACACACTTCAGCATATCGGATCTTAAGGCATGCAGGTGTCTAGTGTATATATACATTCCCAAACGTGGGAACTATATATGAGAACGTGAGCATTTCCCTGTGACTCGCATCAATGATGTTCAAACAATAACTGAGAGAATAATTTACTCTGGTCTTGTTTAACAAGAACCAATTACCCAAAGGAACCACTTTTTTGGTACCAATAGCATTTACACTTGAAAACTGTCACCTGCTCGTGGTTCTCCGCCTTTAAAATGTTTTAAATCTCACGGCTCCTCAGCTCTTGTGGCCTTATTGGATAGTGAAATGGCCACTGTTTGCTTCAGAGTATCAGCAAATGCAGTTGGTTATTAGGGTTTTCTTTGTCCACTGTTTATGAATAGTGAGCATTCGGACTTCATATTCATTAGATTTATTTCTTTTTGCATGCTTTGTTAGGGAAGTACATATATTCAGATTTGGTCCTTTTAGCCCCAAAGAGACGCAGTATGAAATCGACAGTGACAGAACCAGACTTTGAATCAGTCCACTGTGTCTCCAGATCATGTAACCACTCGATAAACTGCCAAAAGGGTCCATTCAGCTGGCTTCATCCCGGACCTCCCAGGCAACTGCTGTAAATTACTGACCAATCCGACTGAGTGACTGAGTGAGGAACAGTGTTCAGACTCTGTGTACCCACTGGCAAAAGCAGCCCACATGCTCGCGTGATCCCAGGAGTGTTGCATTTCTTAAAAGCTGATGGTAGGAACAGGACAAAAATGGCTTTACCAGGGCAACAAAAGCTTTTCGCTTTTGGTTAAATAGCTTCAACTGTGGGTCTATCAGATAGAATCAGCCAAAATAGACATGGAGAAAAAACAGAATATCTGAATGATTCTGCCCAGACAGGAACTGTGTGTTCAATCCAGGTTATTGACTACTGGACATGTTATTTTGCTTGACACTGGGAGTGAGATAGGCCATTGATATATTAGCATAGGTTTCAACTGCCATGTTGTTATGCCTTGCTATTAATGCTGCTGTATTGGTTATTATTACTAGATAGCCAGTGTGATTCTGTGAAAACAAATTATAGTTTAATTGAAGTGTAAATTAATGTAGTCAATCTGTCTCCTTGACTCGTTGTCTTGCTGTTTAAACCTTAGAATTTGCTTACTGAATTGTTGCACTTCTGTGCAATTTAAAGTAATTAAAAAATGCATCTAGTGACTGATAATTGTGTGTATATATCCTATGAATTCGGCAGGTTTTTAACTGAATTAACTTGGATTACAAAAAATACTCTTCTCTTACCTTTATACTGTATTTATTCTTTTCATTTAATTTCTTTTTGTTTAGTTTTTCTTTTGTTTTTTGTCATTTCTTTCTTTCTTTCTTTCTCTCTCTCTCTCTCTCTCTCTCTCTCTCTCTCTCATGCATGATGGTCTGCAGTAATTCTGTACCAAAACGACTCTACTTTTATTTCTCCAGATCTTACTGCTGCTAATTTTTCGAAACCCTTTGGTATCAACAGGCACAGGTCAGTCACATGTTTTAAGCAAACACTCTTGATACGCTTCAAATATGGAGCAGTCCATTGCCATTTCGTAGGTAATAAAACACTGAATCCCTGAGGAAAATTGCTTGATACTCCTGGCAGTGGAAGCTGAATCTCAATACCTCTCCACCACATCCCCTTTTCTCTCTCACTTCCTGTACCTGCCAAGCAGCTAAAGCTTTTGCACCATCATGGAGATGTCAACAGCATTACAGGCCAAGCTAGCAGCCACCTCAGCGACAACCATCAAATCCCTCTGAACTCCTTCCAAATCCATCTATCTTCCTATGTCCCCCTACATGAGTGGCAGATATTCAGCTTGGGATGTGGGTCTTGGCTGAAAAGTTCTATTCTCATTTCTATGAGCTTGGAGACCTCTGGAGGGCATGTGTAAGGGGCAGCTTCATTGCTTCTGTACCTGGTTTTGAACTGACATCCTGCTGAGATGCAAAAGTCTCCCACAAGACACTCCTGTCCATTTTGTCTAGCTATGCTTTCCATCACAGGCATCCTTCCTGACTCACAGATGCTGGGTCTCAAATTCATCTCAGTCTCCTACATTTCTTAAATCATAACTGGGTTGCTACATGCCTTGCCTTGTTTGTCTTTCCTCCACACTGACAAAAAACCTGTTTACATTGTGACCTCACATTGCCCCCTTGTGAAAGCATTGCCTTGTGTTGATGAAGTAAAGGTCTACTGGGATGACTGTGCAACCAAAACAATGTGTTCCCTATCTGTCACTCACTCGACGTTGTGTCGATGTAGTGACAATAGGGGTCACTCTTGGGAGCCCCAAACACCTCTACTTTTTTTAAAAAAGGCCAATGAGAATTGGCGACTGGAATTTGCATGCTACTCCCCCGGACATATGGGTATAAAAGGAGCTGGTATGCAACCACTCATTCAGATTTTCTCTTCGGAGCCAAGCGGTTGTATTCAGTGCACTGAATTCAATTCCCTCCAAAGACGCACCTCAAAACTGCTGGATTTACGGCGCATTTCAGTGGCTTCTGGAGAGCAAAGAACACCCCTGGGTGCTTTGGCAGAGCGAAAATAAGAGAGTATATTCTAAAAGAGTATATTTTCATTTGCAAAAAGATCGGCACACACGGAATGTCTTTTTAAAGATGTCTTTCCGTTTGTGTGTTATTCCTGGTTGCGGTTGTTATCTCTCCGCTTCTGACGGCCACGATCACTGTCTTATGTGTCTGGGCACTGCCCACGTGGATACATTGTTCGTGGATGAGTCATGTCCTCATTGCGAAAACATGACCATGGCAACGTTGCGGTTGCGGCTTGCTTTCATATGAAAGCAAGCCACCCCAGCGGCTCCCCGCATGGGTCCTTCTACCTACGGGTTTGAGGCCGCGTCGATTAGCACTGGCCTCCCATTCCCCAGCATGCTCGCTTTCCCCGGTCGGGCTCTCGGACGAGACCGCCGGCACGTCTCAGTGTGAGTTTGACTTCTTGTTCAGAGCTCGAGAAGACGATGAGTTATTGAGCACAGCATCAGAGATCGGGCTCGTCCAGTCTGAAACAGAGGCTTTGGCTGGGCTTCCTCCTTTAGGAACGGTCGCCTAGTCTCAGGCCGACGCGGAAATGACGGACATGCTTTCCCAGGCGGCCATGAGCGTTGGGCTAGAGTGGAACCCTCCACTCTCCCCTGAACCCTCGCGGCTCGACGATTGGTTCCTAGGCTCAGGGCACCACCCACGGCCACGCCCCGCCCCGGTCCCTTTCTTTCCGGAAGTGCATGAGGAGCTGACAAGATCGTGGGAGGCACCTTTTACTGCCCAGTCCCGGTCTTTCAGCTCCCCGCTCACACTACCCTCGATGGTGGAGTGGCCAGGGGGTATTCGGTGATCCCCCAGATGGATAAGGCACTCGCGGTGCACTTGTGTCCGCAGAGCGCCGCCACCTGGCGTGGGCACTCGAAGCATCCGTCCAGGGCCTGTAGGTTTATGTCATCCCTGACAACTGTGGCCTGCGGTGCCGCTGGACAAGCCGCCTCCGCCCTGCATGCCACGGCTCTCCTGCAAGTACACCAAGCCAAGGCGCTAAAATAATTGCACGAGGGTAGTTCTGACCCGGGATTGATGCAGGAACTGTGCTCGGCGACCGACCTCGCTCTCCGGGCGACGAAGGTCACAGCGCGGTCTCTCGGGCAGGTGACGTCCACCTTGGTTGTCCAGTTGATGAACACCGCTCGGGTTGATGCATATGAGACTGCTTCAGCACTGGCTTCAGACTTGAGTCCCGAGATGGGCATGGCAACATGGGACACATCGCGTGGCCATCATGCCGATCTGTTGCTGCCTCTTCAGTCCTTGGACCGACCTTGCACTTCTACGGGCAGGGGTTCCCCTAGAGCAGGTCTCCAGGCACGTCGTGGTTCCAACAGACACCTCCAAGATGGGCTGAGGCGCCATATGCAATGGGCACACAGCCGCCGGCTCCTGGACTGGCCCGTGGCTGCATTGGCACATCAACTGTCTAGAGATGTTGGCAGTACTGCTCAAGTCACTACGAGCCACTCACATCCCGGGCGACCTCAACACCGCAGTGGACGTGCTGTCACATCAGGTTACCCTCAGGGGAGAGTGGAGACTCCACCCTCAGGTGGTCCAGTTGATTTGGAGTCGATTCGGTCGAACACAGGTAGACCTGTTTGCTTCCCAAGAATCCTCCCACTGCCCACTTTGGTATGCCCTGACCAAGGTACCCCTCAATATAGATGCACTGGCACACAGCTGGCCTCCTGGGCTACGCAAATATGCATTTCCCCCAGTGAGCCTACTTGCATAGACCCTGTGGAAGGTCAGGGAGGACGAGGAGCAGGTTATCCTAGTAGCAATCTACTGGCCCACCCAGACTTGGTTCTCAGATCTCACGCTCCACACGACAGCCCCCCACCTGGCGAATTCCCCTGAGGAAGCTTCTTCTTTCTCAGGGATGGGGCACCATCTGGCACCCGTGACCAGACCTCAGGAATCTCCAGGTCTGGCCCCTGGATGGGATGCGGAAGACCTAAGTGGCCTACCACCCGCGGTGGTAGACACGATCACTCAGGCTAGGGTGCCCTCTATGAGGTGCCTGTATTCCTTGAAGTGGCGTCTGTTCGCTAAGTGGTGTTCTTCCCGATGCGAAGACCCCCAGAGATGCACAGTCGGATTGGTGCTTTCCTTCCTGCAGGAGAGGCTGGGGGGGTGGCTGTCCCCTTCCACTCTGAAGGTGTATGTAGCCACTATTTTGGCTCATCACGATGCACTAGATGGTAAGTACTTGGGGAAGCACGACTTGATCATCAGGTTCCTGAGAGGCGCTAGAAGGTTGAATCCCTCCAGACCATGCCTCATCCCCTCGTGGGACCCCTCTGTAGTCCTTCGGGGTATACAGGGAGCTCCCTTTGAGCCCTTGGAGTCAGCTGACCTTAAGGCACTCTCTTTGAAGACTGCTCTCCTGACTGCACTCAATTCCATCAAAAGGGTAGGGGAACTGCAGGCATTCTCTGTCAGCGAATTGTGCCTGGAGTTCAGTATGGGTTACTCTCACGTGATCCTGAGACCCCGACCGGGCTATGTGCTCAAGGTTCCCACATCCCCTTTTAGGGATCAGGTGGTGAACCTGCAAGCGCTGCCCCAGGAGGAGGCCGACCCAGCCTTGGCATTGCTGTGTCCAGTGTGAGCTTTACGCATCAATTTGGATCGCACGCAGAGCTTTAGAAGCTCAGAGCAGCTCTTTGTCTGCTTTGGTGGACAGTGGAAAGGAAGCGCTGTCTCCAAACAGAGGATCACCCACTGGGTCGTTGACACCATTGCGATGGCATATCAGGCTCAGGAAGTGCCACCCCCTGCGGGGTTACGAGCCCACTCTTCTAGGAGTGTGGTGGCCTCCTGGGCCCTGGCCAGTGGCGCCTCTTTGGCAGACATCTGCAGAGCAGCGGGCTGGGCAACACCCAACACCTTTGCGAGGTTCTACAATCTCCGGGTTGAGCCGGTCTCGTCCCGTGTATTGGCAGGCACGAACAGGTAAGTTCCGGGACAGCTGGCCAGGTGTACCGCTTGCGCATAGCGCCTTTCCCCTCCCTTGAGGTGAAGACGTGCGCTCTTGACTGCCAGTCGTGTTCACAGACTGTGATCCCTGGATGACTTTCCTCCTTAGCCTTCTGGCATTGAGTTTGCGGAGAAACTCGCTGCCGGCCCAGTATGTGCGCTAATGAGACCCTGTACTGATGCAGGTGCTCCACATGTGCTGGTCCCCCAAGGCGACCCCATGTGATATCTTCTGCAAAATAGTTTCCCTGTCGGTAAACTGCATCTTCCTTGGGCAGAGACCCCTCTGCCCCCTGTCACCATGTGGGTAGGACCTACCATGGGACACTTCTGACAAGACTCGGTAAGACCATGTGATGTATTCCACTCAAAATACCCCCCCCCCTTTTTGGGCGGGGTGTGGTCTCCGCAGTGTCTTCCCCTTGGGAGGGACATCCCCCGACGTAGACACTTATGGCTCCCAGTCGGTTAACAAATTCCACTCTTTTTGGGGAGAAAAGAGAGGAAAAGAGGCCTCGGCTGGGCTAGCCTGTCCCTATTGTTGGGCAGTCGACTTGTTCCTGTAGGACCGTTCAACGCTCATAAGAGCATTGGGGAGGTTACATGATGGCCTGGTGCGCTGGCTACGAGGCACACAGCGGTCTGCCCGACACACTCCACCAGTTCACGTAACACAGTTCAGCTAGTTGTGGCGTTTTGTATAGGGACCCCTAGTGTCACTACATCGACACAACGTCAAGTGAGTGACAGATAGGGAACGTCATGGTTACTTTTGTAACCTCCGTTCCCTGATGGAGGGAATGAGACATTGTGTCCCTCTTGCCACAATGCTGAACTACCCTCTGAAATGGCCGGGACCTGGTCTCGGCTCCTCAGCACAAAACCTGAATGAGTGGTTGCATACCAGCTCCTTTTATACCCATCTGTCCGGGGGAGTGGCATGCAAATTCCACTCACAAATTCTCATTGGCATTTTTAAAAAAAAGCAGAGGTGTTTGGGGCTCCCAAGAGTGACCCCTAGTGTCACTACATCGACACAATGTCTCGTTCCCTCCATCAGGGAACGTAGGTTACGAAAGTAACCATGATGTTTTTAACAGACAGATGATAACAGTGTTTTACAGTTGGATATGTGCAAGATTTTCTTTTCCAACATGCAGCCTGACAGATCAGTCTCTTTTCCATAATGCACTAAGACCACCAAAACACTTTATACATGTCAGAAAACAGCAACCATTCACACACATACATTAAAAAAAAAAACATTGACCTTATAAACTCTAAATACAGGTATACCCCGTATATATATTTAAATACAAGACCATTGCACGTACATTTAAAAAAAAAAGTATTTTAGATTTTTACAAACCAAGAATGACACCTTGTTTATGTGTTGACTACAATGCAGTGTATGTTTCATAGAGGAAGTCCAACATACAGAAAATGGACATCATGTTACTCTAATGCTGTATAAAAATCAAGTGTCTACACATACTGTATTCCATATTGATATTCCATTTTGAAAGATGCACATAACCAATTATATAAAACAGTAAGTATCAGGCTGGCCTCCAACCCTCTGCGACTTGACTCTGTGGGGGTTGGTGATGCGTTTGTGTTAAAGGAACTGTGGTGAATGATTAATTGAATAGAGAGCTGTGAAAATCACTTTGTTAATTGTGTGGGAGGATGAAGCAATAACACACAGAGATTTTCTCCTTTAAAAACAGCTACTACCTCACTGCTTTACTTTACAGTTTTACAGCCATCCATATAAATCTATGTTCTGAAAGCAGCATACTCATGAAAAAACAATTAGGAATAGCTTCATATAATCCCAGCATATTTTCTGGAAAAATAATAACTCCACCTGCACATAATAAAGCATATTTATCAAGACGGAGAGCATACAAAGTGCACAACCAATTTGTATAGGAACACAATTCATCACTGGCAATTGTTGCAGGGAAAATGGTCATAAATTCCTGCACTCTCTTATAAGCATGCATAGAAACTCTCTTGTGGTAGAGTTATGGCTGTGAAAAGATGCCATGGTATATCTCTTCAGTTCACAGTACTTCAGTCTTATGACAAGGAACTAATAGGTGTCCTTATACAGTCATTTATAGCTTGCCCTGAAAAGACCTCCTAAAAACATACAACAAAAAAACAAATTGCAGTTGTACTTGCATGTGAATGCTGTTTGGATCGAGGTAAAATATTGTTTACAGTGCTGTGCTGTTAACTTATATTGCTTTCTGTCTGTTCAGCTTGAATATCACCTTTTGTGTGTTATTGTACGGTTGTAAATACACATGTTTGCATACAAGCCGAAAATGCCAGTGCTTTATAAGCTTTAAAGAAGGTCTTTCACTTACATTCCAATAGTTCAAGATGGTTGTGTTCATTAGCAAAGTAATAAGCATTGAGTTATGATGTAGGTTTAGAATTCACTCTATAAACCCCATAAAGTCAATCTTTGCCAAAGAAAAATACCTCTGTGTCACAAGGGAGGAAATATCACAGTCATATTTCACATTTTATTAACATAATTTTGAAGTCGCCCAGGGCTAGATTTGTATTTATACCGCGTGAGTGCCCTGGTAGAATCTCGGCTGAATTAAATCCGCTGCCTCAAAGTAACAGTGACATTTTGGCTGCATAAATATTATCCTCACCCTCATGAGCACTGATTAATTACAAGGTCTTCATAAACTAAAAGGCAACAGTTGCTGGTGTGTTTGCTTTTTTATTGGCTTTCCTTCAGTTTTTCATTCCTCACAGTCTGTGTTTGTGGTCTTTGAAAACTGCCCAATTAATGTAATGTGCTCAAGTCTTGAATGCCCACTCTATTATGATTCATTTTCATTCATATTTTCCCTGCATTACTGTGACCTGATCTTGTGGAGGTTTCTCTGCCATGCAGATTTAACTGCATGGATCTGTTTAGTACTGTGAGAGATAGCTTTGCAGAATGAAGAATAATTTTTTAACATGGCTCCACTATATTTAGTGCATTGAATGCCAATCAGTTGGCTCAAACTGAAATGGATGGAATAGAAGCTTCCCGATGTGTTATTAAACAGAGCCTATCATCATGTCACAATACATTTTAACTATTACAATTTGCATTCTCAGATGCACAAGTTGAAGAGCAAAGTGGTGTTTAACAAGTCAAAATCTCCCAAGGCCTGCTGTATTTAGTGTAATGTACTGTCACATTCTGATCATAGCATGTTACTTTTGCTTCAATGGCTTAGTACAATATTGAAACTCAAAATCAAAGTAGGTTTATTGTGATTTATGTCTTACATTTCTCTCAAAAGTACAATGCAGGAGGTAGGAAGTGTGCCATCTTCATTTCTTCACTGCAACCAATTAAGAAAGTGACGTCCTTTCCTGCTAGATGTGAACTCAGACTTGGGTGATTTATCCAGATGGGATAAATCACCCTCCAAATGGCACTTTTAAGGGAGAATAATCATGATAGTTATGATGTAAGATCGTTTCAAACTTCCAATAAAAATGACTTAAAAAGTGAGTTCTGAAGGACCCTTATTTTTGAGCCCCACACCATTTAGCCTTTCAAAGCTCTCACAGTGGATGATGGTAAAGTCTTCGAAGGGAATAGGGCATAAGGATCATCACTTCTGAATGGAACGCACCCTCATTCAAAACAACAGTGGGAGGCACTTGATTCATACTGGAGCACTGGAGCTCACACGGCTTCTGGGGCAGTGGTTCAAATTTTAATAAGCACAGACTGATTTCAGATGACGAACTTTCAACCTACTGTTGCCAAATTCACAGTGAGATAAGTCTGATTTGTGTAGCTCCTGTAGGAGTGTTTCTGTAGGTTAACTGGTATAGCATTGGCTCTAGCAACACCAAGGTCATGGGTTTAATTTACCAGGGAACACATATACTGAAAAAATGAATAGCTTGCATGCAATTTGCTGTAAGAACTGCAAGTTTCTTTGAATTAAAGTGTCTGTCAAATATATAGAACATGTTGTGGTTGCCTGATGCCTAGCGATGGAGTGCTGAGTCAACAACGTAAAGAGGAAAGGGTTAAGAACACAGTTTGTGAAGGCTAGTTATGGATCCTGTGGTCTGTTGTTCTGTTAGTCAAGAAGTCTGGGATCAAGGTGCAAAGTGGGATGTTTAAATTCTTCATGCAGAGAGTTTTCCAATTGGTGTCTCTGGTATGGATGTCAGTGAGCATTCTAACATATGTACGTGTTTTTATTGTTCTGCTGGGAGATACCCAAGTGGGTGGTGTATATTATGGCATGCACAGTGGATCATTTGTGGCTGTAAGCAAACTTGTTTGGGTGGAATGAAGGCCTTAATGTGGGTCATGACCAGTTGCTTTAGAACACTTCATTATAAGTTACAGGGACTTATTTGGAACAAAGATGATTGTGGCAGTTTAAAATGCAGGGATAGTGGAAATCATACAACTAAGAGAGGCACTACTCTACTGAAAAGTCTGAACCCTGTCTCATGACAAGTCCTAATAATTAGTACGAGATGACAAACTTTTAAGAAATCAAGTTGGCTTGTACAAAAACCTATGACTTCTAGTGCCATAGAGAAGAATAAAACAAACCAATATGCAATGCTATTATTATGGTTGTTGTTATTGCATTGGATAGGAGGCTAGCTAAAATTTGGCACCTTTAAAAGTTGTACCTTTTCGTACAAACCAAGTCGTCATCTCGAACGAATTATTACAAGTTGTCATGAGACTATGTTGAATGACCAGCACAGTTCAGGCTGGTTCATTCTGGTTTGGGGTTGGTCTTGCTGTTGAACCTAGCTGGTGAGTCTAGTCAACCAGCATGGCCTTTCTGTTTTTTGGTTAAGCTTGTTAAGGAGACTTTGGTAGAGTTGTATTCTTGGCTGTGGTGTTGTTGGCATAGAAGAGGTTGCACATCAGTTAGAGAGGGTTCTTAACTCCTCCAAGCACTGCACATTTTTGATGTCTCGCTAATCTGATGCACTCAATTCAGGGCATGTACTCTGCTAATGAGTTGATGAGCTGAATCTGGTTTTTATTTGATGTGACAGACACCCAGAAGTTCACTGTAAAATATAATTAGCTGACCTTAATTTTTTAAGTTCTGTTTGCATGCTTTTTCTAAGTAAACATACTATTTGGCACAAGTAAACTGAACGTAATTTTAAGCAACGTTAACTATATACAAGTAAACTTAACTGTGATTAACATATCATTGTTGTATTTATTTAATTATTTAAATTGAGTTATAGCACGTCTTAAACAGTATAACAGAAATTATGACTGGAATCTCGGTTAGCCATATGGCACATTGGATTCTCCTCAGTACTTCTTAGTGCACATAAAACTATTTGTAAAGTACAGTTGAGTAAAGAAGAATGGCTTAAATTTAACAGACTCCAAGTTCTCCAGAGGTAACACTAATTACCCTCATGTGACTTCACACAAATCACAACTATTAACCAGCTACAACAAAACAACAATATAGTCATAAGAATTAAAACTCTATATATATTTAAATAACAATTATTAATGTATACATAAGTTCCCTTGTTTTGACTAAACATGCATAATTTATTCAAGCATAAGGGCTTATGGGTACTGCACACAGCCGCAATTTTTTACTTGATAATTTTGAGTTAGTAGTACTCGAAGCCAAAGTTTAAAGAGCGTATGTATTTGAGTTATGATTTCAAAATGTGACTTTTAATTACACTTTAATTAGGACCACTTAAATGTTTTTATTAATAACAACTTTAGAATTTAGAGAGTAATGATAACTTAATTAAAACTATTAAGAACAGTCCAAAATTAAGCTGAAGTTGACAATATTTGAACAATTTGAAATAACTTTTAGTATTTACAGTGTGCAGTAGCGGATTTAGGCATGGGCGACGTGCACTTGCCCAGGGCGACATCTTGCGGGGGGGTGGCGGCATCTTGCAGGGGGGGTGGCACGAGGCACCCACACAGTCCATACAAGCTAGAACCGCCACTGACAGTGTGAGTGAATAGTGACATTAACATTTTTGGGTGAACTATCCCTTTAAGAGAGAACTCTGTCCTGAGGAGGACATGTTCATTTAGAGCAAGGTTACAATGGTGACCAGTGAGCATACTGTTTCTGGCATAGAAATAAATCTGTGTTCACTGAAACAGATTTGTAAACAATGTCAACAGCATCCAACAATGACAAAAAGCCGTGGCAAATAAATAAACATAGTCCAGCCATCACAATATCACGTTGTTGCAGGACCCATTGTTCCTTCTTTGAGTGAACTTCAAGTATAGCCTAATTCAACTTCACAACTTTATTTTTTAGAAACCAATTAATTCACTACCAGAATCCTTTACTAGGAGGGATTGACTCAAAGAAACACACTGTCAGTGATTATGACAAGCTTAAAGGGACAAATGTTGATTCAACAGCATTATTTTTCTTGACTAATTTGTGTTGACTGTCACTATAGCAGACTATAACAGTTTTATAACAAGGAAAGTCTTAGGCTGGCATTTAAATGACTATACAGTATCTTAGCAATGGTTTGGAATAGAAACAATAACTATATAAAGCAAAAAGACTTTTCCTTGTTACTTAACTACATAACCTAAAAATTATGGAGTAACTCACATTTAGTTATTTTAGTTGTAGTACATTAAATATATAATTAGTATTTGTCACTTAAATATGTTTAACACCATTACATTTCTCAGGGTTATTTAGTGTTATTACTATTTAGTGGCATTTTCATGTTTAATGAAGGTGGGTTTTAAAGGTTTCAAATTGTATAATATACTGTGTATAAAATAAAATTTTATTTTTGGTCTTTTTGTTATTTTATTTTTTTTATTTTTATTTTTTATTTGAAGTCATAAAAATGTATTTTAGTTTTGTTTCAGTTTTCCAACTATGTTAGTTTTCTTTTTATTGCCATTAACAAACATGTTTTCATTTAGTTTGTGTTTTAGTTTTTGTTAATGATAATAACACTGCCTTCTTCTGCTCATGCAGTACTAATAAGCATTCCTGTTGATTCACAGGAATAGGGACTGTGGGTCACTGTGTCTGCAAAACATTGCTATAAAACCCTCTTCTTTTCATCTAGCCCAGTTTACAGCTTTGCAATAAATCATGGATTTTCAATCTGCTCGAAAGCAAACAACAACAACAAAAATCTCTGAAGTTTACTTTGCTGAAATTAGGATTTAATTTCAAGAGATTGGTTCAGTGGAAAACTCATAAGATTAATATGGATCAGAGACCCAGGCTTTGTTTTCCAAATTGACTGAGATTAATGAAGGATGCAGATTTTCTCATAAATTATTTGCAGAAGCGTGGTTTTACTTATTAAATATGTGCTACTGTCAAATTATGCGTTTGGAATTCAGCCATGCTGCTATTACTAATATTACTATAACTGCTTTTTGAAGCTGTATGTAACTAAAACCTTTTGGGAACTGATGCAAATGTAACTATTTTAAATCTCAGAGTACAAGGAACAAGCAAAAGGTGAACAGAAGCCAAAACACAAGAGAGGCGTCATACATGAACTGCTGAGAGAGAGGCAATTTGTCGTGGCCATTTCTGGTGGATCTGGACATACCGATGTGATCTTGATAGGGATTATTCGTACATGAAGTGTGGTTCTAGCACACAGATTTGCAGATTTGTGTACTGTATGTTTGGATAGACACTGAAACAGACATATAGATGTATTGACAGCATCTAAAAAGTAAAACCCTTTTATGTAAGGACAAACTTAGAGATGTACAAATGTTTGAATCCTTTGATTTTCATAGAATATAGAATTCATGTAATTCATAGGTTCTATTGTATTTATAATAAAATAGATGAATTATATGTGTTTAATGGAATATTTATTTAACACAAATAATGCATTTACCTAATTTGACAAGATAACATTTAATTATGTTCTGTGTATTTCTAAAGACCAGCACCATTGTGACAGCACACACACATGCACACACACAAATCAGTAAATGAGTGAAACACCTTAAATGTTGCATCATATCATTGACAGTGATTCACTCACATTTCATACTTGTTGAAATATAATGATAAATACAATATATTCAGCCATACAATAAGTGCAAATGATACAGTATATTAGTCCCTTCTGGATTTTATTTATTGATACATATGCCATTGAAAAGGTATCATTTAATGAAACAGTCTCACTATGAGATTGTGCCTAAGTAGTGATCTCTGTGATTGCAGCAGTACACTCGCAAAGTAATTTCAGTTTCGAGTCATCAGAGTATTTCGAGTCTGTAAAGTTGTTCTTTGTAGAAGTGTTACATTTTAGATGCTGTCAATACGTTGATAGTTCCAAACATTCAAATACGAAAGCTTTCTAATACAAATGAGATCACATGCAGATGGGACATACTGTCACATTTCTTGCAGGGTTAGTCAAGTGTCCACTCAAACCTTATTTGTAGAAATTGGTCCTTTGTAGTTCATCTCCTTATACAGCTGGGCTATTGCACTTGTCATCAAATAAACATATGTATATTTAATAGAAAAAAAAAAAAAAACAGTCAAAAGATTGTTATTAAGGCTTTTTAAAGAACAAACACAACCTTCAACACAATAGACAGAAGGAGATAGGACAAAGTCATCCAAAAATGATGAAATTAAGTATAATTACAGGAGAGAACAGAGCGCCATTACACACAATGCATACATGACCTTAGAACAACCCTGAAAGCTTCAGCTTTGACAGGACTACCTAAAAGCTAACCTTTTTAAGTGGTCATTCCATATAGCAAGATAGATCGATATTAACCTGGACTCCTCATACAGAAGACAGAATAAAGAATTGGGATGGGATGGTAAATATGAGTTTAACAGATGGAAGCATCTGTGTTTGTTTAAATGAGCTCCTCCTACGAGTCTAACAACATGGTATACGTCTGTGCAATAATGCCACATTAAATCTACAATAAGAAAACATCTGCTGTCAAAGGTAGTGTTTCCTCTAAGGAGGCAAAAGTAGATATTTTACTCATTAAAATCCCATCAGCCAAAACGACAGTATTTCAGGGGATTTAAGTGCCATTTTTTGCTCTTGAAATGCTATTTATTATATGCCGTCTTGTAACTATGTACCGCTGGTTGCTATTGAGATGACTAATCGTTTTATAATTCATGTACTGTTTTCACTTAGATCAAATAAACAGATAAGACCTACAACATTCAAACTATTCATAGATTTAACTAAATTTAATCAAGGCCTTGAAATAAAGTTAAAAGGCTTAGTTAAAATAAAATGTGGCAGTCTAGACTGTTTTTTTTTTTAATCATTCAAATCTAAATTCAAGTTCCAGAACTTTGTCAGGTCAGTGAGTTACTGCATTCAGAGTAGATTCCAACACAGCACTCAACTTTCTGAAACAGTCTGACTATATACAGTTGAAGTCAGAAGTTTACATACACTTAGGTTGAAGTCATTAAAGCTAATTTTTGAACCAATCCACAGATTTCATATTAGCAAACTATAGTTTTGGAAAGTTGTTTAGGACATCTGTTTACAATTTACAATTGTTTACAGATCGATTGTTTTACTTTTAATTGACTATATCACAATTCTAGTGGGTCCGAACACTAAGTTAACTCTGCCTTTAAGCAGCTTGGAAAATTCCATAAAATTATGTCAAGCCTTTAGGAAATCAGCCAATTAGCTTCTGATAGGCTAATTGGAGTCAATTGGAGGTATACCTGTGGATGTATTTTAAGGCCTACCTTCAAACTCAGTGCCTCTTTGCTTGACATCATGGGAAAATCAAAAGAAATCTGAAAAAATAATTTAAAAAAAATAAATGTGGACCTCCACAAGTCTGGATCATCCTTGGGAGCAATTTCCAAATGCCTGAAGGTACCATATGCCTGTCTCCTAGAGATGAGTGTAGTTTGGTGTGAAAAGTGCAAATCAATCCCAGAACAACAGCGAAGGACCTTGTGAAGATGCTAGAGGAAACAGGTAGACAAGTATCTATATCCACAGTAAAATAAGTCCTATATCGACATAACCTGAAAGGCAGCTCAGCAAGGAAGAAACCATTGCTCCAAAACCGCCATAAAAAAGCCAGACTACAGTTTGCAAGTGCACATGTGGACAAAGATCTTACTTTTTGGAGAAATGTCTTCTGATCTGATGAAACAAAAATTTAACTGTTTGGACATAATGACAATAGTTATGTTTGGAGGAAAAAGGGTGAGACTTGCAAGCCGAAGGACACCATTCCAACCGTGAAGCATGGGGGTGGCAACATCATGTTGTGGGGGTGCTTTGCTGCAGGAGGGACTAGTGCACTTCACAAAACAGATGGCATCATGAGGAAGGAAAATGATGTGGATATACTGAAGCAACATCTCAAGACATCAGCCAGGAAGTTAAAGCTCGGTCGCAAATGGGTCTTCCAAATGGAAAATGACCCCAAGCAACTGTATCTGAGATATATCTACATGTTTAAAAGCTTTTAAATAAACTGGATAACTTTAATGCCACAATCCAACACTCCTCTGTCCTCCCAAAGAGGAGGATGATTACTGCAGATATATGTCAGTCCATTTGCACCAAACACCTGAATTCAAAGGTCACATCAATAAGTCTTTATTTCAAACACATGCACCATTAATCATTTAAACTCACTTATGTCATTGCAGAGCACTAATGTGTTGTATATAGATCTATCCTGCCTTGAGGGTCACCCCTCACCATACCTTTTCAAGACTGATATTGTTTTTGTAGTGTTGGCTACTTACAGTACTGTGCAAAAGTTTTAGGCACTCATGAAAAATGTTGCATAGTGAGGATGTCTTCAAAAATAATGAAATAAATAGTTTTCATTTATCACTTAATGTCAAACAAAGTCCAGTAAACATAAAAAAGCTAAATCAGTATTCAGTGTGACCACCTTTGCCTTTAAAACAGCAGCAGTTCTCCTAGGTACACCTGGAGGTCCAAGCTTCTCCAAGCTTCTTGGAGAATTCGCTACAGTTCTTCTAAGTATTTATCTTTTTTTTTTTATTTTATTTTTTTTTTATTATTATTATTTTTTTTTTATCAGAACTAAAAGAATATGCAATAACATATTTAGCCATATATAATAACATATGTAATAACATTCTTCATAGAAAACTATTCTAAAAAAGTAACTGCTGATTCTATACAAAACGTGCAAAGACATGTTTTTATTCACCAAATTGCATTAAAATAAAATTGATTAATCATTATGTAATGTGGTCAACAGACAAAAAAAGTCAATACGATATCATCTTGGGCAAATAATATGATTAAATAGGTCATGGAATGATTTATTGTAGAACAAACATTTTCCATTAATCATACAAGCATACTGTAGTAATTTAAGACTTTAGTTGTAGACCATCGGCTTTTGTTGATACCACAGTATGAAATGTTAGCCAGGATACATTAGAACAAATGGGGACACATCATTCCATATGGAAATCAGATGGTTGTTGTTTATATTTCAATTGTTTTTTTGCTTACTGTTGCTGCATTTTGAAGTAATGCATGGTATTTACCAATAATGTGTGATCCAGAGAAGCGTTTTTGAATTGTCGTCAAATGTAGGATGGATATGCATTCCAGTTGTAAAATGAAAGACACCACTTATTTGGTTCAAAATTTCCTCAGGTTATTTATTCTTTAAAAGAAGAACTTATGAGCAGAACTATAATTGTGAATACTGTAATTATGTGTTCTTTAGCAAACTGAAAGCTTTGTTTGACTATGAAAGCATTTCCTAAAGAATAAAAGCGCAGAAGGGATTTACAGCTACATTTAAAGCTTTACTTTTCTTTTAATATGTTCACATTTAGGCACATTTTTTTTTTTTTTTTTTTTTTTTTTTTTTTTTAAAAGGAACAACCTCTTTAAGCCAAAGGATATGGAACATCAAATGGTGGTTTGGGGGCGTTTGTCATAGCTTAATGCTTATGTTCATCCATACAGATATTTGTTTTATAATGTGATCCTCAACATGTATGTAATGAATTATGCAATCCATTTTTTAAAGGTTGAGTGTTCAGATTTGATCATTTGTGACAAACATAAAAATATTGCAATGGATAGCTTGAAGAACATGATCATGATGTTAAAACTGTCCTCTTCTCTGATTTCAGGAGAAGACCACCGGGGACTTCGCAGAACATCAGAGGGTAAGTCTGAAAATACAAGTGTTCAGTGTTATTGTTATTATATGCACACAAACATCGAATTATGAAAAGATAAAAGATTACCAAATAAATTGATAACAAATCACGTTCAATAAAAACTTAGTGGAGACGGGGGCTAGTTGTCACATTGTGAAGTTGTCACAAGGGCTATATCTCATTAAGGTTTCAAGTCAAACGTCTAATTACATAAATGTGTTTCTCTCTCTCTCTCTCTCTCTCTCTCTCTCTCTCTCTCTCTCTCTCTCTCTCTAACATTGGTTTTGTATGTTGGTTTCAAACACCAAGATCTTACATTAGAGTGATTTTTGTGAATCCTATACTCTAAAATCCTATTTACATGTTGTTGGTTTTTAATAGGATTTTATTTTGGGTTGGGTAAACAGCTGTGGCAACATACCCCACTTTTGGGGCATGTTGTCATAAAAGGTCTATATGTGTTCAATGAACTGTATATTTTATCCTGGCCAATATTAGTGGAGATGTTCAAAGCTTTTTTTGTAGCCAAGACTTTATGTGCCTATACAGAAATTAACTTTCTGAAATAAACCTACCCTGAGAAATTTTCACTGGAGTATAAAGTGTGATAACTAGCCCCAGTCTACCCCTATATATGATTTGGTTATAAAAAAAAATCTTTAAAATCTTTCATTTTCTAACAAATATTATGGAGTAATTTAAAGCCAGATCTGTCACAGGAGGACTGACAATGGACAATGGGTGTTTTTTTATACTGCTTATAAAAAAAGAGAACTGATAAATATCAAATACAATTTGATGGCAGGGGGAAAAGGAAATAATTTAAAGCTTTGGTTATTTATGCAGCACTTTTTTGTCAATTTCTCCAAAAGGCATCACACTGTCCTGTGTTAAAAGGTCAGCAAATAAAATCTTTATCACAGTCAAATCTACATTGTACAGTACTGCTTTCATTTAGTCTTCTTTCTGAAACAACCTGCCGCATACATTGTACCAAAACAACATCCTCTAATCCATTTAGTTGCAGATTTTGCCTCACAGAGGGAAAATAGTGATCTCTAAGTAGCTGTCCAGGGTGCTAAATCAATGCAATGACATCACTTAATTGTGAACCTTATTTTCCCTCCTTACCCTGAAGGCTTCAAGCAACAGTCAGCTTAGATACCTCCTCAGATGAGTGTCAGCAAGCAATAGAGATGAGTTTAAACACAATCAGGGAAATGATGGATTCTTCTGTAGTCTGGCCACTTCTCATGCCAGTCACACTTAATGGAACACGTCTCATAAAACAAGTGTCATACTGTAAGTAGCCAACGCTACAAAAACAATATCAGTCTGTCTCTGATAACAGATATCTGAAAAGTGTAAATACACCATGCTGTGCATGAAATCAATCGAGTCCGCTGCTTTTTTCTATGTCCTGCTAATGCACTCGGCCATATCCAGGATCTTTAATAGGCCCGACCAGGCCACACTGGCACTCTTTGTCATGTTGTGATAATGATTTGGAGACACCGATGGCTGTTATATCTCTGCTGGTAAAGAGCAGGGACCAGATGACTGGTGAAGTTAGGCAAATGATAGAACCTTTTTAGAGAGATGAAGCTTGCCTTGTCTGTCATTAGATGCAAATTAGAATGCCTGGGTTAGCTGCAAGCTCCAGAATGCAATAAAGCCTGAATCAAATATGTAAAATGGCCTGGACATGTTCATGGCATGTGTACTTCATCCCCCCCCCCCCCCCCCCAAAAAAAAATAATAAAATAAAAAAACATCACTAATTTATATTAGTTAATATATTCCAAAGGCTTGTCTACTTGGCCATGAGTGCATGGCACCAATGGCACCTATTGAAGCTTCACTATATATAGATTTTATTACACAATTTTTTAACTGCATTGGATATTCCAGTTTTTGGTGGAGGCACAACACTGAGAATAAGTTGCGTTTGTTGAATGTTAACATGAATTATGGCTGATTAGTCCATGATGTGAAAAATAATTGATTCCTTGTTAACTGTGATTGTGAAAAATCTCTCTGTGTAATAACATTTTAAGCATCTCTTTTTTTTTTCTTTTCTTTTTTTTTTCTTTAAAACAACCTTAGCTGATAAAAAAAAAAAAAAAAAAAAAAAAAGTATTGGAGTTACAACATATTGGATTGGATGTTACAGTTTCAGGAGGCACAAAATTGAGAATATTCACTGAACAGTTGTGCTGCCTTTATTTCTAAAGTATTGCATTTGTGCAAAACAGCAATTTTGTTACTATGTCCTTTTTTTGTCAGCTTACATGTTTGATATTTCTAATCTGGAGCAATTGGTACATACTAAATGTTTGTGAACCTGTGAAAATGTTGTGAACGTCAAGTTATTTGATAGATTCTAATAAAAAGCTAATGAATAAAGCAGGTACCAATTAGTAATTTGAAATGAATAGAGCTTATGTATGACAATACCATTTCCCATCAATTTTAACATTTTATTTAATTAATTCATGTAAAATGAATGTAAATTGAAAACATAATAGACAGTAATGTGAACTCTTTCATTGGATTTATGTGATTAATTTGAATGGAAAATTGCATATACTTAAGTAAAATACATACGTTTTATTTTTGGGGGTAAAATATTTTTTTGCTTGTAGCCTCTTTGCCCAGTGGACAGGGGAGAAATTTTACACACTTGCTCCCTCAAGGATGAGAATGGATGGATTGAGGGTCTTGGTTCAATACACAGAAAGGCTTTTGTAGTTAAAAGGCCAGACCATTATAGTATAACAGTGTGCCCTTTTTCACAAGCATTTGGCAAAAAGTGGATTAAGTTATTGATTTTTGGAAAATGTCACAGCATAAATATGTATGTATTAATGCAGTACAGTACAATCAGTGTTGACTTTTCTGAATGAGTTTTTCATCACAGTGCTACAGCTGGAGTGAATGGAAATTGTTCCCACAATTCATATGCTGCTCAAATAAGGGGTTATGTGTTTTGCATAGCTGAATGATTAGCATGCAAAATTAAAAGGAATGCTTTCATTGATTGAGTTTCACTCTATCATTAACAGCAATGAAGACAGACAAGAGGCCACTGATGACTCGCCTCTTTGTGGTGGAAAGCGTTGATGTTACAAAGTTTATCTTGCGGGATCTCGCTTAACCTTTTAGTTTCACAGTTTAAACGTGATAAATGACCGTATTAAGTGAAAGTAAATTATTTTATTATCCTTGACAGTAGTGAAGTACTTTGGGCTTCAGGGCTTTTCTTTTGTGTGTAGTGGAATTTGGTTGTTAGTTGACCATTGTTCATTGTTATTTTATTGGTATCATGTGTGTGATATTGCTATTGTACAACAGTTTTATATATAAAAATAAGAGGTTAATATTGAGGTACTTACATTTTAGACAAAATATGGCCAATTATTTTGTTTAGTTTCGCTCCGCCAGTGAAAATAGTTTCAAAAGAAGCTAAAGCAGATTCAACCATTGCAGACAAGTGGAGTGATACATACAGTAAAGCGTCCCAGTGTTGTTATTTAAAATATCAGAGCTCTTGGAACACAGTTTGTCCAATAAAATGAGTGGACTAGAACTAATTGCTGTATAACAGAATTTTTACCTCATTAATTAATAGCATTAATTACCGTTCACCAACTGAAACATGATTTAGCTTAAACTTTTAAAATGAGGTCATTTGTTAGAGAAAGTGTGAGCTAGCTTTTAAAGTCCCCTTGTTTTTATATAGTAACTTTTATTTCCTTGGCATCAGTCCTAAGAGATCCCTTAGAGGAAGTATGGAGGCCATTATGTCACCAGGACAAAAGGGGAAAGATGCCATTTTAATTAAAGCTGACAGATTTACCATTCACATAGGGTTTAAAACATCACCAGTCTCTGCCGATCGAGGCCGAAGTGCCAGCAATAAAAATGATTTATGCTCACCAGGGCAGTGGAGAGATTTCTCTAAGGGATGGGTGGAGGAATTAGCACAGGCATTGGGAGGCTGTACTTTAATGAGGAGGAATGACATTAGATTCATACCTTAAAAAAATTAATGGCACAGCAGGGCCAAGCAACCAGTTACCTTGCCTTAACATGGGCTCAACCTCTGCTATGAAACTATGTCCTTATGAATAACCTGGGAAGACATGAAACAAAAGATGAGATGATATGCCTTTAGTGTCATTAGCTTGTTTTAAACTATTGTACACAAGTTAATATATATATATATATATATATATATATATATATATATATATATATATATATATATATAGTTACCGTAGACTTTGTCAGTTCAAACCAGTCTGTAGCAATAATGTAATAAAAGTCAATAATGTAATAACTTACCAATAATGTAATAAAATTTCTGAACCAATAACATAATACATTTTTGCCCATAATGTAATAAGTTCTTACATTATTGGCTGGCTATTACATTATTGGCTGGGTTAATAAAATAAATAAATAAATAAAAATGTATTACATTATTGGCAGTTATTACATTAATGGTAGTTATTACATTATTGGCTGCTACACAGTCTGGCCATTCTCTGTTGACCTCTCTCATCAACAAGGCATTTCCATCCACAGAACTGCCACTCACTGGATGTTTTTTTTTGTTTTTGGCATCATTCATAGTAAATTCTAGAGACTGTTGAGTGTGAAAATTCCAGGAGATCAGCAGTTACGGAAATACTCAAACCAGCCCATCTGGCACCAACAATCATGCCATGGTCCAAATCACTGAGATTAAATTTTTTTCCCCATTCTGATGGTTGATGTGAACATTAACTGAAGCTCCTGACCCGTATCTGCAAAATTGTATGCACTGCAGCCACACGATTGGCTGATTAGATAATCGCATGGATGATTGTTGGTGCCAGACGGGCTGGTTTGAATATTTCTGTAACTGCTGATCTCTTGGGATTTTCACATACAACAGTCTCTAGAACTGATTCAGAATGGTGTCAAAAACAAAAAAAACATCCAATGAGTGGCAGTTCTGTGGATGGAAATGCCTTGTTGATGAGAGAGGTCAACAGAGAATGGCCAGACTGGTTCGAACTGACAAAGTCTACGGTAACTCAGATAACCGCTCTGTACAATTGTGGTGAGAAGAATATAATCTCAGAATGCAATTCTGAGATGCGGGTTGGCGCTGTCTTGGTGGCACGAGGGGGACACAATATTAGGCAGGTGGTTTTAATGTTGTGGCTGATCAGTGTGTGTGTGTGTGTGTGTATATATATATGTGTATATATGTATACACAGTCATGTAACAGGGATACGTATTTAAAATACAAAATATAAGTAACTGTATTCCACTACAGTTACAATTTAAATCATTGGTATTTAGAATACAATTACATTCAAAAAGTATTTTGATTACTGAAGAGATTACTTTGCACTTTATTGTCATTTATTTCATTTAATATTTAATGCTTTCAGATGGAAAACATTTATACATATAAATGATGCGATCCAAAGTGCATTTGAACAGTGGTGAAACACTTTCTTATGATGTGTTACATTCATACGAGCAGACAGAGAAGTAAGTTTGAGTAAGTTTGGAGCAGAAGAACTAGAAATAAACTTGTGTAAATGGTCAGCTTTACGCTAAGCTAAAATGCTATTTCTAGCCATTTTACATGCACATGTTATTAGGCACGATCAGATTTTTTTTATCAAGAAAATTAATGTTAATACACTCATAATTTCTTTTTTTTTAGTAAGACCTTTGATATTAGGGCAAAAATAATATTTTTGATAATAATTTTGTGTATGTAATGTGTTGTTTTCCTGTAAAAATATCTAAAAATCCTTAAAACAAGGTTAATTTGATTTATCTTGTTTCAGAAACAACACTGCATAAGATATTTTGGTTTTTCAGAGAATGTATTTTTAACATGTGTATTTTGTCTTCCTGTACTGGCAGAATTTTTATAGTCAAAACAAGTGAAAAAATCTACCAGTGCTGAAGAAGTAATCCAAAGTATTTAGAATACGTTACTGACCTTGAGTAATCTAGCAGAATACGTTACAAATTACATTTTACCGCATGTATTCTGTAATCTGTAGTGGAATACATTTCAAATGTAACCCTCCCAACCCTATATATATATATACTGTATATGTACAGTATACTATAAATACACTGTATCTGTACTAAAAAGTTAAGTAAATTATCTTCTCTGCTTAATGAAATAAATTAGAATTGCAGTTTACAGATCAAAGTTCAATGAAACATTTATAACTCCCCATCCAGTGATCCTACAGCCATTTTGTGACTATAGGATCAGCAGCTCACTATTACACTAAAATTTGCCTAATTCTTTTAATTATAAACCTGATCATGCATTTGCACATTCTGATTACGTTTTCAGCCAAAACTATGGAACAGAAAGAATAATGTTATTGTCTGGGCATTGTCTCAAGAAAACTTCCTTTTTTTTTTTTTTTTTTTTTTTTTGCTGCACTTTTTTATTTTTATTATTCTTTTTTTTTTTTTTTTTTTTTCTAAAGCACACAGATTCACATGTTTACACAGATATTGTACAAAGAAAAATAAGAAGTAGTTTTGTTGATTTTATCACTCAGCACAGACCTCAGCACAGCTATGAGTCAATGGCTGGCTCTCACAGTGCTCAGCTGTTGGTACTGTAAATGTCTTAGAAGCTCTGCTTCTCAACTGAGGCAGACAGGTTTTTGGGAAAAGGCAAATGTTTGAAGCATTTTAAGTCTGCAAAAAGTCTGCACAGACTCCAGGCACCAGATGCTGGAGACATGAAAGCAGGGCCTTCAAAAACATAACGCTACCTTTGTTTCTCCAACTCAAACAGTTTATTCTACAGAGAGCCACTCTCTCCAATAAAACAGAGCTGAATTGATTCAGTGAAAAGATAATCATATTATTCCTCTTCCCCATGGAGAGACAAGGCAATTGCATCTCTGGTGTGGTGTTGTCTGTCAGCATTGGAATTTTTAATTAGCACCTGGAAGCTCATATTTTATTCCTCCCCACAGTACATTTGAGAGGAGGCCAGTCACAAACTGTTCATGTAACCAATTGGACCACCAAAACTGTCTCCACACAGGCTAGTTTTCTGAGTAAGCAAGGAGAGATCTAGAATAACATCTTTATACTTATGGGTAAATATAGTCAATGGGTAACTGGGTCAGCAGTGATAAGCACTCCGCATTTATATGGATTCAGCCTCAGCACTGTTATAAATCATGTATGATGAGGCTATAGGAAATATAGTCCAGAACCAGTCAAATGTATCTATTACGTTTTAATATGTAATATGTAATGTATGTATGTATGTAGAATTTCACAGTATGCTCTACCTCTATTTGATGTCAGAGGTCACAAAGGAAGAATGAAATAATTTTTATTTGCTTCACATTTACACACACACACACACACACACACACACACACACACACACACACACACACACACACACACACACACACACACACAAAAGTTAAAGTACATAACTTTAACATAATCAGGGTTGTGCATCATTCATAATTGAATTGATAGTACCTAGCAAATTCTTATTAAATTCCTGATTTTGAATTGAGGTAACAAAAAAGGATGAAGAATTATAATCTGGAAATGTTTTGAGATTTTATTAGTAAGTGTATTTTTTAATAATACATTTCATTTTTTTTCCAGTATGAATTACTCATTAACATATAGGTGGTATTTCCAGAAACTGTATATATTTATATTCATAAATGTATTTTTATATATATTTATTTTATATTTAAATTCTTACTGATATAAATGTATATAAATTAAACATCCTTAGCAGCCTTAGTATCACACACTCCACCCTGCATATTTATTAGTGCTCACTGCTCAGACATGCACAGAAAAGGATGTTAAAGTTATTCACCCAGAGAGTGATGGGAGCTTCCGCCACTCTTTGCAGCGTGGACAGCTGAGGTCAGTTTAATTGAGCACGGGTCAAGTAATAATGAAAGCCTTTTCCCACTGTGAACCACCACAGGGCACCAGCATAGACAGGTCCACACAAAATACTGCAGAAAGTTTGTCCGACTGAATCATTATTTGTTATCTTTCACACTGTCACCGAAGCGCACAGATATTAACGACAAATAAGTCTAGCAAAGTGCTATCTAAATGACTCTGCAATTCAAGCATGCTTGTGAGTCTCTTTTGTTAATTACTAATTGCCAGGATTAGATCAGAGATATATTACCTCATGCATTTTAAATGAGGTGAGCCTCAATGATTTCTTATTAGTGCCTCTCTGCACAAACACCGCATTCTAGGTTTATCGAACTGTTGGAAGTACAATGCGAAAATTTACACAGTGAGACACAAGTAATAGAATGCTTTTCTCCTAGATGTCATAATAAGAATTTATTACGTATATAATAAATTCTTTGGAATGCTTTACAATAAGGTTCTATATATTATAATTTAATGCAAAAGTTAACATGAACTAACAATTAACATTACTTTTACAGCATCTATTCATCTTGGTTAATGTTAATTTCTACATATAAAGTACTAATACATTTGAAAATTTAAAGCTTAAAGTTAAAATTAAAAGTATATATGTTAACATTAGTGCATTAAGAACTAACATGAACTAACAATAGTATATTCATAAATTAACATTAGATTGCAGCCTGATCTTATGAAATGTATGTAACAATGGCAACATTTTTGTAAACCAAAATCAAGTTCTTGATTACACATTTGGCTGCAGTTTCCCAGTGAAATGTCCAGCAGGCGGCATCAAGATCGAGTGAAATGATGTTGTAAGCAGACAATGTTTTTTAAGGTTAAACGAATAGTTCACCAAAAAAAAAAATAAATAAATAAATAAGTAAAAATTGCTGATAATTTACTCACCCTCAGGCCATCCAAGATGTATATGACTTTATTCATCAGAACAGGATTTAAGATTTTTAGGAAAGTATCCCAGGTTTATAGCTTAATCCAATGCAAGTGAATGGACAAAAGTTTTTGACGGTCCAAAAAGCATATTTAGGCAGCATCAGAGTAATCCACATGATTCCAGTCAATTAGGTAATGTCTTCTGAAGTTAATCGAAATGTTTGTGTGAAAAACAAATCGCTAATTAAAATGTTTTTAACTTTAAATCATTCTGCCAGCTCTCTGTAGCTGTTTGAATTGACCTAACTCTGTGGTAAACAGAGCAGAACTTTTGAATTCTCGTGTGAATTCTCGTGTGAATGTGCCAACGTGATGACGTCACAGCGACAGCAATGTGAGGCATTGAGTGTTTACAGGAAACAATTTTTTAAAGTTAATAAACTTTTAATTAGCGATTCGTTTTTCACAGAAACGTATCGATTCACTTCAGAAGACACTACTTGATTGTCTGGAGTCATGTGGATTACTTTGATGCTAACTAAGTGTGCTTTTTGGACCGTCAAAAATTGGTGTCCATTCACTTAAATCCTAAAAACCTTAAATCCTGTTCTGATGAAGAAAGAAGGTCATATACATCTTGGATGGTCTGAGGGTGAGTAAATTATCAACATATTTGCATTTTTGGGTGAACTATTCCTTTAATAATAGATGGAGGTTTTAATAAGTAAAACTTACCTCCCTAACCTAAAACTTTAACCTAAACCTAACCAATAGTGTCCTAAAAGATGAATGAGAGGTGAACAAAACAGACATCCTTACCCTTGACCAACTCCTAAAACTAACCTATAATGTTTTAAAAGCAAATTTGACTTGAAAGCACATTTACTGAAGCAACCATGTCATCCCGTGTCGCTTCTATGACACTTTTGCTTCACTTTCACTTTGAACGCCCTTGGGTGGGCTCGAGGCTCGGAGTCCAAAATCCATCTCTCTTTCAGGTGAGCTACCACGGAAGTTAATCACATTGGAATACATTTAAATTTACATTTAAGCTAAAGCCTGGTATTTACTTTGGAAGGAGCCAATCTTTTTCTCCTGGATGAACTAAAGCACCCTTGGTGAACTGTTTATACTGTGCGCAACATTGTTTTAAAATTAGTTCATTTAGGGTGATGTTACGTGTTTAACCTACTCTTCCAGCCACAAGTAAAGCCAGTAATTCTGGTTTTTCTCTCCGTGGACCGCCACTTTTAGCGCAATGACGCTTCTTTGCTTTATTAAACATTTCATGGCCTCTTTCACTTTTAAAAACTCAAATCGCTCTCCCTCATTTGTCATGGCCATTCCGTCTTTGTAGAGTTTGTGTTGAAAATCATGTAAAAACATTGTGTCTTATGTCATTAAAGTTTACGCTGATTTTTCTGCCGTATCCCTTCTCCTCCTTGCCCATTCCTTACCTGTTACATTGGTGCTGAAACCCAGGAAGGAGGAGGGACGTGCTGTCATGGAGTCCTCGCCACTCTTGTCCGCCAGGGGAGAAGCTGCGGCTGTCATCCGCCAGAGGGTGGACCATTGGCTGGGGGAATGGCCAGAAGGGCAATGTCTCCCCTCCAGAAATGGGGGGGGGAAGTAGGCCAGTCCAGATGGTGCCCCGGCTTGAATCGGGTGGGGGAGGAGTGTGATGAGGAAGAGGGTGTGGCCGGGCCGTGAGGGTGCATGGCTGGCGCTGAGTCAATCAATCAGCGGGGAGAGAGAGATAAAGGGGAGCTGGAGACACCAGTTAGAGAGAGAGACACACACACGGCCGCTGTGTGTGTGTGTGTGTGTGTGTGTGTGCGTCTTTGTGTTTTATGTTGAGTTTATGTCATTAAAGTTTACATTGATTGTTCTGCCAGTTCCCACCTCCTCCTTGCCCATCCCTTACCCGTTACACACACCAAACGAATACCTTTGCAGAACAAAAATGTCACTGCATTTTGTCATCATTTGTAGTCAAACTAAGCAAAGCCTTTTCGCCCAGTAAGTATAAATTCGCCTTAAGTCATTTAGAAGACACTTTTATCCAAAGCAACTTACAAATGAGGATAAAAGCAATTTGTCATACAAAAGTCAAAAATATCTTCAGTTTTGCACTGCCAAGTTGTCACAGTGGCTGGAGTAGCAAAAAAGCTAGCACAGAAAAAAGAGACAAAGACTTTTTTTTTTTCTTCTTTTTTTTTTAAAGAAGCAAGAACATTTAGTGTTGATTGGTTAAGTGCTCATGGAACAAATGTGTTTTCAGCTGTTTCTTGAATGCTGAGATGGTACCATCAGATCATGTGGAGGCTGGAAGCTTATTCCACCACAGAGGAACAGAGATAGTGAATTATCATGAAATGGACTTTGTGCCTCTATACAACGGGGCCACCAGGTACAGCTCATTCATGACCACAGAGAGTGAGTTGGGACATAGACCTGGAGGAGTGAATTGAAGTAAGAGGGAGCTGTTCCATTAGCTGTCCTGAAGGCCAGAGTCAAAGCCTTGAATTTGATGTGGGCAGCTACTGGAAGCCAGTGGAGTTAAATCAAGAGTGGAGTGACGTAAGCCCTCTTTGGCTGTTTGAAGACCAGACACGCTGCAGCATTCCAGATCATCTGCAATGGCTTAATCGTGCTAGCTGTGAGACTGTCCAACAGTGCATTACAGTAGTCCAGCCTTGAAATGAATAGAGCTTGGATCGCGAGCTGTGTAGCATATTCAGACAGGAAAGGTCTGATTTTCCTGATATTGTAAAGCGTGAACCTGCAAGACCAGGTGGTTGATGAGATGTTGGCAGTGAAATTAAGCTGGTCATCCACCACCTCTCCCAGGTTCCGGGCTGTCATGGTTGGTGTTAGCATAGTTGAACCAAGATGAATAAAGAGACTGTGATCAACAGACGGGTTGGCTGGGATCACAAGAAGGTCTGTCTTGGCAAAGTTGTGCTGAAGGTGATGTTACTTTATCCAGGCCGAGTTCTCAGAGAGGCAGTAAAAGATACGGGCTGAGATGGTGGGGGTCATCAGGCTGGAACAACAGGTAGAGCTGCATATCATCTGCGTAGCAGTGGTAGGAGAATCCATGTGCCTTAATGATAGGTCTGAGTTATCAAGCGTAGATCAAGAAAAGGAGGGGTCCAAGCACTGATCCCTGAGGAACACCAGTGGTCAGGAGTAAGTGTGTAAATGTAGGTGGGTCTGTAATACAAGTGTTAAAATGTATAGCTTTTCAAATGATGCATTAGAGTAAAAGTGTTTTGATATAATAACATATCAGGGTGTGAATAATAGAGCGAAAAATAAGTGTTTATAAAGTCGTGATCTGTCATAGTACCCATGATTTGTTTGAAAGTGAATAAAATGCACAGTTGTTGTTGCACTTTTTGTGATAATTCAAACTGCAGGAAAACGTAGAAATCTGCACATAAAACTCAGTTTGCAAATATGTAGTTATACTAACATTCATTCTATGAGACTAGGTTGTTAGATTGTACTCTTTTGTTTATTGTAAGTTCATGAGCCTAATGCATTATTGGATAGAGCCTTAATTTAAAGTGTTACCAAAGCATTATATAGCAAGGACTCTAATTTGCTGGTTCACCTTGTTTGTGAGGTTTAAACACATTGGTTTCATTCTTCCAACTTGCAAGCGTGCCTGTGAAATGCACACACCATATTTAGGCTTTGCTGGCCTCATTTATGGATAAATAAATATTTTATTCAAGCAGAGGAGTGACCTTGTAAAAAACAAAAGCAGACAGGAAAATACATCATCACACTTACTAAACACTGAATATGACCTGGTTGTAATGCAATGCATTCTGTTCAACACTGTCACACTCACACAAAGAGACAGTCATAGAGAAAGAGGGAGAGTAGACCTAAATGTTTGAAAAATAGCAGGTCAAAGGATATACACTACCGGTCAAAAGTTTTGAAATACTTACTAATTATTTTTTTACTCATTATTTTTTTACTAATAATTTTATTTTATTATAATTTTTTTTTTTTTTTTTTCACATTTTAGAATAATATTAAAGTCATCAAAACTATGGAATAACATAAATTGAACTATGAGAATTATGTTGTAACTAAACAAAATCCAAAATAAATCAAAACATGTTATATTTTAGCATCTTCAAAGAAGTCACCCTTTGCCTAGACATGTACTCTTGACGTTTTCTCAACCAACTTCTTGAGGTATCACCCTGGGATGCTTTTTAAACAGTATTGATTGAGTTTCCATCTATGTTGGGCACTTATTGGCTGCTTTTCTTTATTATTTGGTCCAAGTCATCAATTTTTTATAAAATTTTAGTTTTATAATGAAATAAATTAATATGGTGGCACAATTATATTTTTGTCTACAAAATTAATTTCAAGCATTTAAGCATACGCCTTCAGATCAAAAGATTTTTAAGATCATGAGAAACATTTCGGTCAAGTGTTCCAAAACTTTTGACCAGTAGTGTACATTGAAAGTTAAAGAACTCCAAGGGGTTGGCACTTACATTATCTCTGGCAACTAAATATTTGATGAGGGAAACCCAAGCTGACATCTACAATGGCCTCAGACCAATTTTCTCATCCTTACCAGGAGCTAATTTTTTAGTCCTGTCTTGGTAAATTTCCAAAAAGAACAGTCACTTCTGATGTACTGTACTGGATATGATATGATAGACTTATGTGTTTCTGTTTTTGAAAATTATTATACATTAGTCCCAAAAAGTATTTGGACATTTTAGGACACTTAAGCAAGTCATTTAAAACTAATGAATTTCATTGCATTTCAATTCTTTACAATGTTTCCGAATACGTTTTGTCTTTATAAAACAATATATCTATTGTTCTATATTTTTAAATCTAGTAAACTTCATCATACAATCATCGCTTTGCACATCACCTTCAAATTCCTAGGCAATAAGAGCAAGAACTGGCAGTGAATACTGAGTGCCTTGTTAGCAATAGATTTTCACTACACTTGTTCTGTCTCTAGATTCAGAGCTCATATACAGTACAGGCAAAGTTAAATATGAAAGAACAAAAAGGATTCTTATTCTGAAGAGTCACACTTGTACAGTTTAACTAGTAAAGTCAGAGTCATACAACTCTACCTTCTCCTCTTAGTCACCTCTCTCCGTAGAAAGAGGATGTTCCTGTGATTGCACCAAATAAAAACAAACACTAAGCCAATAAAGAGAAATGTTTAGCTTTAAATGTGTTCTTTTGTCTGTCTGTCTATCTGTCTGTCTGTCTGTGCTCAGATGTAAAGTATCTTCTCTGCTAAATTAAACAATCTTTATTTTAATTTTTTTCACCCACATATATCTTTTAAAGCAAGGCATTCATGCATTTTTAAATGTAACTTGACCAAATACTTATTAAGGCTACTGTAAGTAACTTGGGCTCCAAGCTAATGCAGTGTAAACATTTCTGTCTACATTGTGGTACCAAGGGCTTCTATCAATTCCTGCTTGTCTTATCACCAGTTCTCTCTTATAAGCCATTTTGAAGATCAATGAAGAAGGAATTTTAAACACATTGCTCTTCACTAAAGAACCCTTGCAGTCACCACATTATATTCCCACCCACCTGGAAATTAATTGGTAGTCTTAAAGATGGGAAGAGAGAGTGAAATTCATGCTCCATCTGCTTGTTCCAGCTGTCATACTGTACGTGCACATTAATTCTACTCTCGCTGTGCTAAAATAATAATTCTGATCCATTTATTTCTAAAAAGCATTCTGACTAATTTGAAGTTGGTAACTTATCACTGACAGTGCAGAGGGTGGGAAAATTAGGCGTTTTGCTTTGAAATTGTACTTGCTTTAGAATTGAACCACTCTTTCAAAGCATTTTGGGGCACTGGCAAGAAAGCTCTTGGCATTCTGAGGGTTAGTGTGCTTTAGTGTATACTTTAGTATTCAGACTGATCCTAGTATTTATTTTATTTTTATTTTATTTTTTTAAGGGAGTCATTGGTTATCCCCCATTAAATTAAATTAGCATCATGAACTGCATAGACAATATGGTCTCATAATCATTTGAAATCATATACACATAAATTTTGTACAATTTGATAGACACTGAAACAATATCGATTGTACATTTATAAAGACTGGTCGGCTGAGTTGTGATGCGTGCGTGATACACACACACACACACAAATCTGTAAATGAGTGAAGCACATAAACACTGTAACCAAGGACATATTAAGAACTGAGAGGCCCATGGGCCGGTACACCATGGAGGCCCCTCATGACGTGTCACGTGACTCTGTTCACTTTTATGCGCTACAGGACACTTGCCAGATTTGGTTGGATTTTTCAAATTGATGGAAGGAAAGTTTGGAGCAATGTCTCACACGGCCAATTATATGTACTTTTTAATTATGAACCGATCCAAAATCATGCATTAATAAGGATGTGCATGGTTTTCAAATACCAAAATCACTATTCGGTTATTCTGCACGTGTTTAGAGGTCTTCAACCCGATCTGAGTTCAACGGTACCCGACAAACCTACAGGTTTTGGGCCAGGTTCGGGTCAGTTTTTCAAGTAGGCTATAGGGTGAGTTACGGGTTGTTCACATGTGTGTCGAGGCAATGTAAACACACAATGGACGGACTTCTTTGATCGTTGTGCCACAACTCACTGTAAAGTTTAAAAGAACTTTAATATTTATAAACGCATATCAAGACACCTGCATTCTGTTTTACAGTTCATTGTGCAGGAACATCGCATTTATTTAGACACTGATAACTTAAAAATAATTTCAATATTTATTAACACATCTCGAAACACCTGTGTTCTGTTTCACAATTTGATGCGCTGCATCAAGATTTTTCAGCGCTGGTGTCACAAATCGACATTCTGATGAAGTTCAGGTTGTAAAGAGGACTTAACGTGACTGTTACACATGATTACAGATTGTTTTTCACCTGGCCAAGTTTGAGCGCTTAATAAACTGTGAGTCAATGTTTTTTTTTTCCCCTTTCTGCTCTGGTGTGCAGACAATAATTACACAAGTTAAATACTGAATCATTTAAGAATCAAAGCTTCCCGAAGAAGTCCTATAATCTGTAGCGTTCGCTGCCTCATGAAAAGTGAACTTGCCCTGGCAGAATTATGCATTTTCCATTTATTAAGAATAGGCCTTCTATGTTACAGGCAGTGACAGAGATTATTTTTGTTCGACTTTAATGTGATTTTATCATTTGAAGGTTTATGTATTGTGCTATTTAGGCTCATAGCTCACTGTGCACTTTATACCTCCTGCTATCTGAGATTGTGTTTGACGCATCCATGGCAATAAACGTTCTTTATTCCCGAGTCGCGACTCCCGACAAATAACACAGTAACCGTTCATGAACTCTCGCGGTTAATCAAATATTACAAAAGGTTACCGTGCATATATTTAGGGTATTAAGGCACCTTTCTCTTTATCATTAAACATTAAATGCATGAATTCTGTCGCTTATATGAATTTAAACCATCAGCTTTGTACACAGCCAGGATAAACTGCACCTTATATTTGTGTTTGGAAGCGTTTTGTAAATCAGACGCAGTTCTCTGTAGTCCTTCAAATAAACATGATGCACCTGTGAGACGCAGATTCCCCGAGCACACACTCAAGGACCTGTGCTCGCGCTGCTCTCATCTAGCAAGCATTCGGCCGAACAAAACATTTATTTAACATAAGGCTGACATTTACGTGGATTTAATATAGGTATCTCAAAATAAATACATAATTAATTTAGAGCTCGGGGCCCTTTGGGTTTAGAGGCCCCTGGGCAATGGCCCAATCGGCCCGGTGGTTAATCCGTCCCTGACTGTAACATCGACAGTGTTTCACTAATAGATCACACTCGTTGAGCTTTGATGCACTCTTGCACTCTTTGCCATACAAAGAGTGCAAATTACTTTATTTGTATTAGTCCCATCTGCATTTCATGTATGATTAAATGTACACTATTAAAAATGTCTTTCTTGGACAAAGTTTCTCCATCAATTTACTAATAGATGAGAGTCCCATTGTGGGACTGTGTGTCTAATTGTTGAACTTGGTCAGCTGTGGTGGTACTCACACACAGGTTTCAACAATTTCAGTTCCGACCAGTCTTCAGATGATCATTGAGTTTGTACATCTCTAAAGTTGTATGCTCATTAAAGGGTTTACATTTTAGAAGCTCTCATGACGTAACTGTTCTGTACATACAAAAAATAAAAATAAATAAATAAAAAAAACATGTACGCTTTTTACATACAAATATAAATAATATCCTGAAATAGAAAGCATATGAAAACATTGATGGCCTTGATAAGAAAGAGTTACTTTGCATAGAAAAATACTAACAACCCTTTTTCTTCTGCCAGAGTTGTATTAAAAATTAGACATTTAGACAGAATATCACATTGATGAGGAAAACCCCATTTCGGAAGACAAAGTTTCACCTCTCCAATTGAGCTCATTGCACATTCTTTTTTATTTTGGATTCACTACCTCACTAGATGATGCATCCGAGATGCTTAACAGAACCTCAATATCTTACATAAGTATGAATTTATATACCACATTACCCCGAGGATGACTTTAAAGAGAAATTGGCTGTTTCTTACAGGCAGTATATTGGGCTAGCACTGCATGTTGTGTCTGAAATGTGTCTGCAGAAAGAGCAGAGCTTGGATGCAGGGTACATTACATCAATCATGCTAATCCCTCCTGTTCCGAATCAAAGAGCCAGCTAAGCCAGAGGGAAGCAGTTGAAGTTCTGGAATCATTCTACGGAAGACAAACCTGTAATTTGATAAAAGTGCAAGGAGGGTGAAAAGGGATCTGAGAATGAGCTGTGTTCTGAATCGTTTCTGTGATGAAAATGTTGATGTTACCTTAATGGCAGTCTGTAAATAAAGACTGCAGACCTTTGCTAAAATTGCTGTGACAATACCATGGTACAGTGATGGTATCCAATTGTAATACCATGGCAATTTATACCATGGTACTGAAATGTATCTACCATGGATTTATATGATACTCCAAGTTGCTTCCAAGAATACCATGGTACTACCATGTTTTTGGACATGTACTACAATGTATTTATATATATATATATATATATATATATATATATATATATATATATATATATATATATATATATATGGTAGTATCATGCTTGAACATGTACCATGGAGCTAACACTTTTTTTGGGCTTGGTACCTTGGTATTATCATGTTTGTACTATGGTACGCTTGGAAGTGCCTAGTAGTATAATGTAAATAACATAGTGAATTTCAGTACCCTGGTGTATATATCAAAGTACTAAATTACCATACGATACCATCACTGCACAATGGTAATGTTTTTGTAAATTGATGGCTACTCCTTAAGTGTTTGCAAACAGGTTAAGACAATTCCCACAAAGCATGGTGTGGGGTAAATCCTATTTTTAAAGTGCCCTTCCAAATGAAATTTGCATGGAAGTCATTAGTGTTGGTGGAATATGATTAAACTTCAAAAACAAATTTAAATGAATTTATTGTCAAAATTGAGCCACTAGCTCTGCTTGTCCTTACTTCAACTGATTATTCCATCTCTATAGAACAGAAGTACACAACATTAATGGAACCACCTCATGTGTGTTTCTGAAAAAAGGCATACAGTATATTGCATAAAGAACAAATCTTCCCAAAGGCAAGCTCTTTTTATTGCTACTTTGTGTTCTCAAATCAATGATAAGAATAACATTAAAAAAGAACAGAGGGTTAAAATATATACAGCACTGCACAGTGTGTCCTTTCACTAGTTTATTAGATTCCATCAGTACAAATTGTCTAAACCATTCTTCAGTGGGACTTCAACCTAACGTGAAAAATAAGAAAGCCTTAAGGACACATTAGTATTTATGCATTTCCCTTTAAATCACCTGGAACATTATTACATTATTACCAAAACACCAGTCAGTAGGTAGACATGCTTGGCAGAACTAAGTCTGGCTTTCTAATTACCCGCAATAGGATGCACCTATTGATTCCTGTGAGCATGCATTGATTGGTTGGATTTTATAAGGCACAAGTCTAGATGCCCCTCTGAATGCCACAGCAACTAAAGTGGACACCCCCTGCTGCACACCCTCTCAAGCAAAGAGCAGCAGTCATTGATTTGCCAGGAAAACAATGTGCATACATGCACATCCAGATGGCAGCCAATATTGGCTTAGTGTTTGTTTTTATCTGGTGCAATCACAGGAACTTCCTCTTTCTACGGAGAGAGGTGACTAAGAGGAGAAGGTAGAGTTGTATGACTCTGACTTTACTAGTTACACTGTACAAGTGTGACACTTCAGAATAAGTTGTTCTTTCATATTTAACTTTGCCTGTACTGTATATGAGCTCTGAATCTAGAGACAGAACAAGTGTAGTGAAAATCTATTGCTAACAAGGCAATCAGTATTCACTGCCAGTTCTTGCTCTTATTGCCTAGAAATTTGAAGGTGATGTGCAAAGCGATGATTGTATGATGTAATACGGGATCAGTCCTATTGCAGTCGAGGTGAATTTACACCATGGCAGTGACATGGGAATTAATTTTAGAGTGGTGGACCGAAGATAGGATGGATGTGACATCACTACATGGAGAAGGCGGAGCTCATGAATATTAATGAGCTTGTGCTGAGGTTGAGGATATTCCAGACTGATTTTGATACAATATTAAACCCTATTTTAAGATCACCCCTGCTCCAGAAAGAACAGAGGGGTTGATGGGCACAACTCAGAGGGATCAAGAGATTGAGAGATGGACATAAAGAGAGAGTGATAGAGAGAAAAACAATCTATTTGAGGTATTCAACAAAATTAACAAGAAATTTCAATATATTGGGCATGCTACTGAGATTCATTTTCCTTTTTAATATACATGTTTTGGCAATAGATTACTTTTAAATGTTAAAATGCAATACTAATTTAAGACAGATTTAAATGTTCACTTCACTGCTTTAATATTTTGCTACAACACCATGTGAATTTGAGCTATTTCTCTACTATTTACAGTAAATATTTCACATGCAAGCTGGTTTAAAGTGATTTTGAGGGCAGTAGCAAATGAAAGTTAATGGCAAATTATAAGCACATTACAGAAGTCCATTTTTATATCAAAAACCCACTCTATCAGTTTTGTTTTAAGGGATGATTACAACCAAAGCCACTATACTGATACCAAATCTTCCTTTTGACATGCTTAAAATGTCAAATGGCTGCTTTACATTCAAATCCATCCAGTTTGAGGCAGTGACATGTAACAGACACAAGATAGATCAGTGGGTGGAATTTGGACTTAAATGAAAGTAAAATAATTTGCTCCACTAAAATGACATGAATCCATTTGGCACAGTTCACCAGTTCTGGGTGCATGTAATGCTTTGGTGCATTGCGTACCTTCATCCTGCTTGATTACATATTATTTTTAAGTATGGAGAGTGTAGGGACAGAATGAGAAAACTGTTTTCCTATGTGACGGAGGAGAAAACAGCTGCAGAGTTGGCAGTGATCTCTCATGGACATTTCTATGTGTTTGTCCTTGGGGACATTAGTACTGGTGAGCATACACATAATTTGTGGAATTATATTATGAAATTCAGACTTTTGTTCTAGAGTTAAGCAGCAGAATCTTTGTACTTCTGAGTACCGGGAAACCCAGCAGAAGTTTTTCTTAAAGTATTTGTGGATCTATAGGAATAAGGTCAATATAGATTGTTTGGTGTCCAAAGAGTCTCTTCTGTTTTATCTTTTCTTGCTGACTCTCTTGCATGGTAATGTTAATTTATTACAAAAGTATCACCTACACCTCACCTAGCATGAGGTTTCTCTCTCTCTCTCTCTCTCTCTCTCTCTCTCTCTCTCTCTCTCTCTCTCTCTCTCTATATATATATATATATAGTGTATATATATATGAGAGCTGTTCTGAGCTTTTGGTCCCCTTAAAGTGTTTAATGCTTCTAAAAGTGCAAAGTTTATAGTATAAAAAAACTTCTTTGGCAGCTGTCATCAATCCCAAATAGGAGCACCAAGGACATGTTTATGATTACCTACTATCTACATCTATCTAAACCTTGTAAACACTTTTAAAAGCACAATGCAAAATTTATTCTGTGATTATCAGAAAAGTAATCCGTGTAGACTGGTGATTTTCTTTAAAGATGATAACGTTATTCCACAGCCCAGGTAAAATGGATCCAACTCATCAGGTGCAATTTCACAGTAACTGTCACAGTATTTAATTTCCAGTTTCCACTGGCTGCCTCTGACCAGAACTCGCTGGTTTAAGACAGAACGGAATAGGCCAAAAGCATTTAATTGCCTGGTTTTACGGCAACGGCTGAGAAGTAATAGCTAGTCAGAAATGATGTCTACATGATAGATTCTTCTGATGGTTGTGGGCTCTACAGCAGCATAAGGAGGCATTAAGGCAGAGATGCTGGGTTAAGGAAGAGCATGTGAAGACAGCAGGCAGGCCAAACTTGCCATCAGTCCAGATGTTATCAGCATCTTCAGCTGCACTCAGCATGTCTCTCACCGGAGATTACATAACCGCCACTAACTCATTTACTTTGATATTAGTGATGTGCCAGGATGACGCAGGCCTGCTGGGATGCACAGCGAAAAACATAAACATGCTTTGTACTGTATGCTCATCTTACAAGGTCTCTCTAATTCTTTGCATTGGGCCGCAAACATGCACACACAGAGCCTTTCATAACTTTGTTCTGTTCTAAAACCTATTGAGCATTTTAAGATGCAAAGCTCACCCAAAAATGAACATTTTGTAATTATTTACTTACCCTAATGTAGCCACCCTATTTGAAGCCCTTTACTATATTAATATTATTTGATTAGAGAATGAATAATGACTTAAATTTGTATTGCACAAAGTGACATTATCACTTTAGACTTGTACTATAGTGCTTAAGTTGTTTCGATTACTTTTACTGTGGTTTTATGGTGTTTTTGTCCTTTTTCAAGCATCTAGTCACTATTCGCTATTAACATTATGTAAAATTTTATTACAATTTTAACTTTTGTGTTTCACGTAAGAAAGAAAGTCAAACAGGTTAGAAACAACACTTTTTCATTTTTGGGTGACTATTCCTGTCATCATAACCACTCTGGCTGTTTCAAAAGGTAGACAGATTAATAATGTGGTTTCCCAAGGATGTAATCAAATATTCAATATTAGGGATATCAAATGTAAAAAATTGCACATCCCCCTTTCTATGATGTTACAGCCTTGCTGCTTCCAAAGATACCTTTTTTTTTTTTCTGCCAAATGTTAAGGTAGGACAAAGGATAGTAGGATGGCAGACAAAGCAAGAGAAATGTAAACTACAAATATACTAATAAATAGGGCTATTTATTTATCACGGTAATTCAGATATAATTAGATATAATAGAGCGCAACAGTCTGTTTCCGAAAGTAAAAATCCCATTCTTTTTTTCCATGGACGAATTGATTTTCAACGATAGCTTATAAACCTTTAAAGACAGACCTACCGTGAGCTTCGAAGTTGTTCATCGGTGGTATATGCCTTTGTTGAAGCCATCAGTCCGAAATATTTTCATGTCTACACTACCCATGATCCAGTAGAGAAGGATCCACCAATCAGAGAACCACAGCCAACAAAAACAGTCAAACAAATCCAGCAGCCCACTTTTATGACGCACTGTGAATGACGTAAATGAGTCGTCTCCCTATACTCTCTCTCTCTCTCTCTCTCTCTCTCTCTCTCTCTCTATCTCTAGATAGATAGATATAGATACATACATATACACACACTACCGGTAAAACGTTTTTAAACACTTACTCTTTATATTTTTTTTTTTTTTCACATTTTAGAATAATCGTAAAGTCATTAAAACTATGGAATAACAAATGGAACTATGGGAATTATATTGTGACTAAACAAAATCCAAATTAAATCATAACGGTGTTATATTTTAGCATCTTCAAATTAGTCACCCTTTGCCTAGAATTTGCAGACATGAACTCTTGACATTTTCTCAACCAACTTCTTGAGGTATCACCCTGGGATGCTTTTTAAACAGTATTGAAGGTGTTCCCATCTATGATGGACACTTATTGGCTGCTTTTCTTTATTATTTGGTCCAAGTCATCAATTTCAAAAAAGTTTTTTTTATTAAATTGTAGTTTTATAATGAAATAAATTAATATGGTGGCACAATTATATTTTTGTCTACAAAACTAATTTCAAACATTTAAGCATACGCCAAAATATTTTTAAGATCATGAGAAACATTTCAGTCAAGTGTTTCAAAACTTTTGACTGGTAGTGTGTGTGTATATATATACAGGTGCATCTCAATAAATTAGAATGTCGTGGAAAAGTTCATTTATTTCAGTAATTCAACTCAAATTGTGAAACTCGTGTATTAAATAAATTCAATGCACACAGACTGAAGTAGTTTAAGTCTTTGGTTCTTTTAATTGTGATGATTTTGGCTCACATTTAACAAAAACCCACAATTCACTATCTCAAAAAATTAGAATATGGTGACATGCCAATCAGCTAATCAACTCAAAACACCTTCAAAGGTTTCCTGAGCCTTCAAAATGGTCTCTCAGTTTGGTTCACTAGGCTACACAATCATGGGGAAGACTTCTGATCTGACAGCTGTCCAGAAGACAATCATTGACACCCTTCACAAGGAGGGTAAGCCACAAACATTCATTGCCAAAGAAGCTGGCTGTTCACAGAGTGCTGTATCCAAGCATGTCAACAGAAAGTTGAGTGGAAGGAAAAAGTGTGGAAGAAAAAGATGCACAACCAACCGAGAGAACCACAGCCTTATGATTGTCAAGCAAAATCGATTCAAGAATTTGGGTGAACTTCACAAGGAATGGACTGAGGCTGGGGTCAAGGCATCAAGAGCCACCACACACAGACATGTCAAGGAATTTGGCTACAGTTGTCGTATTCCTCTTGTTAAGCCACTCCTGAACCACAGACAACGTCAGAGGCATCTTACCTGGGCTAAGGAGAAGAAGAACTGGACTGTTGCCCAGTGTTCCAAAGTCCTCTTTTCAGATGAGAGCAAGTTTTGTATTTCATTTGGAAACCAAGGTCCTAGAGTCTGGAGGAAGGGTGGAGAAGCTCATAGCCCAAGTTGCTTGAAGTCCAGTGTTAAGTTTCCACAGTCTGTGATGATTTGGGGTGCAATGTCATCTGCTGGTGTTGGTCCATTGTGTTTTTTGAAAACCAAAGTCACTGCACCCGTTTACCAAGAAATTTTGGAGCACTTCATGCTTCCTTCTGCTGACCAGCTTTTTAAAGATGCTGATTTCATTTTCCAGCAGGATTTGGCACCTGCCCACACTGCCAAAAGCACCAAAAGTTGGTTAAATGACCATGGTGTTGGTGTGCTTGACTGGCCAGCAAACTCACCAGACCTGAACCCCATAGAGAAACCTGGGCTTCCATACCACCTCAGCAGTGCCACAAACTGATCACCTTGAACTTTTGAACTTTTCCACGACATTCTAATTTATTGAGATGCACCTGTGTATATATATATATATATATATATATATATATATATATATACACACACACACACACACACACACACACACAACCGGTCAAAAATACGATACATAAACAAACACATTATAGTGTGATTAAAACCAAGTAGTACAATACTGAGAGCTGCGGAAGAGTCTCCTGCCCTTAGAGACGACACTGAGCGCTCACAGGACAACAGAGCAACACACTTACAGTACATAGGCGAGAAGATCGATTGCAAATGCCAAGTAGATTATACTGTAGCGATACAGCTTGTCGAATTTGCCAAACATTACGTTGACATCACCACACAAATCGGTGGATTTGTGAGGCAGAAACAGAAGCAGTAAGTTTAACAGCCACCTCTCCCAGCTGACACTGAGCGTGACATGCACAGCAAGACGTTCATAAGTTATGAGTCATAACTATCAAAAAACAGCTTATTCAAAAAACTGACAACATAAACCTACAATTACATGAGACTTATAATTATCTGCTTATGACTTAGAAATGTAAACAGCTTTGAGAGCAACATTTGTGCACGTTAAAAGCCGGTAAAAATGGCAGTAAAGTTTACATGCAATGTGAAACGGGGAAGAGGGAAAAAAAAAAAAACTACGTGTGCCGATTGGTTTTTGCTCAAGCCGCTAAATAATATTGGATTATATACATACTGTTGTGAGGGACTCGGCATGGAAGCGAAGGTAGAATCCATATGCAGGAAGTTTATTAAACACGGCAAACAAATCCAAAACACAGGGCAGAGACATAATCACTGAAGCAGGCAAAGTAGTTGTTATCAAGTAATCAGTCCAACCAGGCAAACAGAGCTAAACAGTAATCCAAAAAGGCAGGCACAATGGTCATAACATGAAGACAATGAAAACAGGCAATGGGAAAAAATGCTTGGTAAGGCAGTGAAACTGGCAATACTTTGCAAAGTAACAATGGAAAGGCATGGCTAATTATGTAGTGCAAACAGGAATTCACCATAGAAGAAACAGTTCAATGTTAGGATTCGGGAGAGGGCTCCCTCTGGCGGTCGGCTGAATGAACCCCCCCTCTATGAACAACTCCCGGTGTTCTCCTTCGGGGTCGTCCCCTTGGTCGTGGTGCTGGATGATTCGGGTGCCCTTGGTGAAAGTTATGAATCAAGGATGGATCCAGTATGTCATTGGCGGCTACCCACAATCTGTCCTCTGGTCTGTAACCTTCCCAGTCAACCAGGTACTGCATCTGGCCCCTTCTACGATGAGAGTCCATGATCTCTCTGACCATGTAAGCAGGTGATCCGTCGATTTCCAATGGAGGAGGCTCAGGATCCATGGTTCCGGGGCCAGACATCGGGTGGACTGGTTTCAACAATGACACATGAAAGGAAGGAGAGATGCGGTAGTTAGCAGGAAGCTCCAATTGGTATGTTACATGATTGATCTGTTTGAGAATTCTGAACGGACCAACATACCTGGGGCTGAGCTTCCTGCAGGGTAGCTGCAACTTATGATGACATGTAGATAACCAGACCCTCTGACCAGGCTGGTAGTCAGGGTGGGGACGCCTCCAATCAGCTTGAATTTGTTGGGCCCGGATGGCCCTCTGCAGTCTGATGTGTGCACTGTCCCACACCTGCTCACTCCGCCTGATCCAATCATCCACTGCTGGCACCATAGAGGGTTCACCTGACCAAGGGAACATAGGAGGTTGGTAGCCCAGCACACATTGGAAGGAAATGAGTCCAGTAGAGGAGCGAGTGAGGGAGTTCTGAGCATATTCCACCCATGGGAGGAAGTCGCTCCACTTCTGTTGTTCACGACTGCAGTACGACCTGAGATATCTGCCTATCTCCTGGTTCAGCCTCTCCACCGGTCCATTTGCTTGAGGATGATAACCAGACGTGAGGCTGATGTTGATGTCTATCTGCTTGAAGAAGGCCTGCCAGACTCTGGAGGTAAACTGCGGTCCCCTGCGGTTATGTCTGGTGTAGAGTGCATGGTACATACTGTTTAGTTGGGGGGCATTCTGGTGGTGCAGGGTCTGTCTGTTGGGCTCTTTGGATTTCTTCCATGATGTCCCAGCTTATGGGTGTGATGATGACTGAAGGTGGTGATATGGATACATTGAGGTATGTTGTGAGAAGGATCATAGCGATGGGAAAGAGCATCAGCCTTGCAGTTCTTACTGCCAGGGTGGTAGGTGAGTGTGATTTGAAATATTGTGAAGAGTGACCATCGGGCTTGTCTTGGATTGAGTCGTTTTGCTCCCTTGATGTATTTGAGGTTTTTATGGTCGGCGATTACTTGAAATGGATGGACAGATCCTTCAAACCAGTGGCGCCACTCTTCTAACGCAGCCTTCATGGAGAGTAGCTCTGTTTCCAACATCAGTTCCTTTCAGCAGAGTTTAGTTTACGTGAAAAGTAAGCACATGGATAAAGTTTTCCAGGGTTACCATGGCATTGAGAGAGAACTGCCCCGATGTCGCAGTCTGATGCATCCACTTCCACAATGAATGGTTGGTTAGGTGCTTGAGAATGGGGGTGGTCATGAAACTTGTCTTGAGGGTTTTGAAGGCCTTTTGAACATAGTCACTCCATGGTAGTTTGGATGGTTTCCCTTTGAGCAATGACGTTAAAGAGGCAGACATGAGACTGCAGTTGCAGATAAACCTCCTGCAGAAGTTCACAAAGCCCAGAAAACATTGTAGCTCCTTAACAGTATTGGGTCTTGGCCATTCCGTGACTGCCTGGATCTTGGAGTTATCCATCTCGACACACCTATGACTGATTATATACCCCAAGAATGTTGTCTGGGTAGTGTGGAACTCAAATTTTTCTGCTTTCACATGGAGTTGATGTTTCTATAGATGTGAAAGGACCATCTTGACATCTTTAATGTGTTGTGCTTTATTTTGGGAGTAGATAAGTATGTTGTCGATGTAGGTGATGACACTTGTTGAGGAGATCTCTGAAAATCTCATTAATGAATGATTGGAACACAGCTGGTGCGTTGGCCAGGCCATAAGGCATCACCTGGTACACATAGTACCCCCTAGTGGTGATGAATGCGGTTTTCCACTAGTCTCCTCTAATACGAACGAATTGTAAACACTTCTCAAATCAAGTTTAGTGTAGATACGTGCTTTACATAGTTGTTCTAGGGCAGATAGAACAAGAGGGAGTGGGTACCTGTATTTGATTGTTACAGTGTTCAGCCCTCGGTAGTCAATACATGGACGGAGCCTCCATCTTTTTTCTCAACAAAGAAAAAGCCTACTGCAGCTGGTGACATGGAAGGACAAATAAAACCTGAAGCTAGAGCCTCCTTGAAGTAGGTTTCCATAGCCAAGGTTTCAGGTCTTGATAATGGATAGGCTTTGCTCCTGGGAGGTGCCATGTTGGACAGTAACTCAATAGCGCAGTCCCATAGACAATGAGGGGGTAACTGAGTTGCCTTGATCTTGCTAAATACTTTAGCATTTTTTTCCTCCTTATGATGATGATGATTGCGTTCTTCAACAGAAACTCTTGTATAGGCAATCTGCATAGGTTCAGGAGCTTCGGGGCATGCCTGGTCTTGACTATGGACTGATAGTTGTGACTTGGGACTAATCTTAGAACGTGGTGAGTTACGCAGTAAATTATCAATCTTTACAACCAATGAAATGAATTCAGTGAGCGTTGAATCCTCACCTTTGCATGCAAGTTCGGCCTGCAGATTGTGGTTCAGTCTCTCTCTGAACACAGTCTTAAGTGCGATATCATTCCATCCACTTTGGGCTGCTAGTGTCCTGAAGTGTATGACAAAGTCAGCTGCTGAACATGAACCCTGGTGTAAATGAAGCAGCTGAACAGAGACATCTTTACCTTCCTCTGGGTATTCAAACACTTCATGGATCTGGGAATCAAAGTATTCAAATGAAGTTTGGAGTTGCCTATCAGTCTCCCAAACAGCAGAAGCCCAGTCTAATGCTTTACCGGTAAGTAATGTCATCATAAATGCGCATTTCTTCTAATCCTGGCTGAATGAGTCTTGTTGGTTGGAGAAATATATTCTACACTGACGTAGAAACCCCTTACATTTCTCTGGTGAACCATCAGACTCATCAGGAAGAGTGAATCTTACCGGTGTAGCTTGTGGGGATGGAAGAGAACGGATGTAGAGGTCGAGGCTCTCATTTACGGCTCATAGGTTGTTCAGTTGCTCTTGGTAACTTGGTAGATGTTCACTCTGGTAAGTGAATGCATCCTGGAGCTGAGAAACTTCTGCTGGATTCATTGGTGGCGAAGTATCCTGTGAGGGACTCAACATGGAGGCGAAGCTAGAATCCATATGCAGGAAGTTTATTAAACACAGGAAACAAATCCAAAACACAGGGCAGAGACGTAATCGTTGAAGCAGGCAAAGTAGTCGTTATCAAGTAATCAGTCCAACCAGGCAATCAGAGCAAAAACAGTAATACAAAAATCAGTAATCCAATAAGGCAGGCACAATGGTCATAACATGAAGACAATAAAAACAGGCAATGGGAAAAACGCTTGGTAAGGCAGTGAAACTGGCAATACTTCACAAAGTAACAATGGAAAGGCATGGCTATTATGTAGTGCAAACAGGAAGTCACCATAGAACAAACAGTTCAATGTTTGTATTCGGGAGAGGGCTCCCTCTGGCGGCTGGCTGAATGAATACCAGCCTCATTCGTAAGAACTGTAGAAGTCAGGTTCCTCTCCTCTTATCACTAAATAACATTAAAAGGAGTTTTTTTCCTTGCTATGGTCACTTCAGCTTGTTCACATGGGGCTTTCAGACAACAAGACATGATTTTCTATAAAGCTACTTTGAAACTATAAATATTGTGAAAAGTGCTATACAAAAGTGCTATAATAGTTCTTATTAGTTTTTCTCAACAATCAAACAAAATAAATGCAGTGCTGTTGTTTATGTTACTTAGAGCTCTGCTTTTTGTTGCCAATGTCAGACAATTTTGTGGCATTTATGGTTTAAAAGACATTTATGTCAAATCCTTGAATAAGTTTGAGCAAAGCATTTGTGGGTGCTCATATCATATTGTATCGTAAGGCTATGCATCGTATCGTATCATGAAATTTGTGTAACGTTGCATGCCTAATATATATATTTGTGTGTGTGTGTGAGTGTGTGTGAGAGAGATAATCCATGGCTAGATGTGCAATAAATGATTTTAAATGCACGACGTGGCAGCTAAGAACCTAAGAACATGACACAAAGCAAAAAAAAGAAAAAAAAGAAAATTTGATTAGTTTGATTAATCAGCATATCATGTAATTAATTCAATTAAAACTGTAATCCATTTACAGCCCTACTTATAATTCATTTAGTACGTTAAAGTATCAATAATAATAGTTTAAACGTTTAAAAACTTAATATTTAACCTCAAATTAACATCTCCCATGCACTTTGTGTAAAGAGCATCTGTATTTGAATGATGCACAGAGTTGCCCATCTAGAGCATTCCAAATCAGTCACTTATGAGGCTCCATTTGAGTTAAGATACTGTCATAGAGGGCAGCTGCATACTCACTAGATTTTGGCCGCTCACTAGATTTTGTATCAGAGAAATTTATCTTTTTTCAATTTTTTATTGATTTATTTATTTTGATTTATTTATTTATTATTTTTTATTTTTTTGCATTATAGACAAATTTCAAATTGGATTGAGTTGATTGATTTTCTTGTAGATTAAGTAGACATAAAAGAGGTGGCAAGGTCACAAAAAAGTTATGTAAAACTGCCTTAAGATGTAATAAAATGTAACCAAATGCAACTATTACTGATACACATTTATTGACAAACAATTGCCGATTTAATTGTTTTATTAAAAAAGTGGGTGCGATAAATTTTATATATTTATTTCTTTTTGCTGGGGGGGTTGGTTGACCTTGGTGCCCACTCAAAAAAATTGTTTGCATAACGCCCCTGCACACAAAAATCCATAATGACAAATGACCGTTTATATCTTACTGGAGATTGAGCTGAAATACATCTGTCAGAAGGGATGTGGGAGGGACACAAGCTGTCTGAATAAACCATCCTATCCTGTCTGAATTTGACCTAAGTGCCAAAGCACAACAGCAAACACAAGGTGTCTATTATTGTCATTGCAGCGTTCCTCAGCAACAGAGAACTGCTGATACTGATATATACTAGAAAAGTGCTATCAGTTCAAAAGAACTCAATCTCACTGACACAGCACAGGGAGTCACAGCAGACCCACATGGATGGAATCAACACTGTATTTTGTGGCGGACAACATATTTTTTTTGTTCGGCCTCTGCTTGTTTATGTGTTAAAAGCTGATATGTGTAGTTTTATCAATGCTAAAATTATTTATAGTATCCCAGCTTAATATGCAAAGTCAACAATACGAAAAGCCATTTGTAGGTTGATTTTACTTCAAATTGTAACACTGAGGCCATGTGGCACTATTCAAACATTCATCTGTTTGTTTGAGTGGCTCATCCAGTCCAACCCAGCAACATTGGCACTATCAATGGTTTGAGTTTGGAGTGGGACTATCTGTTTGTACAACCAATGGAAGACAGGGGGAGTTTTCTGGAATTTGTAAACGGTGACAATTTTTGAAATTCCATTTGGTGAGGCTAGTGGCACAGAAATGATACATTTCAACTTTAAATGTGCCTGTAGATAATGTGATATTTTATGGAAAGAGAGTTCACATATAGAGCTTGAGAGGTTTAGTTATATCACAAATTTTACTCATTCATGTGATGTCCCATAAGTATTATTACATTAAGTACATTAATTCATCAGTGTCATTTATTTATCACCTAATGTCCAACTAAGCAGACAAGGCTTTGGAACAGTTTTGTGTTCATTTTTTATTTTATATTATTTGGGAATAATATAAAATAAAAAATGAACACAAAACTGTTTTTTTGTGTCCCCCCCCCCCCCCCCCCTCTTTGAGAACAAAGAGTTCAGTTTACCCAAATTTCTCTCCACAAATGTCATGTCAAAAATATTCAACCCCCAAATTCAATCATTTGTGGAGCATCCTTTATTCTTAATAAAAGCAAATAAATATTTCAGGTAAGTGCTCTCAGGCTTCAGACACCTCTCTATTAGAATTTTTACACATTTCTCATGAGCAAAAGCTTCCAGCTCTTTGACATTCTTTGGATTCTGGGCTGCCACTGCTTCCTTGAAATCCCAACAAAGGTTTGCAATGGGATTTTAATGATGGACTGAAAGGGCCATTTAAAGACATTCCATGACCTATCCCTGAACCGGATTTTGGACAACTTGGATGTATCCTTGGTGTTATTGTCTTGCTGGAAATTCCAATGATCACCGAGCTTCAATTTACACACTGAAGGCATCACATTTTTCATGCCAAAATGGCCTGATACCTGAAAGAATCCATGGTGTCAGTCACATAGTCAGAATAGCCGTTTCCTGCAGCCGCAAAACACCCCCATAACAGGACTGACCCACCTCCATGTTTGACTGTGGGGATGGTGTCGTTCTTGTCATCTTACTCCAGACGTACTGCTGACCCATGGGTCTAAAACTCATTTTCAGTTTAGTGTCATACGTCTATAAAATCATCTTCCAGGACTCCACAGTTCTTTCCTAATTACTTCTTGAATATTCAGTCAACTGGAGTCAACATTTCCCTTGGTGAAGTTTTGCTATCTTCCACACCCCAAGAAGGTTGCTGTTGTACCATATTTTTTTGTATTTTTTTTTTTCTTTTTTTTTTTTCTTTTTTTTTGGGGGGGGGGGGATTTTCCCCCTTTTCTCCCAATTTGGAATGCCCAATTACCAATGTGCTTTTAAGTCCTCGTGGTCGCATAGTGATTCGCCTCAGTCCGGGTGGCGGAGGACGAATCCCAGTTGCCTCCGTGTCTGAGATTGTCAACACACACATCTTATCACGTGGCTTGTTGAGCGCGTTGCCACGGAGACAGTGCGTGTGGAGGCTTCACGCCATCCACCGTGGCAACCACACTCAACTCACCACGCGCCCCACTGAGAACGAACCACATTATAGCTATCACGAGGAGGTTACCCCATGTGACTCTACCCTCCCTAGCAACTGGGCCAATTGGGTTGCTTAGGAGACCTGGCTGGTGTCACTCAGCATGCCCTGGGATTCGAACTAGCGAACTCCAGGGGTGGTAGCCTGCTGTTGTACCATATTTTTTTTTTTTTTTTTTTTTTTTTATGAATGGTGCTGCCAATTTTGTCTATTGGAAATTGAAGTGCCTTGGAAATGTACTTTTAGCCATGACCTTTCTTGTGTAATGAAATAATCTCCTCTATTAGCTTTTGAGACAGCTTATTTTTAATTGCATTTTTTTGCATAGAAATATATTTTTGCTTACAACGCTAAATTTAAATTTTAAAACTTAAATAATTGCCATTGCAAATTGATGACTTAATTTTGTTTTAAAACAATTACTTGTGTAGCCTTACATATTTAAGAAACAGCTACATGCAATAGGGGTTGAATAATTATGACATGGCTGTATTTTTAAAAAAAAATCCTGCTATTTAGAAATATTAGGTTATATATTCAGACAATGACTTTGAATGTGTCACTCAACTGATATAGATGTAAATTCTGGGTCATCAGAAAAGCTTACCTTACCTTTGTAAATCCTTACTGTCTTGGGGGGGGGGGTGAATAATTTCGATTGCAACTGTAAATAATAAATGACATGAACTATTTTTCTGTCCATTTTCCACCATTTTCCACCTCCTAATTTCATGAAGCTTGATTGTAACCCATGTTTTCTGACTTACCGAACCCACGTACCAAAAAGACAAGCGCTGTCATTGGGTTTGACTTTTTTCTGTACACATGATTTGGGCTAAAATGTTATATTTGAAGTTTCAATCCATGAAAGTCAGTTACCTCCTTCAGGGCCTGCCAATGAAAAAGGTATTATTATCTAAAGAGATTTAATGGAATTGTATTTCCTTTCCTCCACAGATGAGCCCCTTTTTAAACTTATTTAATGTCACACTAACTTGAGCAGAACCTGAGCCAATAATGTGTTTACCTTCATTTATATCATCAGAGATTTGGCTTATTCTGAACATAATACAAGCACATCAATATGCTATCCACATAAACAAGCTAAGGAGCTAATGTTAACTTTAAAAATTAATTGTGTGAAAACATTGTATTAGTGTACTTCGTAGTTTCTCTGCAATTGGTGTCACCAAGCAGAATTGCAGAATTAATGACTGTTGTCAAACAGGTCTTCCAGTGGTTGGACAAAAAGAGAGTCCTCATACCATTGGTTGCTCCAATGTTTTTGTGTCAGGCTGGTCAAGATGCTTAAACAAACAGAGCAAAGTTTTGATTTTAATTTTTTGGGGAAATCAACTTACGAATAGCTTACTTATAGTTATCGTTGAGTATTTAAATTGCTGTAAAGTATTTAAACCCCATGAAGTGAATTCTGTAACGTATTTTAACACAACCTTTAAAAACAGCCCCCATTTTCTTTTTATTTTTTACCTTTTTTGATCTGATCTAAATGCTTGTGATCTACAAGTCTTCCATTGGTCAGACAAAAAGACAGTTCTGCCTCAAGCTTTTGTGTGTCAGGCTGGTTGAGATGCTCAAATAAACAGAGCAATGTTTTGATTTTCACTTTTTGGGGAAATCAACTTACGAATGGCTTACTCATAGTTATCTTTGCATATTTACAATTTTCTAAAGTATTTAAACCCCATGAATGAATACTTTGAAAAGTATTTTAACACAACCTTTAAGAACAGCCCCCGTTTTTATTTATTTATTTATTTTAATCTAATTATCTAAATGCTTGTGATCTACAAATCTGCTGAATTCAAAGCAATGAATATGATGGTATTTGTTTGTGTGTATTCTGTGTATTCTAGAAAATTGGCCAGAGAGTTTGCATAGCATTAGTTGGATATGAATATTTCATGACAAAACAATCTCTGACCAGCCACTGGGGCATTTGCTGCTCCTTATTAGTAAAGTCATTCAAATTCAGCAAAGACGTAAAAACAATGCTTATTAACTCTTATCATTGTCCTTCTGGTGCACGTCCTGAAAAAAATAAAATACATAAAAATAAAATAAATAAATTTTGAGCCGGCCTTTCATCACTGCCTTCATTAAAAATGAACAGATTAGGAATTATGAAAATACAGCAGTTGCTCAGCCTTCATTTTCAATTGTGTTGATGTCTTTTCTGCCTGTGGACTCTTTGTGGTAATAACATTTGTGTCATTGGAACAGAGAATAATCTTTTCCTACATTTTGCTCCTGATTAATAAACAGCACAGCATTCATCAAGAAAAATAGAACTTGTTGGCTTAAACAAAACCCTACATAATGTCACTAGTTTATCTCTATAAACTAATACATGTTACATTACAAAATACCCTGCATTTTTATGTGCCATAGAGTGGCCCAAAAAGTATTTGGACACTCAAGTCACAATTAAAGTGTATGGATGCCATTGCATTAAATGACAAAACATAAAACCAAGTGGCATCTGCAAACAAATGATGCTAGAGTTTTTCCTCAGAAGTAGCTGTATAATGCTGAGCCATTTTTGCAATGACTTTTGTTTTAACCAACTGATGACAATGTAATTGACAAAAAACACAGTTTAATTTATTACATTAACTATGGACCACTAATGTCTGGCAACCAGAAATTGTCCAAATAGTTTTTATCTGTGCATTGTGATATTGTTTTAGAATTTGAAACAATTCTGTTTGTGAAATATTTTGCTTGAAATTTGATATTTTTGTTTTTTTTTCAACTTGCTTAAATATATTAAATTGACTTGCTTTGATATATTGTTATTTAATGCAGTGGCCTTGAGTGATTAACTCTTAATTGTTGTAAATGTCTGAATACTTGGGGCTACTGTGTCTAAATAAATGTATACATACTGTATGATTAGTTAATTTGACACTTCATATACAGTAAGAATAGGCTACACAAGAAAGAGCGCACACACACACACACACACACACACCTTAGATAATTGCATGACAGCTTTTAATATAGCAAAGTAATAGTAGCTGTATCATAAATAGCTTTACCGTTAGCTCAGTAATCATATTTGAATGATGGCTTACATGAAAGGTATCAATCCAGAAACACAAGGTCCACAGTAATACACCATCAGCGTTCACTGGCTTGTTACTGTGTAGTGAGAGAGTGCAACTTTTCAGCAATTCAATCTTAAGAATGGCTTCCCAATGTCACAAGTAATGGACCCTTACAATGGAGCATGCTTACATATTTCTCTCAGATCTGCCAAGTAGCCTTACGATAACAGATTGAACAGGTACCTGCTTTTAGTGCTCAATTGCGCATTCTGTGCCTCGAAGCACTGACTTATATCCATGTCCTTGATAGGACTTGATAGGCAATGACAGGTGAGTGTAAACCCAGTGCTGCCCTGCCTGCCTGTGACTGATGTTGAGCATTTAATGTGCATCAGCGCTTTTAGATGTTATTACAGAGCCTAAAGCACTATAAGCCTCAGTCTGTCTGGGAAAATCCTTGATTTTGTTCAGATTTCCTCCACTTTTTCTCATAATCTCATTGAAATCTGTCAACTAAATGGCCATTACATTTCCAGCCCTCAGTGAGCATGATGCATAGACAGCAGTTGAAAATCTGACTTGGGTTCACTTCGTTGGGGTATAAATCGGGTTGAGCTTACACGATTAGTGGAGATGGGCAAAGGGATTAGCACTGAGAGCTTTTATGCAATGGCATTGGCACTGGGGTTGTTTATAAAACATCAGCAGTAAGCATGCTGATACACATCATCTCAAGGAAAATTGACTATTTGTATTTCAGTCAAATTCTTTTTTTGGGTTGAAGACGTGAACTCAACCAAGGAAAAAAGGGTGAAATTGTCTGAATACATGGTTTTCTTCAAATTTAAAAAATGCATTTGTGTCTGCAAGAACTGTAATCATCTATTTTCTATGGTACATTTTAGCTCTCACATTGAAAGACTTGCCATTACACCTCAGTGGCATTGACATATTTTGTAATATTTGAACCGTTACTCTTACCTTAGGTGGAACTCAATGTTCCAATAAGCTTTGTTTACATAACCTAAACCTATACCTTATTTATCAGCAAGAGGAAAATGAAACATTCGAAAGTCAGTTGTTGGTGCCGAATTTGAGCGTTTAAGACAATGAGAGTAAGAGAGGCCTTAAAATGGCGAGTAAATATCCTTAAATATTTAGAGGCCAAAGTGTGTAGGCCCCAACTCTATTTGTTAGTTTTCTTATTATTTCAGTTATTTTTAGACAGATGCTGGTTTACTAGAAGCTTGAGTAGTTGCTTAAAAATATCCTTACTTTCCATCTTATTGTATGTTTGGGTGTTTTTAAATATAGGACATTTTCCAAACAGGTCTAATCACACTCACACTCACACTCACACACACACACACACACACACACACACACACACACACATTAATAAAACACAAAACATCAGGGGGATGGGGATTTGTGTTTGCTTGGTTTAAGGTTAGGGTTGGGGGATAGAATATAAAGTTTGTGCAGTATAAAAAACATTATGTCTATGGAGAGTCCTCATAAAACATGAAAACCCAACGTGTGTGTGTGTGTGTGGGGGTGGGGGGGGGCAGGTTTAAGTGGTTTACGAGGACTTTTTTTAGGTTACACACTGGTAATTACAAGGGTATTATGCTATAAATGTGGTTTAAGAGGACATTTCTAGTGTCCCCATAATTCAAATTGCTTATTTTATTGAATATGTAAAAATGCCGAAAGTTTTTTGTGAGGGTTAGGTTTAGGGGTAGGTTTAGGGGATAGAATCTATAGTTCGTACAGTATAAAAATCGTTATGTCTATGGAGAGTCCTGTGTGTGTGTGTGTGTCCAGAGTGAATATTCTCTGTTTGGTTCATTATTGTTGAGAAGGCCAATGACCCAGCCATTACAATCCATTTACGTTAGAAAGGACTCAATCACTCAGACATGGTGCTAAAGTGGTCATCAATACGTTCCAGCCCCAGACCTGCATGAAACTCAAAATGGCCGAAATGATCAAAGATCAGGGGAAACTACTATGAAAACTGTATTTTTCTGCCAGCCTCCTCAGCTTAAGAAAAATTATTTGGAGCAATGGTAAAAGTCTTTCTGTGAATAATAAAGGATTTTCTATGACAGTATAATAAAAGACAGCTGATTGTCAAAGGCTTTCCTTCATCATTTTGACTTCTACTGCGAGAACTGAGCTCTTTATAAGAGTGTGATCATTGCATTAATGGCATGTAATAAGATTATTGATATACGTTTTAAAGACATCATGAAATCAGAACTGGAGTTTTGTGGCTTTTAGTTCATGTCTATTAGCTTTAAAATATTAAGTATGTAATTTCTGCATCACTAGCACTACCAAACAGAATTCCAAAAATAAACATTGTTTTCAAACAGCTTTTACGAACACTCCACCCACCTACCGTTGATCAAACAAACAGAGAGTCCTGCCCCCAACAAGAGACTATTAAGCCGGAGACGGAAAATTATATTAAAATAAATGGGGGAAATTGGAACACCCAATATGGCTGATGTAGAAAAGAAAGTCCCGCATTACAGGTAAAAGAGTAAATCACCTTTCAGATACAGACATTGCCTCTCAGTCAATTAAAAAATGTGCATGTGCATTAGCTGGGCCAGCCTGAAAAAAAAAAAAAAAAAAAATAGCATTTGTTAGTGTGATCTGAGGTAAAGAAGCAGAATTTATGATACCATTGTTGTCAGATTTTACTGCAGGTTTGAAATATGTACTTTGATTATAATCTTGACCAACCGTTTGAGTTTTTGGTCCTTCCCCATTCAAGTAGATAGGAGTTGTATTTTTATGCCGCTTTTATCAATAGAAAATAGCTGCCTGGGAGCATTCCAAAGATGGCTGCCGAATGAACTGACTTGCATTGAAAGGGACTTTGCCCCAACTCATGCCATTGGTTAAGTCAATGTTGCTGTGTCTGGCTGAATGGGTCGCTCAAGCAAACAGAGAAAACTGTTTATAGTATTTATAGTTTTTGAGAAAATTAATCTGCGAATGACTTATAGGGCCTGATTACACTTGGACACCCCATGCATTTTCACAGATCAGATGGCTATCCTAACAGTAGTGTAAACGCCCTCCAAAACACATTTGAGATGGATAACAATCCGATCTCTCAAACCACTTCAGGAGGTGGTTTGAGAAGCATTCCAGACAAAAGTCTGTCAAGTGTAAATGCATCTGGCTGTTCAAGCCTCATATGGAAACTTTGCTCCACCCAAACAGCGCTGTGTCAGCATAGGAAAAATGCAAAACAATCTGCAATCCCATCAGTAAAAATGCATGAAGTGGCCAAGTGTAAATAGGCCCATAGATGTCTCTGCATATTATAGGAGGAAGTATTTTAACATCAAAAAAAGTTACACTCTTAAGCTTTAACATTTAAAATGGGAAGTTATTCTCTACTGGGAAAAATTATCAGAAAATATTAATGACTCATCTACACCAATTTTTGTGCAGTCAGATGCATTGTAGAATGTCAATTCACCTTTATGCCACCTACTTCTGACTAGCAGAAGCAAGTAGCAAATCATATTCACTTCCTGTTTCAATAGTTAATATATTAGCACAGGAAATATGACTTTGCGTGTCAAGCGATTTATGTCTTTAAAATCAGTTGATGTATGATCATTCTTTGCATATTTCATTGGCTATCATTAGCATGCTAATCATTAGTATCCTACACTAATGATGAGGGTTGGCCACTCACCCAAATCAGCATTTTCATGGTGATTTGGGTGAGCGGCCAACCCTCATCCTGGGTTGAGCATGCCGTATTTCACACATGGAAAACTGCCCCCAGTTAAAATAACTTTCGATAATTTTTGAGCTTAGCTGCAAATGACTTACAGCTGGGGTAATCCATTGCTTTAAACATCAACTGTGGCCACAGATTTAGCTGGGCATGACAAAGTATCCTCCTCATTTAAATTTCCAAAAATAGATCAATGTGTTCCTCATACTTTCATGCCAAACCAAGCAAGATGGATGATATCTCAAAGCAGCAGCCCGTGATTCCAGCGTTCACAGTGTGTAATGCACACACAAACGCAGGGGTTGTTTTTTTGTTTTTTTTTTTTAAGGTCTGCCTTTGTTGCTGCAACTAAGCTGTTGCACCCTCTTGTTCTGGCTAGAACAAAAGAGCTGACTTGAATTAATGTAAAGATGTAAATAAAGTCTCATCAGCAGTTGGATATTATTCAGCCTTTAATGAAGAGCTGATGGGAGAAGAGAGCATATTTATGTGACCCACCCCTGATGGAAGACATTGTAATTTGTCTGAGCTCCTCTCTAGTGTTTCAATATCAGATGCTGGTCTGGCAATTAAAAATGCCCCAAATAAATTATTGCATGTTGAGGTGACCTTGCACAATTAGCACTTTTCCTAATGTGGTCTAAAAATATAGTATAGGTGAAAACAAAAGTGATCACATCTTTGTTTTGGTGATCTATGTTTAGGGACTGATGTAAAAGTGATCCCTTAATGAGAGTGTTGATAATCTTGCAGCTAATGGTTCTCAGATGTCAAAAAACAGAGAACAAATACTGCTGAATTTTGACTGTCAAATATTTTATGCAGCAATAATTTTCCCTGCCATCATTATGGCTTATTATCATTTGTTTTATTCATGAAATTCTTTAGGTCAAACCCTTCTGTGAAAGTCTTGATTTTGTATTGAGACCAAGGAGGTCTCTAATACCTGGACACAGCTATCCATTAGCATTGTCATTCATCTCAATGACAGTTGCTCAGCGAGTACAGGTCTCCCTGAAAGAACTTGACTTGAAATCTGTTGTCATTTTTTTTTTTTTTTTTTTTTAAGCCAATTACACCATAAATGGCTTGTGACTAGGGATGGGAATCATAAGAAATGTACAAGTATTGGTTCTTATTACAATTCGTCTTAACGATTCTGGTTCCTTAATGATTTCACGAATGATTCTTTTAGTACTTTCGAGGATGAAATATTTTGTAATAAGTTCTTATTCAATGTACTCCCCTTAGCAGCCTTTTAGCAAATGATGAGATCATTTCATATGTAACAGATTCTTGCAAATGGTACTCTTACACATACATTAAGATATTTTGTTAATTAAATCACTTTTTTTAAAAGGATTATTAATTACAACAAAACTCATGTGTCTCTTTATCTACACATTGCCTGATTTAATTCTCACGGATTAGCAATTCTTGGTTCATTTCGAGTCAGACGAAATTAATGATGATTTAGTAAGTTTTTGACTTTCTAAAAAGAACCGACTCCTTCGGGAGGAAGCAATGTATGTTTTGTGGTGTAGATTCAAAAGAACTGGCTCATAAGACAAATTTTTTCAGGAATCAGACTACACTGGTCACACTGTATGTTTCACACTGTAGATTCATAAGAACCCACTCTAAAGAGTCATTCATTCAGGAATGAGACTACATTGGTCACACTGTATGTTTTGGCTGCTGATTTAGTAGCAGTGCCGCTGAATGGTAACACAAGAAACACAGTAAATAATATTTTAGCACAGTATTAAGTCTGCATCAGTGGAAGAATGTGTGTTCAAGAATCATTAATGGAACCATAAGTCACAATCTTTGGGTTATGGTATTTTTTTTAAATAATGGAACTGGTTCTGATTAAGACTAATTATATGATTAGACTAATCACACTGAAAGTCTTTTCTCCATCGAGTAAATCTGTTCCCGTGTGGAACATGACTGGGACATGCGTTGCGTGTAATAAAATAAAACATGTAGTGCTCCACACAATCAGTTCTAGGATGTGCAGTCGAGTCAAGCATGTACCTCCTGGACATTTATATATGCCTTTAGCCACAGTAAGTGAGGAAAAACAGTAGGGAATTCAGGAAGTAAAAAAAAAAATTGTTTTTTTTTTTATGCATTAAACGGTCAACTATTTATCACAGAAATAACATGTTAAATTTCCCAAAAATATATGTTCCTGAACTAGGCTAGGGATAGAAACTGTACAGCTGTCCCCTGTTTTAATTTACAGCCTGTCTTATTTTTCAGGACATGTTCCATTCAGTTATATTTCCTTGTCCTGCACTGTAATATGTAGTATGGCAGGAGGAATGAGGCACAGAGCCAGAAAGAGGCAAGTTTAACAATTTACCCCAAAGGGGCCCCCATTTATTTAACAGTGATATGTGGAAAAGGTGAACTGGATAAATTGTGAAGGGTTGATTTCATTGCCTCCTTTGTGGGGAAGGTAGAGCTGGTGGCTGGAGGTGACAATATTAACCCTTCATGACTCACACCATCACCAATTCACCTTTTCCACATATCACTCTGTTAAATAAACAGGCCTCTTCAGGGTAAATTGTTGAACTTACCTCTTTCTGTCTCCATGCCTCATCCCTCCTGAACAGTGGTGGCGAATGCTTCTGAATGGTGTGGCAGTTGGCATTTCGCAGGCTTTACTCGCACTCTGTAGCAGAGCAGCAGTGAACAACAGGTTAGCAGCTTTTTGGAGTGGTAGCTCACTTGTCATTTCGTGAGAAGCTGTTTAAATATATGGTTGTTGATGAGCTTGATTCGCTGCAGGTGTGCCTGGTTAAGCACATCCACTTGCTCAACTTCCTCGTTTGTGCTCGTTGCTATGGGCGACACTGACACATGCATGGCTGACTTGGCACAAAAGCTAATAGTAAAACTATTTTTGAAGATTTGTTTGTGAGATTTTCTTAGAGAGAAAAATAGATGAGAAACTCTTGGTGTTTGAACTTTTAACATTTATATTGTGTATTAGAGGACTTTGTTTGAATGAAAAATTATAAAGTGCATTTTGCTCAATTCTATTAAAAATATAATACTTTGTCGTTAAAGTGTTGTTATATCGAATCAAGATTATATTGAATCGTGAACCTTAAGACTTTATCTTACATCGAACGGAATACCGTACCATATGAGATAACCATATCGTCCCACCCCTAGACCCAGTCCCTTCACTAGCAACTATCCTGCGCTGTGACATGAAAGACAGCAGACTGAGAAAAGTTTAAGCCCATTTCACACATTTTAGAGCCCTAAAAAAAAAAAAAATAAATAAATAAATAAATAAATTGTTTCTGGCAAAACATCTATATAGTGTAATGAAATATTTGTATTTAAAAATGTATTTTGTCAGAATACATGGATACTTTTAAATGGCCATCAATGGAGAAAGATGAATTTTGCATGCATGGACTAACTGGGCTATGCTAACCAGCCGAACATTTACCCTTTGACTGAGACTCACAGAAAGTCTAAAGAAATGTGGTGTATGTGGATATTTGCACTGCTTAGCAGCTCAAAATTCACTGGGCTTTTAGGTAGAAAGTAGAGAGTTATCCTATTGGTCTGCATCCAGCCAGGCTTCACTTTCACTTTCCAGCACAAAATTGGGCCAATGGATCCCCATCACAGACCAGACTGTGCGTGTCCTAAGGCCAGTGGGAACTCTGCTTATCTTTATAGACTGTTCTCTTAAACCAACCCAACTCCCTGCTGTCCAACTGCAGTACTGTGCTGTTCTGTTCAGTACTGGAACTGTGCTTATTCATGATGGGCACTTCAAACCAGGATGCCCCTTCTTTGATGATTTTCACATCTCGGATCATATGGTAATTGGTGTGATTGGCTCAGCCTCACTTGAGCTATATTTGTTCATCCCACATATGGCAATATGTATAATTTATCAAAGAGGACAACAACAAATGCAGGGGTTGAAAAGATCATTAATCACTTATATAACATGCAGTCTTGAGTGAGGGAGACCTTGGTCTATGCACTGTTTATAGACTTAGACAAAATTCTGTCAATATTTACTCAGCCTCATGTCATTCCAAACCCTTATGACTTTTTTTTCTTATGCGGAACAAAAATTAGATGTTTTATTGAATATACTGTAACAGCTCATCTTTTCAATACAATAGCAGTTGATAGTGCCTTGCTTTAAAGCTTAAAAAGGTGCCAAAAGTACTGTATCTAAAAAATTTACCCCATGCGGCTTGTGCATCATATTCCAAGTCTTTTGAGGGCATGCATTTTGTTTGTTTTTTTTGTTTTTTGGGTGGAGGAACAACCCAAAATGTTGTTCTCATGTTGTTCCAAACTCTTTTGAATTTCATTCTTCCATGAAACACAAAAGGAAAATGTTAGACAGAATGTTAGCCTCAGTCACCATTCACTTAATTGCAAAAAGATGCAATGAAAGTGAATGGCGAATGATACTAACAATCTACCTAACATCGCCTTTTGTGTTCCACAGAAGAAAGAAAGCCATATGGATTTGGAACGACATGAGGTTTGGGGACCTTCACTTGCACACCAAAAAAAATATAAAGATGTGTTCTGCAAAAGACCATGATCCAGGGGTTGTGTTGTAGAGGGTTGAATATTGTCTGTCAATTTGACTTTGAGTCTGTGTAAAAATCAATTGAGCAATGCCTATCTCTCCATCTTTCTCAAAGAAGACAACCTTGCACTAAATTGACTGTCCGAAGACAGCTTGTGACAGTTGTGACAGTTTTCCAACCTCATTGAATTGGCTGCCTGTTTGCTAGTGTGTGTGCGTGCGTGTGTGTGTGTGTGTGTGTGTGTGTGTGTGTAAGTGTAACATTTCGTGGAAAAGGAGGAAGCTGGGACTGGCTTAACAAACACGTAAGGCACTTTAATCACACTTTTCAGTGTACAATGTAACAGGATGCTATCCAGCCCCACATGCACACACGCACTTCTTTTCAGCCAGCTATGTCAAACAAATTAACAGACAGACAGCTTCATGTGTCTCTCTCTCTCTCCACTCTGCCACTGTCTCCTCTCCTCAAATACTCCTGCTGCCCCTCACTGGAATGCGAGACCGGTGTGGCACACAGGTGGACCTCATTCATCACTCATCTTCCCGTCCTCGCTCTGCCCAGACGCCGCTCGGCCCCGCCCTGCTCGCCACATACCCCTATCGCCATTCTCAGGTCGGGGAATTCTCCAGCCTTTGACATACCCCCACCCCCCACCCCCATTTCTAGGGAGGGAGTGTTGACACGTCAGGATGGTCTTCAGGTCTGACCCTCACGTGCCTGGGAGTGGGAAAAGGATGAGGGTGAGGAGAGGGGGAGAATAGAGAGAGAGAGGAGAGAGAGAGGAGAGAGAGATGGGCTCGCTGGCCCCGGACACGCCGTCGACTGGCCCTCAGATCGCTGTACTGCTTCAGTCCGCGACACCGGGCAATGGCACTGGACCCCTTAGCTGTCGTTTTCAGTTGCAGTTGATGCAGAACTCCAGCGCCACCGGATCGAGCACTTCCTCGGCGTTGCGATCCTCAGTCAGCGGTGAGGACTCCTTGACGGCGCATCCTTCCTCCTTCCTGGGTTTCGGCACCAGTGTAACATTTCGTGGAAAAGGAGGAAGCTGAGACTGGCTTAACATAAACGTAAGACACTTTAATCACACTTTTCAGTGTACAGCGTAACAGGGTGCTTTCCAGCCCCACATAAAACACACGCACTGCTTTTCAGTCAGCTACGTCAAACAAATTAACAGACAGACAGCTTCATGTGTCTCTCTCTCTCTCCTCTCTGCTGCTGTCTCCTCTCCTCAAATACTCCCGCCGCCCCTCACTGGAACACGAGACCGGTGTGGCACACAGGTGGACCATATTCATCACTCATCTTCCCGTCCTCGCTCTGCCCAGTCGCCGCTCGGCCCTACCCTGTTTGCCAAAGTAAGTGAATATACGAAATGACTACTGTCAGAAAATTACATTCGTTTTGAGGTTCTCAGAGGCGATAGACAGCTGCAAGTGCAACTTGATGTGGAGGAAGTATGAATTAGTTAACACAGGTCTCACCTTCACACATTTGCATCATTTTGCACATACTGTGTATCAGAAGACTTGGATACTCAACAACTTGGGAATTCCTTTCTGTAAGTTTCCATTACAAATAAACCATGCAATATATCATTAATGTGCATTGGGTTCCTAAATTCTAAAACCACATTGACAATCTGGGATTATTTTTTTTTTCTGATAATAGACAAAGTTTTAGGATTAAAAAATAATAATAAAGCACAGAAGATTGTGCACTAATCAAATGCAGGAAAGTTTGTGACATTGACCATGTTAACTGCTTTGTACAAAAGGTCAGATTTCCTTGCTTCCATTAAATGCTCTTTGTAAAATTCTTAAATCATGCTGGGATAACATGAATCATCAGGTTTAAAACAAACCTTTGGAGTCCTTATGAGCTCGAGCGCATGCTCAAAGGGTAAACAAAAAATAAGGGGGACCTACCAAATAGTGAAATTCTGAAATGTATTATTATTTTTAATTCAGCTTTCACTGAAATTGCCATGCTGATAATATAATTTGTAACGCAAAAAAAAAAAAAAAAAAAAAAACAAGATATATATTGAATTAGAAAAATGCTAAATAGATGCAAGGTATATTTTTTGCATTAGAAATGCAAAAAATGCATGTCAATCAGATTTCATGATGGTAATTGTTTTCTCAGTCTGTGACCTCATAGAGAGCTTTGTGATGTCATGTCCCTATTAAGCTTGTACTTACTTTAAGAAGAGAAGTGGCTCTTCTATTTTTGTGTGGCCCTTTGAAGATTAACCACTGGGGGAATACAGTACTGATGCCAGAACTTCATAATTGAACCAAAGAACACTGAGCTGTTATCACTTATTTTCTGGGCTCTCACTGGGTGCCGCTTCAAAATCTGTTGTCATTCCATCAAGCCTCAGAGAGCTGTGGGGTCTTTCCAAAAGCTCCATCAAACTCTATAAAAAGCACTTTTGCACAATCAGAAGCCAAGGGTGAATGAGACTAAGAGAAGAAAGACATAGAGGCAGAAAGAAAAGGAGAGAGCAGCTGAGAACAGAGAATGGGAAAGTCAGACAAGAGGGAGAGAGGAGAATTTGCTGTGTCAGTACATACAGTATCTGACACCCTATTGCTTTTCTAGGCACTTTAAAAGAGCAGAGAGCATCAATTGATTGTTTCATAGTTTTAATTAGCATTCACCAAAGTGCCTGGCTGTCCTGAGGCCATGTATGTCCAGTGTTCCGAAGCAGGGCAGAACTTGCGATTTAAGCAACTATCAAAACACTACACGGTAAACAAGATTATTTGAGCTTTCCTAGTTCTCATTGCAGCCCACACTGATAGCATCGTTGTGCATCTGTGGTTTCCTCAGGCGATGTTTACAGAAAATGTTGCTCTGGTTGTTAAAACAGACTGTCTTTACTAATGAGCAGCATATAAGCAGCAGCATCCCCCCCCCCCCCAAAAAAACATGCACCCGATTCCGTACAAAATTAATTGGTTTCTTACTTTTCAGAAGTCCGAATAAAAATGATCCTATTTAGACATATCATTTTAATCCCGGATTCTAAATCTGAAGTTATAGTTCACCTCTCAAAAGACTATCTAGATGCAATAACGGCTCAATAGAGATTGACTGAAGATTATAGGTGCCAGTTTTCTCACGGTCTGTCTTGCTTTGTGCTGGCCTGATGTAAAAATGTGTCTTGCTTTTGCTCACCTTTTCATTTCGTTGAGAGTTTATTTAGTGATCTTTATATCTCTGAGTATAACTCTCCTTGCATATTATTTAAGCTATTAATTGACTGTATAATAACAAATCCTTAGTGTCTAATCAAGATTTTTTTTCTTCAATGCTAAAATACTTTCTCCTATCCCAGCTTAAAGAGGTCATGACATGAGGAATAAAATGTTCATCTTTTGACATGTAAGAGTTCATTGTACTATAAAACACATACTGTAAGTTTCAGAACTCAAAACTTCCTCCGCAATACAAAAAGAGCATTTATTTAAACCAAGTTGCAAAAATGACTAGTTTTTCCCTACTTAGTGATGTCACACAGATGAATACATCAGCACATGACTGACTCCACAGCAAGACATCAACACCTATTTTACATCATCGCATCCTTGGCCTGCTCTCTGCTGCTCAGTCGGAAATGTGAAGAGGAGAGAGCAAGGCAGATGGGCCTTCTATTTTTCTACACCAAAGGGTACATACACAGGACAAATTTTTTTCTACATACACATGCAATAGACAAACAGCTTTGACCATTATCATGCATCTCGCGTCACTTTTAAAAGACGCGTTGTCAAGTTATAACTCTTAGTCAAGTAATTTTTATTTGCATAGCGCTTTTCACAACACACATAATTTCAAAGCAGTTTTACAGAAAATCATGCTTTAACAGAAAATGAAACTGTAATATATATAAAGTCTAAGTCATCATTGTGTAATTTGATAAATATGATTGTAAATTGTGTATAAAAATAAATGATAAATAATTAAATAATACTTGTTTTTAGAACCCCAGTGCGCAAGCCGAAGGCGACTGTGACAAGGAACACAAAACTCAATAAGATGTTGCTTAATGGAGAAAAATAACCTTGGGAGAAACCAGGCTCACTGTGGGGGCCAGTTCCCCTCTGGCTAAACAGCATGAATATAATGCCAATATTAGTTATTTGTGTGCAGTGAAGTCATGGTTTAAAATTTGTAAACTAAGTAAGTGTTAAGGTCCAGTGTTTTAACAAAGATTTTGTATGAACTGTAAGATTAATGAATAATGTCTTTGATGTCCATCCTAGATTAACTGCAGAAGTTCACATAGATGCATTGTCCTTTGTTAGTTGGCTGATGAAGGCTTTTGTTGGCAGTTAATTGATAGACTATTTATTCCATTTCAAGAATGTAGTCATCAATAAACAAAAGTGATGCAGGCAGAGCTCAATGAGGTGCATCGCAGTTCAACTGGCAGGTCATTTTGGTGAGGTTCGGTGGGGTCCATACTAAGTCAAAGTTTCAGGCAGTGGCATATGAAGTATCCGATGTCTTACAGTTGGAGTTGGAATCAGTTCATCCTCTGAAGTCCATCGTAAAAGACCGAAGTGATGTCTGGCTAGAACCGGCTGTAGTTTGTCGTCATCACTCAGCAACACATAGCAGTGGAGTCTGACACCAAGCAGGAACGGAGATGGATCTGGCCGGATCTTGTAACCTCTGATCTGAATCCCGGGGTTCAGACAGGGAAACAAATAGAATAATATTAACCTAGATGCCATTCAATTTATTTCAGATTTATAGATTATGAGAAATGTTTCTGGTTCCGGCATATCTAACTAAAGCAGCCTAATTGTGAGTTGATGGATAAATTAGGTGCATGCCTGGCTAAATAGATGAGTCTTTAGTCTAGACATAAACTGAGTGAGTGTGTCTATGTCCCAAAAACTGTTAGGGATACTATTCCATAGTTTAGGAGACAAATAGGAAAAGGATCTACCTCCTTTTGTGGATTTTGATATTCTAGGAACTATTAACAGGCCAGATTTTGTGATCATAATGAACGTGATGGAATATAGCGTGACAGAAGGTCACTTAAGTACTGTGGAGCTAGACCATTCAAAGTTTTGTTTGTAACAGAATTTAAAAATGTATACGAAATTTAACATGTCGCCAGTGTAATGACTATAGAATGGGGCTAATATGATCATATTTCTTGGTTTTAGTCAGCACTCTGGCAGCTGTATTTTGAACCAATTGAAGTTTATTTATTGAACTTGCAGTACATCCTCCCAGTAATGCATTACAATAATCTAGTCTTGAGGTCATGAACACATGGATTCATTTTTCAGCATCAGCAACAGAGAGCATGTGCCATAACTTAGCAATATTTCTGACTTGGAAGAATGTTGTTCTACAAACATTTGAAATTGTGTTTTCAAATGACAGATTGATATCAAATATAAAGTTCTTTGCTGTAGAAAACGATGTAAAATTACATTTACTGAGAGTCAAATTATATTATAGCGGCTTATTTTTTGAAGTTTTTGGTCCAAAAATTAGTACCTCTGTTTTGTTGGAATTGAGTAGAAGGAAATTTCTGGCCATCCAATCTTTGAGTTCATTGATACACTCTGCTAATTTTTGAGAATTGTGAAATTTTAGGTTTAGAAGAAATATAAAGTTGGGTATCATCGGCATAACAGTGGAAACTTATTCCACGATTGCTGATAATATCTCCCAAGGGAAGCATATATAAGGAGAAAAGCAGAGGCCCTAAAACTGATCCCTGTGGCACATCATACTTAACCTTTGTTTGATTTGACAATTCCTCGTTTACACATACAAAGTGGTAGTGGACTGATAAATAGGACCAAAACCATGCTAATGCAAGTCCCCTAATGCTAGCATAATTCTCCAGCCTATTCAAGAGAATGTCATGATCTATCGTGTCGAAGGCAGCACTAAGATCTAAAAGCACTAGAAGAGAAATTCAGCTGTGATCAGATGATAAGAGCAAGTCAATTGTAATTCTGATAAGTGCAGTCTCTGTTCTGTGATGGGGCCTAAATCCTGACTGAAATTGTTCCTACTGTATATACCATTTCTCTGTAGAAATGAAAATAGTTGGGATGACACTAACTTTTCTAGTATTTTCAACATAAATGGGAGATTTGAAATCAGTCTATAATTAGCCAGTTCTCCAGGATCAAGCTGTGGCTTCTTAATAAGCGGTTTGATAACTGCCATTTTAAAGTTTCTTGGGACATGTCCTAAGGATAGCGAGGAGTTAATAACATTAAGAAGAGGTTCTGAGATTACAGGGAATACCTCTTTTAAGAGCTTTGTTGGTATTGGATCTAGCATACATGTTGTGGCTTTTGATTTTTTGATAAGTTTTGTTAGCTCTTCATAAATTATGACAGCGAAGGATTGAAGTTGCTCATGAGGAAATTTATGAGACACTGTTTTCTGAGGTACAGTGACAGTTAATTGCATAGTTCCAATTTTATTTCTGATTATTTAAATTTTATCAGTAAAGAAATTGATGAAGTCATTACTATTGTGATGCGAAGGAATATCTGGTTTAGTCGATGCTTTATTCCTAACCAATTTTGCCACAGTACTGAATAAACACCTAGGATTGTTGTAGTTATTTTCTATGAGTTTTCTATAATATGCTGACCTGGCAGCTTTTAGTGCCTGTCTGTGACTACAGACACTATCCTTCCATGCACCGTGAAATACCTCTAATTTTGTATTCTTCCACTTGCGCTCCTGCTCTCTTGAGAGCATGAGTGTGATCATTGTACCATGGTGTGGGGCTTTTTTCTTTAATTTTCTTTAATCGAAGGGGGGTGACACTATCAAGAGTGCTAGAGAGGACTGTATTTATATTTTCTGTTATTACATCAAGTTCTTCTAGACTTTTTGGCTTACTGAGTATGTGAGACAATTATGGAAGATTATTAGTTAATTTTTAGTGGTCGAAAGAATAATAATTAATAATTAATAATAATTTTCTTTATTCATCACACATTATACATTTGCACATATACAGTGAAATTCTTCTTTTTCACATATCCCAGCTAGGCTGGGGTCAGAGTGCAGGGTCAGCCATGATACAGCGTCCCTGGAGCAGATAGGGTCAAGGGCCTTGCTCAAGGGCCCAACAGTGGCATCTTGGTGGTGCTGGGGCTTGAACCCCCGACCTTCTGATCAGTAACCCGGAGCCTTAACCACTGAGCTACCACTGCCCAAATTCTTATTAACTTACAGTTATAATTAAGTTATAATGCATGATAATACTTCCTACTAATTTGTTTGTTAGTTTTAAACATGAATAATACATTACGCATTATGAAAAATATAATTGTCAGGATTATGATTAGATTAAACCTTGAATGAGCATTCTAGGCGCTTTGACTGATTAGGTGCAGGATAAAATTACATTACAGTAAGTTTTGTGTTTGTGTCAAAGTTCCTAGATTAAGATGAGGTCCTGAGATACACTTGTATACACTTGACAAATTTAATTTCTACATTTCAAATGATGAGCATTAGTTTGTCCTCCTAAAGAGGAGTTCAACAGTTCCCCATCTGTTCAATCTCTGTGTCTTGAACCAGTGATGATTGTCATGTGACACATGAAATGTCTAAATTTTAAGTGTTCGTGTGCTAATGAATGAAACAAAGCGTTCCCTATCTGTCACTCACTCGACGTTGTGTCGATGTAGTGACACTAGGAGTCACTCTTGGGAGCCCGAAACACCTCTGGTCTTTGATAAAATGCCAATGAAAATTGGCAAGAGGTATTTGCATGACACTCCCCCAGACATACGGGTATAAAAAGGAGCTGGTATGCAACCACTCATTCAGATTTTCTCTTCGGAGCCAAACGGTCATGCTCATTGAGCTGAATTCTCATGACTGTTCATTCACCTCTGCTGGATCTGACGGCGCATTTCAGCGGCTTCTCCCTCCTCTGCACTGGTGCACTGCAGAGAATGCCCCTGGGCGCTTCAGCAGAAAAAAGAGAGTATATTTTCTGAAAGAGTATATTTCTCTAAAAGAGCGGCACACATGGAACGTCTTTTAAAGACGCGTCTTTTTAAAGATGCCTTTCCGATTGTGTGTTATTCCTGGTTGCGGTCGTTACCTCTCAACTTCAGACGGTCATGATCGCTGTCTTTCATGTCTGGGCGCGACCCACACGGAGGCAGCGTTCGTGGATGGTTCATGTTCTCACTGTGAGAACATGACCATGGCAATGTTGCGGCTCCCCGCCTCGGTCCTTCTACCTACGGGTTTGAGGCCAGCGCGGCTAGCACTGGGGGCGATTTGGGGAAGGATTATCCCCCCGTGGACCTCCCATTACCCAGCACACTTGTCTGCCCCAATCGGGCTTCCGGATGAGTCCGCCGGCTCGTCTCACGGCAAATTTGGCCTCTTGTTCGGAGCCCGCGAAGCTGATGAACTCTCAAGCGCAGCATCGGAGAGCGGGCTTGTCCAGTCGGACGCAGAAGCCTCAGCTGGGCTCCCCCCTTCAGGGTCGGTTGCCCAGTCACAGGCTGATGCAGAGATGACGGACATGCTTTCCCAGGTGGCCGCAAGCGTCGGGACAGAGTGGAACCCTCCGCTCTCCCCTGAACCCTCGCGGCTCGATGATTGGTTCCTGGGCTCGTGGCGCCGCTCAAAGCAGCCGCGCCCCGCTACAGTGCCTTTCTTCCTGGAAGTGCATGAGGAGCTGACGAAATCATGGGAGGCATCTTTTACTGCCCGGTCCCGATTCCTCAGTTCCACCGCCCTCACTACCCTCGATGGCGGGGCGGCCAGGGGCAATAAGGCGATTCCCCCGGTGGATAAGTCCGGTGCACCTATGCCCGCAGAGTGGACGCCCAAAGCTCCCGTCCAAGCCCTGTAGGTTCATGACATCCCTGATGGCTAAAGCCTACAGCGCTGCTGGACAAGCCGCCTCTGCCCTGCACGCCATGGCTCTCCTGCAGGTCCACCAAGCCAAGGCACTAAAAGAAATGCATGAGGGTAGTTCCGCCCCAGATCTGATGCAGGAACTGCGCTCGGTGACCAACCTCGCTCTCCGAGCGACGAAGGTCACTGCACGGTCTCTCAGGTGGACGATGTCCACATTAGTGGTCCAGGAGCGCAACCTTTGGCTCAACCTGTTCGAGATGGGTGAGGCCGACAAGACACGGTTCCTTGCTGCCCTCATCTCCCAGGCTGGCCTATTCAGCAACACTGTCGAGGACTTTGCCCAGCAGTTCACGACAGTGAAGCAGCAGACGGAGGCTATACGGCATATCCTACCCCGGTCCGTCTCACAGTCGGCTGCTAAGAATGCACGAAGATTGTCAAAGCACCCCTGAGACGGGCAACCCAGGGTCGACGAAACCCACTCAACTGGAGCTGGTAGTAAGACCACTCCATCCTCCAGTGGAGGGCCGGGTGGAGAATCTTTTGTTGCCTTTATGTTTGATTTCGCCGCATGCCCAATTGGCTGCGGTACCCAACAGTTCAGCAAAAGAGTGGTTTCCTCCTTCCCTGGGTCACATATCCAGTGTGCACGGTCGTCATCACGACCACCGTCCACGGGTTTTTCCTTTCAGGATTGGCACTCCAGCGGCGGTCTCCCCGCCCCTGCGCGCCCAGCTGTGGCACACATCCGCCCCCGATGTGACAGTCTCCATGAGTTGCGAGGACAGGCCTCTTCCTCCCCCATCCCAGGCTATTACGGGGTGGACGCAAGGAGCCAGGTAAGTGCTTCGATGTCCCTAGACTCAGCACGGCCACGATATGGTGTGGCACCTTGAGCTCCGCCCTGCCGAGAGGCCCCACCTGCTGGTACGTCCGACGACATTGTCCCTTTGGTCACCCTTGTGTGGAACTTGGATGCGTGGCTTGTGCTTTCCAATCCATCACGATGGCTGGTCTGGACTGTCCGACTCGGCTACGTGATTCAGTTTGCCAGGCGTCCGCCCAGGTTCAGCGGTATCCACTTCACCTTGGTGAAGGACAAAAACGTTACTACCTTGCGTGCGGAGATCGCTACCCTCCTACAGAAGGGTGCGATAGAACCTGTCCCTCCGGCCAAGATGAAGAAGGGGTTTTACAGCCCCTACTTCATCGTACCTAAAAAAGGCGGTGGGTTGTGGCCAATCTTGGACCTGCGAGTACTGAACCGGACTTTACACAGACTCCCATTCAAGGTGCTGATGCAAAAACGCATTCTGGCGAGCGTCCGGCATCAAGATTGGTTTGCGTACTTCCACGTCTCGATTCTACCTCGACACAGACCCTTCCTGCGGTTTGCATTCGAGGGTCAGGCGTATCAGTACAAGGTCCTCCCTTTCAGCCTGTCCTTGTCCCCTCGCGTCAGGGGTGTAGCAGCCTCCTGGGCCCTGGCCAGGGGTGCCTCTCTAACAGTCATTTGCAGAGCAGCGTGCTGAGCAACACCCAACACCTTTGCAAGGTTCTACAACCTCCAGGTGGAACCGGTTTTGTCCCAGGTAGTGGCACGCAATACAAGCGGATAAGCCCGGGATAGCCGGCTGGGTGTATAACTTGCACATAGCGCCTTTCACCTCCTCTGAGCTGAAGACGTGCACCATTAATTCCCAGTAGTGATCACAAACTATGTTCCCTGGTTAACTTCCTCTGAGCCCTGTGGCAGTCGAGTTTTCAGAGAGACTCACTGCCGGCCCAGTACACGTGCTAACTAAGAGCCCTGTCCTTGGGTAGGTGCTCTGCATGTGGTGGTTCCCTGTAAGGTAACCCCATGCGATGTATATTTTCCGCTAATTCGTTTCCCTTTTGGCAAACTGCGTCTTCCTTGGGCAGAGCCGCCTCTGCCACAATCTCCATGTTTGTAGCAACTCCTCCCCCGCTGGGTAGGATCTACCATGAGACTCTCCACATGGTTGGCAAGACCATGTGACGTATTTTACCATTTAAATATCCCCCCCTCTCTTTAGGCAAGGTGTGGTCTTCATGGTGTCCTCCCCTTGGGAGGGACACCCCCCGACTAGACCTGGAGGCCCAGTCGGATAATCCCCCTTCTTTTTTGGGAGTGGAAAAAAAGAAGGGGAAAAGAGGCCACGACTGGGTTAGCCTGTCTCTATCTTTTGGGTAGTCGACTTGTCCCCAAAGGGCCGTTCGACACTCGTAACTATGTTGCGGGAGGTTACATGTCAGCCTGGTGCGCTGGCTACGAGGCACACAATGGTCTGCCCGTCACACACTGCCAGTTCACTTAACACAGTTCAGACAGTTGCGACGTTTTGTATAGGGACCCCTAGTATCACTACATCAACACAACGTCGAGTGAGTGACAGATAGGAAGGTCCTGGTTACTTGTGTAACCTCCGTTCCCTGATGAAGGGAACGAGACATTGTGTCCCTCCTGCCACAATGCTGAACTACCCGCTGAAATGGTCGGACCTTGTCTTGGCTCCTCAGCATAAAACCTGAATGAGTGGTTGCATACCAGTTCCTTTTATACCCGTATGTCCGGGGGAGTGGCATGCAAATACCACTCGCCAATTTTCATTGGCCTTTTATCAAAGACCAGAGGTGTTTCAGGCTCCCAAGAGTGACCCCTAGTGTCACTACATCGACACAACATCTCGTTCCCTCCATCAGGGAATGGAGGTTACGCAAGTAACCAGGACGACTTCTTTTTTTAGCTGCTGTTTGCAGAATACTGATCAGAGAGGATGTCTCATGACTAATTTGGAGCCTAGAAAATTGGTTATTATCCAGAATAAAGAGTATCTTAGCTTTTCATGGGTCTCCAGGGTGACAGTTCTTTATCTCTCTCTTGGAATGTGTTTTCCAGTGGTGGGGGTTTTCAAAGTGTGTGTTCGGACAGATCTGCCTTTGTTGATCAAGATGATTAAGTTGCACAGATGGTCATCCTTATCTCATTTAGCTGGGTCATGCCAGACTTTAAGGAGCAATTTTGTCATTTTCTTAGTTTATGACTTTTGAGGAATTTCCAGGGGCCTCTGAGCATGGAAATTAATGATTTTTTGGCCCATGAGATCCTACACACACTAGACAAAGCCTGAGCATACATCATGAGGCAAATGGCATGCGATGCATGCAACAGGCGTCAAAACATGACAGGACACCTGTGCGAGAGTTTGGCCACACACAAACCCGACACCTCAGACTGAAGTGACTGAACCTCAGAACAAGGTGAAGAGAGCTCATGACCCGGGCACACAGCGCAAAGCGAGCGCTACATGAGGTGCACTCGTGTTCACGAAAGACAGACATAAACTATTGACGTGAGTGCATGCCGCCAAGATGACATAAGCACAATGCACCCACATCAATAACAGACAGAACATGGAGCATGAGTGTCCGAATCCCGACACAGACCAAAACCGAACCAGACAGGGAAGTCAGGATCCAGACACCATGCTCCGGACATGAAACACAAGACAGACCAAATGACTGACTTGAGTGCATGCCTCCAAGATGACATAAGCGCAGTGCACCCACACCAATAACAGACAGAACAAGGAGCATGAGTGTCCAAATCCCGACACCAACCAAAACCGAACCAGACAGAGAAGTCAGGATCCAGACGCCACGAACCAAACATGAAACATGAGACCAACAGAGGAGTGCACGCCATGGAAATAACAACTGAAGCCATGCGCTCACACAGAGACAGACATAGGACGATGATGTCACGGTCCTGTCACACAAAAACCCAGATTGACCCATTCTGCGTCTTGCTGTTTTGAGTATAAACGCATCCAGGACATGTTTTAGCACCCATCTGTGCTATTTTAATTGTTGGTATATGTGAACATGTACTAGATAGATGTCTTTGACTGTTACAGTGTGAAGAATTTACATGTTTCCATTGATCATGGTATAAATATGGGGTGGGGGGGGGGGGGGTTGTACTTGCTTGTTTTGATTATCCTCCTGGAATCTACGTCCTTACGACAAAGCAATGAAAATTTATAGCATAACAAAAATCTTTTATCCTAGTGTCCAAAAGCCTCACCAAATAAATAAAACATAATAATTGTACATACAAACTAATTACACATGCAAATACAACAATGACTAAAGGTATGCTCTCTCTCCAAAGCATGCAGGCATGAATAACGAGATCCCATTCAGTTCCATTCTGTGTCATTTGAGCCATCATTGAATCTGTGTCATGTACTTGAGATTAGAGTGCACAATCCTCTCTGCCCATATTTGGATGACTTCCACCTCTGGTTGCAGCGATCTGAATCCTAATACAATTGGTTTAGCGTTCCATGATGCTGGACAATGTACTACATCAATTCCGATATAGTCATCTGATCTAGGAAAGCTAACGTATTTTTAGCCAACAGCACATTATGAGCTGTGTGCAGACTGTGCACATTGTATTTTGTTTAGATTATCTAATGATCTACAGTAGACATCCGTTGTGTGTGGGCTCGTTTTAAAGATAATCGCATCCTCTAAGTAATGGCATGTGATATTTCATGCTTATTATTCCGTTTATTTTCCTTGAAGTAATAAGCGAAAACGCAGCATATAACACCTGTTTACATATAACATGTATGTCAAAGACATATACTTTCCAATGACATCTGGCACATGGTTATTTGATCAGTCTGATGTTTTTACCAATTACAATAATATATGCTGTGCAAAATTATTAATACATTATCAAAACGGAACACTTCTGATTTGTCTGCAAATTTCAAAGCACTTGTTCATTTTTGGTCATAATGCCTGCATGCATTGTAAAGTACAGCTTCTAAGATTTAAAACAATACCTATTTTGTGTTAGCCAAGACTGCAGTTATTAATATTTTTTTTTTTTTTGTTTTTTTTTTCTCGGTGGGACTGCCAAATTAATCCAAGCTTAAAGGGTTAACTTCAATTTATACAGTAAATTTATTGTTTATTAGTTTAGTTTCATTATACTATCATATCGATATTTTAGATCCCCTAACCCAACCCCACCCCTAAACCTAACCACTAGTAAACAATATAAAACAAAATTTAGTAAAAATAAGTTTAGTTACATTACCCTATTATGTAGATATTTTTGAGCACCTAATCCCACCCCTACATCTAAACCTAACTAATCCTCAACAATATAAAAGATGTACTAAGCAGAACAAATACAATAATGTATTCCAAAAAATGACAAAAAAGTACTATAAAAGTATTCTAAGCTACTTTCGCTGCATTCAAAGTCCTCCAAAGTCACACGATAGCTCTGTGTGAAGAATAGAGTGAAACTGAAGGTTTGAATGCAAATCAGCCAATCGGGAATACAGCTCATGAATATAGGATGACTTTTATGATAATTTTTTATGGTGCTTTTCTCCCTTTTTGTCCCACAGCAAACAAAATAAAAAATTAACAAAAATTATAAAGCAATGAGTAAATGATGACAGAATTTTTAATTCATTTAGTTTTAAAATTTAGCCTTGGGTAACACAGACAAAGGGCAACATTTTGGTGGTGCATGCAAAATGTCACCCCAGTGACACTTCATGAGAGTGTGTTGTTAATTCTATTTGTTGTTGATATCGGTGCCAAAATTACAAAAGCCCTACTTCACCTTTAAACTCCCACTTAATTATCCTCATTAGCATAAACAAATGAATATCAGATAATATATGAATATATATCTGCAGAGTTTTGAAAGATAATAACACACTTGTGGTTTTCTGCCAGATTCTGTGATGAATGAGGGAGAGGGTTTCTGACCTCCTCAGACAATATAGCCAAAGTTGGTTTAGCCTTGAGGCATAAAGCCATTAAAGCACTTTTAATAAGATACTGTGAGCCCACTGCACATTATATTTAAACTTCCAGGCCACTTTATTTTTTTGTTGGAAGCATGCTTTTCTAGATGCACAGAAAAGGGCAGTGTGCACATGAGGCTTATTCCGTTCCTGTGTGCTACACAGAATAGTACGCTTATGTCAGAATGCGAAGAGCATGTCATAACTTTTTACTTTCTACTCTGCGGGTTTTAAGTTTAAAAACCATTTTGACTTTCTTTGATGTATGGGCTTTACCAGGTGAAGGCTGACACTTTACCTGGTGAAAGGCACTTTTTCAACTGAGCCTCACAATTCAGAGAATCTGTGAAGATAAAAGCAATCAGAAAAGATCCTGATGCTTTAGCAATAGAGAAAAAAAAGAGTAATCCAGCTTCTTTGGATGAAAGCTCTTTTCAAACTGGTTTGCTTTTCTAGGCTAAAGATAGCAAGCAACATTTCATTGTGTATGTGTGTCCAGTATGTGCATATTTAGACATGACTAAAAAACATTGACCCTGTTTACACCTGGTATTAACATGCGTCCCCGGTGATCCGATCACATGTGGTCAGGCGAGACACTTGGCTGTTTATACCTGGTTGCTTACTGTAAATGCATCTCCTCTGATTTCTAGGGGAGGGTCTCTGATTTCATGATAACATACACTGATGAGCCAAAACATTATGACCACCTGCCTAATATGTTGTTGGTCCTCCGCGTGCTGCCAAAACAGCACTGACCCACCGAGGCATGGACTATACAAGACCCCTGAAGGTGTCCTGTGGTATCTGGCACCAAGACATTAGCAGCAGATACTTCAAGTCCTGTAAGTTGCGAGGTGGAGCCACCATGGATCAGGCTTGTTAGTCCTGCACATCCCACAGATGCTCAATCGGATTGAGGCCAGGGCAACACCTTGAACTCTTCTTCATATTTCTCAAACCATTCCTGAACAATGTGTGCAATATGGCAGGGTGCTGAAAGAGGCCACTGCCATCGGGGAATACTATTGCCATGAAGGGGTGTACCTGGTCAGCAATGATGTTTAGGTAGGTGGCACATGTCAAATTGACGTCCACATGAATGGCCGGACCCAGTGTTTCCCAGCTGAACATTGCCCAGAGCATCACACTCCCTCCACTGGCTTGTCGTTTTCCCACAGTGCATCCTGGTGCCATCACTTTACCAGGTAAACGGTGCACATGTACACGGGCATCCATGTGATGTAAAAGAATATGGGACTCATCGGACCAGGCGACCTTCTTCCATTGCTCCAAGGTCCAGTTCCGACACTAGCGTGCACATTGTAGCCATTTTCGAAGGTGGATGGGGTCATCATGGGCACTCTGACTGATCTGTGGCTACGCAAATCCATATGCAGCAGAGTGCGATGCACTGTGTGTTGTGACACTTTCCTCCCGTAACCATAATTAACATGTTCTGTGACTTGTGCCACAGTAGACCTTCTGTTGGTTCGGACCAGACAGGATAGCCTTTGTTTCTTTGTGCATTCAACACATTGACTACGAGAACTGATTGTTTGTTTACCATCTAATATACCCAGACCTTGATATGTGGCCTTGTTAGGAGATTATCAACATTATTTGCTTCACCTGTGAGTGGTCATAATATTTTGGCTCATCAGTGTATATCAGTCACTCTGTCATTGTGTACAGCATGATAATAAACTGCAAAAAAGTAATAAAAGATGATGGTGTGCTGTTTCTCCCAGATGCAGTTGAAATTTAATCTAAGCACAAATGCAACATTTCATTATTTTAGTGCAGTACCTGTATTGCTGGGCTTCAGATGTGAGTGCTTCACATCTTTACTACTGCATATTGATATCAGACACACTGAACAAGATCTGTGAAATTCTGGTATATGTATTCACTTTTACAGATTTTCCGGTTATTTTCTTTAAAAGAAAATACTGGTAACCGGCAAAGTTTAAACTCTTTTTTTAGCAAAGCGATTGATTGACAGGTTAGGGGTGGCGCTTCGCTGCAGTCCTGGATGCATTCAGGATGGTTTTACACCTCAAATGTGATGTGGTTACTACTTGTGATCGGATCACATGAATCTTAATACCAGGTGTAAACGGGGTGTTTGACTTGCTTCAAACACAAAGATATGTAGGTGGGATTTTGTGTTTGTTCTTTGTTTTGGTTGTTGTGGTACTTGCAGCCTGATCCCATGAAATTTACATGATAATGGAAAAAAATTTGAAAACCAAAATGACCTCATCATTTCGTGTCACTTCTGTGGTACTTTCACTTCATTTTCACTTTTGTTTTGAGTTTCTTTGGGTGGGCTGGAGGCTCTGTCTTTCGATTCCAAAGTCCAACATTCTATCAGGTGAGCTAGAGAGGAAGCTAATCATGTTGGAATATGCATGTAGATGGGTCTGTTACACAAGCGTTAAAATTAGGGATGCCCAGATGTATCGGCCATCGATATTTATCAACCAATTACTGACCAAATTTAAACCATCCTAAATCAGTTTTAAGCATGAAAACACTGATATGAAAAACCAGTGGTTTATTTATAATTAATTATCATCACACTTTGTTAAAATTCTGTGAATTAAAATGTACAATCCAGAAATAATGATACCTTAGCTAAAGAATGTAGAAGGGTTGGCACTCCTAAGAACAATAAATATTTTATTTTTAATCATTCTTGTTCTCACATTAATGAGGAAAAACCATCGTTACAGACGTGACAGTTGTGAAAGCGGCAATTACCTATACATGATGAGGTAAAACCATCCAAAACACTTTGACACCTGCAAAATTTGACATTGTTATGATATCCATTAAGGCTGCATAATTGATGAAGATTGAAATCACAATATGCTCTTGCGTGATTACTAAACCTTGGAAGCTTAAAAAATAGACTGCATTCAGTGATTCAGTCAGCACTGTCTAAGCAAGCGGCACCCTCTAGCGGTGTGTATGGCATTATCCATTATACCACAATAGAACTTAAAAGGGTGTTTTGTTCCTTTGGTAACTTTTTATTTTGATGATGTGGTTGACATTACCCAACATATGCATAATATGAATTTGTGATGTTCTATTATATACAGTGCAAACATGTATAATGTGAGTTTTGAACTGCAAAAATAAGAAATGCTAAATAATATTTTTTCACATGAATAGTCATGTGTTGATATTTAGTTATTTTTCAATATTTTTTTTATCTTTTATTTATCTTTTGTTGTGGCTCTTTAAAATGTTGGCCTGCCATGTGTTCAACAGATCCAATCTATGTTCAATGGAAATTATTTATTTTTTAGAACAATAAAAACTACACTCATTTTGATTCTGAGTAGGTGTCTGGCTTGTAAAATGTCAGTTAGCCATGGATGTGGATCATCCAATTCTGTCACTCAACTCCAACCCAACAAGAAAAAGAAGGAATTGCCAGTTAATGAGAAAGGAAAATTCTGTAGTTTGCTGTGTTGAGCTAAATTCTGTCTGTGTGAGTGAATCTGAGAGAGGGAGAGAAAGATGAACAGAGTACCAACTGTCTTTAGGAAAATTATTATTAATATGTTTTATTTATTTTTGACTGTCTGTAACTGATGAATACAATTCATCATAACAAATGTCGATATTATAAACCCAAGCCACAAAAAAATGAAGATGATATTAATTAAGATATGACAGGCTTTATATCAAAGTTGTGAGGTGTGGCCATGCTGCAGAGAGAAAAGCTGATTTCAGCATTTTTGCAGAAGATCTGGACAAATGGCGAGGGTGTGGCGATAAATTAATCAAATACCCAAATGCAGCAAAAAAAGTTTTTCGACCTGTTGAATTCACTGCTCTGGTAATTTAATTATGACTTCATTATTATTTAATTATCAATATAATGGCACAGAGGACACCTCCATTAATAATTTCTAATTACTGGACATACCAACCAATCAAATAAGTTTTCTGTCCAAATATTTTGAAAGGGTAAGGCCACAATTAAATGACATGTTATTTACAAATAAATGAGGATGATGGAACCATGGCACAACTGTACTACACAGGGCTGTCTCTTCGCAATATGATTCATAACAGGCAACATTTAAATGCAAAAGGATTCATAAATCAATGAGCACTGGGGCACTGAGACTTCACCCTCTCTGTTGACTCACTGAGCAAAAACTGCATTTTCACTGTTAATTCCAAGACAAGCAATTAATCTTAATCTGATTTAACTGAACAACACTATTCAAATGCAAATTATTTTTCCACTATGAAAATGCTATTTGAGCATACAATGTGAACAAAACTATGGTATTTGCAGAGAACGCAATCTTGATAAATCGTCTGCTGGGACAGTTTATCAATCTATCAATTTAAATCATTTTTTTGTTTCTAACCATATATGCAGTTTTAGCAACAACAACAACAACAACAACAACAAAAAAGCTGATAGCACATCATTTAGAATGTTCACTTTGACGCTTCCAGTGTAGACAGCCTCAAGCAGTTGCGACACCCATTATGAGCAGAGTGTTAGAGTTTACACAATACAAGCAAATGTTTGTTATAGGCCTATGTTAAGCACAGCTTTGTTTATTGTGCATGACTTGCTCCTCTCAGACCAATACAAACATTATTTTGCAAACAGCAGATACAGCATACTAAAATGTTTACATATTGGGTGATCCCTAAATGGTAGTTTTGCAATAAAGAGAAGCCTTTAAAAAAAATGAGAAGGCCAAAGACCCAAATGGTTTTGTGTTCGTATTCCTATATTGTTCATATTCCATATGTTTTTTTTAGTTCATGTTTTTTGGCTTCTAATAGAACATTTCTCAGAAGCTGTTTTGTTTTTTGTTTTTTGTTTTTTTTTTTCTATAAAAGAAAAAAAAGTGTGGAAGCGGTTTCCAGTGACAGGTGATAAATGGTTACGGTATGAGAATCTATCTTCTGCATCAACACATCATAAATGGGATCTCCAAAAGATAACAAATTACAGCGAGTCGGCAGTGATTCAGAGAGAACTGGTGATATAGGGAGTCCATGGTGATCCCTCTCTGTGATGTTTCTCAGAGTTCTAGTGCAGGGACTGGATGCAAGGTACTGGACCTCTATCGTGTTTGACATCCAGTTTTTGAACTATAAAATAAATGTCAGGGTGCATACATATAGTTAAGTGTATAAGTTTGCAGAATATGCAAAATATTTATCATTTAAAAACAAAACAAACAAACAAAAATATGAGGGCTCAAAAAAAAAATTGCATTTTGGTTTTTTTAGTACTGCCCTGATGAAACTAACTGACATAACAGATGTTTACATATATTCCACAAGACAAATAATAACTGAATTTACACAAATGATCCAGTTCAAACATTGTTAATATGGTGTGTTGCTTCCTCGATGATCAGTGATGGTTTGTATCTTTTGTGATAGTTGTGCATAAGTCCTTGCTTTGTCCTGAGCAGTTTTACAAATTTGTAAAAAAAAAAAAAAAAATCCTCCAGACACTGCATGTTCTTTGGTTTCCCAGCCTCTTTTGCACATTTGAGTTCTTCCCTACAGTGGCTATATGATTGACATCAAGCTTTTGACACATAGGACAATTGAGAGTCTCATATACAGCTATTACAAAAGGTGCAAACATTCAGTGATGCGCCAGAAGGCAACTTACAATATTAAAAACTAAGGAAATTTGAAAATTTGTGTTATTATTTTGTGTTGTGGGATATATGTAAATATCTGTTGTGTATCTTCTGAAGGGCAGTACTAAATAAAAAATAAAAAATATGATCTTGTATATATTCTGAAAGGGGTGTGTAAACTTATTAGACAGAAGGTCTATGCAAACTTATACACTCAACTAGGTATGTATGCATATACCGTATATATATATATATATAAATAGTAAGGTTAAGTGGAGAGAGAGACAGGAAAAGACAGGGATTGGGGAAAGGACCTAGAGTCGGGACGGGTTGCCCATGATGCTAATGCACCATTTGTCGGAGGTCAGTTTTTTTCAAATGCATGGTAATTTTCAGGGTACAATCTGTTGAAGTTAGGGTTATCTCAAATAACTCAAATAGAACATTTTAAATCTTTAATAAAATAAAATCTTTTTAAACAAAACACTTTGTGTTACACCTGTGATATGCACATTTATAGCGATAAATAATTACATTATTTGTGCTTTGTCCACACTGCTCATAAAGAAAAGCGATTTTGCGGTCATCTGTTGCGATGGTTACCTCATCAAGTGAATTTGACTTTTGTTCATTAGCTTGAAGATATTTGAAACTGTTAGCCTAGACTGCCAGAATGAAAACTAGATGCCAACTTTATTGCTACATCCACAATAATCCAGATACACTTGAAAACTGCATTTTTGTAATGTTCACCGTCCACACTGCCATTTTCATGTGTTTTCCAAGTTGCTCATCCACACTGAAATGTATGAAAACACTTAAATCCCCTTACTGCGCATGTGAAAAATTTCTGTTCCATGTAAGTTCTGAGATGCAATTATTCTTGTGTTCCAACACAGACAGCAGTTCTGAGTAAATTCCCATCACCTTTGAAGGAATGCAATGTGAAGGTTGTACAAAGTAACATTTATCTTTAACAATGCTAACAAAGTGGATAGCAGGCACAACAATGCCGCTACAACATAGGCCACCATCTTGATCACCAAATCAGTCACCAAATCAGACAGAATGAAACTACAACGGACAGTCAGGACTGCTGAGATGATTCTTGGTGCCCCCCTGCCCACCCTCCAAGACCTGTATGCCTCCAGAGTGAGGAAATGTGCAGATAGAATCACTCTGGACCCCACACACCCTGCCTACTCCCTCTTTTTACTGTTGCCCTCTGGCCGGCGCTACAGAGCACTCAGCGCCAGGACATCTAGGCACAAAAACAGTTTTTACTCTCAGGCCATTTTCCTTATGAAAGATTAAACTGCTTCAGGACTCCCATAGTGCATTAATGTAAATACATATCTCATGTACATATGTAAATTCACATATTTAATTCAATAACGTCCTGGTTACTTGCATAACCTCCGTACCCTGATGGAGGGAACGAGTCGTTGTGTCGATGTAGTGACACTAGGGGTCCCTATACAAAACGCCGCAACAGGCTGAACTGTGTTACGTGAAATGGTGGTGTGTGACGGGCAGACAACTGTGTGCCTCATAGCCAGTGCACCAAGCCGACACGTAACCTCCCCCAACATAGTTACGAGTGTCGAATGGCCCTGTGGGGACAAGTCGACTACCCAAAAGATAGAGACAGGCTCACCCAGTCGTGGCCTCTTTTCCCCTTCTTTTTTTCCACTCCCTAAAAAACAAGGGGGATTATCCGACTGGGCCACCAGGTCTAGTCGGGGGGGTGTCCCTCCCAAGGGGAGGACACCGCGGAGACCACACCTCACCCAGAGAGAGGGGGGATATTTAAATGGAAAATATGTCACATGGTCTTGTCGACCATGTGGAGAAGTCTCATGGTAGATCTTAACAAACGGGGGAGGAGTTACTACAAACATGGATACTGTGGCAGACGGGCCTCTGCCCAAGGAAGACGCAGTTTGCCAACAGGGAAACGAATTAGCAGAAGATACACATCGCATGGGGTTACCTTACAGGGAACCGCCACATGCGGAGCACCTATCTCAGAACAGGGCTCTTAGTTAGCATGTGTACTGGGCCGGCAGCGAATCTCTCTGAAAACTCGACTGCCACAGGGCTCAGAGGAAGTCAACCAGGGAAAATAGTTTGTGAACACAACTGGGAATTAATGGCACACGTCTTCAGCTGAGAGGAGGTGAAAGGCGCTATGTGCAAGCGATACACCTGGCCGGCTATCCCGGGCTTATCCGCTTGTATTGTGTGCCTCTACCCGGGATGAAACCGGTTCCACCCGGAGATTGTAGAATCTCGCAAAGGTGTTGGGTGTTGCCCAGCCCGCTGCTCTGCAAATGACTGTTAGAGAGGCACCCCTGGCCAGGGCCCAGGAGGCCGCTACACCCCTGGTAGAATGGGCTCGTAGCCCTACCGAGGGCAGCACGTCCTGGGCATGATATGCCATAGCTATGGCGTCAATGAGCCAGTGGGCGATCCTCTGCTTGGAGACAGCACATCCTTTCCGCTGTGCACCAAAGCAGACAAAGAGCTGCTCAGAGATCCTAAAGCTCTGCGTGCAATCCAAATAGATGCGTAAAGCGCGCACCGGACACAGCAACGACAGGGCTGGGTCTGCCTCCTCCTGGGGCAGCACTTGCAGGTTCACCACCTGGTCCCTAAAAGGGGTCGTGGGAACCTTGTGCACATAGCCCGGTCGGGGTCTCAAGATCACGTGAGAGTAGCCTGGACCAAACTCCAGGCATGTTTCGCTGACAGAGAACGCTTGCAGGTCTCCTACCCTCTTGATGGATGTGAGCGCAGTCAGGAGGGCTGTCTTCAAGGAGAGTGCCTTAAGCTTGGCTGACTGCAAAGGCTCAAAGGGGGCTTTCTGTAGACCCTGAAGAACTACAGAGAGGTCCCATGAGGGAACGAGGCATGGTCTGGAGGGGTTCAGCCTCCTGGCGCCTCTCAGGAACCTGATGATCAGATCGTGCTTCCCTAAGGACTTACCGTCCACTGTGTCGTGGTGTGCTGCTATAGCAGCAACGTACACCTTCAAGGTGGAAGGGGACAGCCTCCCTTCCAACCTCTCCTGCAGGAAGGAAAGCACCGATCCGACTGTGGATCTCTGGGGGTCTTCCCATCAGGAAGAACACCACTTAGCGAACAGACGCCACTTAAAGACATACAGGCGCCTTGTAGAGGGGGCCCTAGCCTGAGTGATCATGTCCCATCCAGGGGCCAGACATGAGATTCCAGAGGTCTGGTCGCGGGTGCCAGATGGTGCCCCGTCCCTGAGAAAGAAGGTCTTTCCTCAGAGAACCATGTCTGGGTGGGCTAGTAGGGTGCTACCAGGACAACCTGCTCCTCGTCCTCCCTGACCTTGCACAGAGTCTGTGCAAGTAGGCTCACTGGGGGAAACGCATATTTGCACAGGCCAGGGGGCCAGCTGTGTGCCAGCGCAACTATGCCGAGAGGTGCCTTGGTCAGGGCGTACCAGAGCGGGCAGTGGGAGGATTCTTGGGAGGTGAACAGGTCTACCTGTGCCTGTCTGAATCGACTCCAAATCAGCTGGACCACCTGAGGGTGGAGTCTCCACTCTCCCCTGAGGGTTACCATCAGATCTGGGGCAGAACTACCCTCGTGCAGTTCTTTAGCGCCTTGGCTTGGTGGACCTGCAGGAGAGCCATGGCGTGCAGGGCAGAGGTGGCTTGTCCAGCAGCACTGTAGGCTTTGGCCATCAGGGACGATGTGAACCTACAGGGCTTGGACGGGAGCTTTGGGCATCTGCACCAGGTGGCGGCGCTCTGCGGGCATAGGTGCACCGTGTGTGCCTTATCCACCTGGGGAATCGCCATATAGCCCCTGGCCGCCCCGCCATCGAGGGTAGTGAGGGTGGGGGAACTGAGAAATCGGGACCGGGCAGTAAAAGGTGCCTCCTATGATTTTGTCAGCTCCTCGTGCACTTCCGGGAAGAAAGGCAGAGGGTTCCACTCTAGCCCGACACTCGCGGCCACCCAGGAAAGCATGTTTGTCATCTCTGCATCAGCCTGTGACTGGGCAATCGTCCCCGAAGGTGGGAGCCCAGCTGAGGCTTCTGCATCCGATTGGACAAGCCCGCTCTCCAATGCTGTGCTCGAGAGCTCATCAGCTTCTCGGGCTCCGAACAAGAGGTCGAACTTGCCATGAGACGAGCCGGCGTACTCATCCGGAAGCCCGATCGGGGCAGACGAGCATGCTGGGGAATGGGAGGTCCGCGGGGGATACGAAAGCAAGCCGCGACCGCATCGTTGCCATGGTCATGTTCTCGCAGTGAGAACATGAACCATCCACGAATGCAGCCTCTGTGTGGGTCGCGCCCAGACATGAAAGACAGCGATCGTGACCGTCTGAAGTTGAGAGGTAACGACCGCAACCAGGAATAACACACAACTGGAAAGTCATCTTTAAAAAGACGTTCTGTGTGTGCTGCTCTTTTAGAGAAATATACTCTTTCAGGAAAATATACTCTCTTTTTTCTGCCGAAGGGCCCAGGGGCGTTCTCTGCAGTGCACCAGTGCAGAGGAGGGAGAAGCCGCTGAAATGCGCCATCAGATCCAGCAGAGGTGAATGAACAGTCAGTCCAGTAGACATCGACCGTTCGGCTCCGATGAGAAAATCTGAATGAGTGGTTGCATACCAGCTCCTTTTATACCCGTATGTCCGGGGGAGTGGCATGCAAATACCACTCGCCAATTTTCATTGGCCTTTTATCAAAGACCAGAGGTGTCTTGGGCTCCCAAGAGTGACCCATAGTGTCACTACATCGACACAACGTCGAGTGAGTGACAGATGGGGAACTGTACATACCCCTACCTTGCACATACATTACCACTTGCACATGTACATACGCCATTCTGTTATATGTCCTATTATTTGTATGTCTATTTATACTCTTACCTTGTTTTATATTCTGTCTCACTGTAATGTTGTGTGTCCTTGTTTCTCCTATCACCAAAAATAAATTCCTTGTGTACGTGAGAACACTTGGCAATAATGCTAATTCTGATTCTGATTCTGATATGAGTGCATCACATGACAACAAATATGTCATAGTTTTTAGATATCTCCCTGTCCACACTACAACACGAAGACAGCGTTTTCAAATGTATCCACTTAAGAGATCTTTTTCGAAAAGCTTAGTTTTCGTTGTCAAAAAAGCCATCTCAGCGTGAAAAAGATGCGTTTTCATACAAAAACGTATTAGTGTAGACACGGCCTATATGTACCCCTGAATCTTTTGTTTTGACTTCCTTTTGGGGTTGAAGTCTTAATTAGAGGGGTCATAACTCAAGACCACCCCACCCCCATATATCATACATTGAGGCCCATGAATCATAAAGAAAAATCAGAGGATTCTTTTTTTTTTCATTGGTTATCCTGTTCGAAATGCTTCACTACTCCTGTAACATTGAAGGAAAAGTGTGGGTGGAAAAATGCAGAAGCAAAAGTTTCATATTGGCCCTTCGTGATTTTTTTTTAGAACTTATTTGGAGCAAGGCAATGGAAAAATAACAGCAAGCAAACTGGCCACGCTGTTAATTGTAGTACTTCACAGGATGTGAGTAGTGATGGAAGGAGAGCCCATACCTAGGTACACAGAGATTGTTTGGTGTACTGTAGATTGAATTGAGCATATTTGTTTCAAACTGTGCTCTTTTTTATTTATGTATTCATTTGGTGGATCCTCTTTTTTTGTGCCTGCACTGCACTATTTTTGTTTGGCCAGCCTCCTGCATTTTTTTCTTTCTCTGGGAAATGATTTACATTTGCAAAGTGTGCTTACTTGCGCTTCCCAAAAGGTCTCAGTAATTTTGCTTTGGAAAATACACCAACATTTTTATTATTTCCCCCCACCCCCCATTATTTATTTATTTTTTTCATTTATTGCACAAGTCCCTTTAGTACAGTAGATTTTAGTGGGAAAAATAAATATATCCATTCAGGTATGTGTCTTTAGGAAATCCGTGCAATCTTTGGCCTTCTCTTTCAATGCGATTAAAATCCATATGCATATTTGCAGAAACATGTGATAGGAAGCATGCGCCTAATTTAAATCCCTTCAGAACAGTGCGTTAAGTCCCAGCGTTCCCTGAAGCCATGCCTGTAATGACATCATGCTACGGTCAGAAAGAAAATTAAATACATACATTTTTTCACATTTGTACAACTTCACTGCTGACAACCGAAGTCAGAAAAAAATTGGTTTTATCTTGGCTCAAGGTGAACAGCATCTCTCTCTAAGGTGGAAATTAGAAGTTAAGGGCCACACTGTGAGAAATCCCCTTATGATCAAAATTAATAGTAAAAAGGCTCCATAACACTGTTTTATGTGCACATGTAAATTTATGAATGCATGCTGGGAATGTGCATGCATGCGTATGTATGGCTCCTTCAGTTATACATTTCCTCTTTCTCCCAGGTGCAGGTTATCCTTCTGAGACAGGACAAGCATCAGCACTGGCACTTAAGGTAAGATAAGACTGTTTGTGATAACAACTGGCCAGCTCTTTGACTCCCAGCAATATTTGTCAACATTGTATAACTACATAGGTTGCAATTAAAGACAAATTCCTGGTTAAATACAAGGTAAGCTCAATCGGCAGCATTTGTGGCATAATATTGATTACCACAAAAAAATAATCTTGACTCGTCCCTCCTTTTCTTAAAAAATAAAAAGCAAAAATCGAGGTTACAGTAAGGCACTTACAATGGAAGTGAATGGGACCCATTTTTGGAGGGTTTCAAAGCAGAAATATGAAGCTTATAAAAGAAACTTCATTAATTCTTCTGTTAAAACTAGTGTATTATTTGATCTGCAACATTTTTTCAGTCATTTTAGGGTTTACAGCATTACATTGTTATGGCAACGAAGTTGTACAATTAACTTTACTCAGAAAAGGTTAGTAAGCAATTTGTCACACTAAAATAATGTTAACATGCATATTGTTTGTCTTGTGGCTATCCTTTTGAAACAGAGGATATTTTAATGGTTATGGATTGGCCCCATTCACTTATTGTATATTGTAAGTGCCTCACTGTAACAAAGATTATTTTGAGGGACAAATCTAAATTAATGTGTGTGGTTATTAACATTGCCACAATTGATGTCAATTCAGCTTAACTTATTTTGAACCAGGAATACTCCTTTAAGCAATAAGGCGTGAAAGACTGTGCTATATTGAATGCGTTGCATGCACGTTCTAACAACGATTATGCTTGATGAGCCGACAACATGTGAAGTCATGTAAACACAATAAACCGCATTCCTTTAAAATCGCCGTTAAGGCCATAAACGGCTTATGAATAACCCGGTTGACATGGGTAGATTTTTGCCCATTACACCAATTTTGCATGCCATGTAAACACCTTACCCAGGATTCTTAAAAGCTCATCCAGTGTGCACATGTTTTGAGTGCATGCCTCTTCACGGTTTGACATCAAAAGTTGAGAATAACGCAATTATTTCAAATGTCAAGAAAGCACAGATTTCTTTGTCAGATTTTTTAAATAAGCTGATTTTAGGGAGTAGTCAGCTTATTGGTGTGCATTTTTAACCGGCTCATTGTATAGTTAAAACCACATGATAAACCTGTAGATTGACAAGCCTATCGCGGAAACATTTGAATTGAAGAGAGAACAGAATGACTATTGCTGCTGAGCCCTACTTAAGTTTACTCTTTTGAACTAGAGTCTTTGCCATCTCAGGCACAAAAAAAAAATAAAAATAAATAAAAACCCCACACACATCCTTTTTGTAATGAACTCAGACTGGAGATCAGGTTAGAATCCATTATGCAGAAGAGTTTAATAGACAAATCCAAATCAGAGGTCTCAAACGTGGTCAGTATAACAGGCAGTGGTTGATAACAGGCAAACAAGACAGAAAAGGTAATCCAGGAACGCAAATCCAATAAACAGGCAGAAGATCATAATGAGGCAAAACTAGAATACACTGGTAAAACGCTTTAAGGCAGGTGAACTGGCAATACTTCGCAATGTACATATGGCTTTTAAACCTACAAACTGGAAGTAACTATAGAAGGAGTAGAGTCAATATTCGGGAGAGGGCTCCCTCTGGTGGTGGGATGAGTCTCTGGTTGTGGCCTTACTGACCCCCCCCCCCCGAACACCTCCCGGTGTTCTTCACCTAGGGCGTCCCCTTGGTCTAGGTGCTGGGTGATTGGGGTGCATTAGATGGAACTCGTGGGAGAATGAGGGGTCTAAGATGTCTCTGGCAGCTACCCATGATCTCTCCTCTGGTCTGTATCCCTCCCAGTCCACCAAATATTAGGATTTCTCTAACCGTATGCTGGAGCTCCATCAATATCCAAAGGCGGTGGAGGTTCCATTTCTGTGGTTTCAGGGTCAGAAGCAGGGTGGACCTGTTTTAACAATGATACATGAAAGGAAATGGATATACGGTAGTTAGCAGGAAGCTCCAGCTTGTAAATCACAGGATTAATTTGTCTCAGGCTATGAAATGGACCCATGTACCAGGGGCTGAACTTCCTGCAGGGTAGCTGCAGTCGAAGATCCCTTGAAGACAACCAGACCATCTAGCCTGGCTGGTAGTTGGGGTGGGGACGTCTCCTATGGTCGGCTTGAATTCGTTGAGCCCGGATGGCATGTTGGAGCCTGACAGGAGCGCTGTCCCACACACTTTCACTTCTCCTGACCATGGAAACATGGGTGGTTGGCAGCCCAGGACACATTGGAAGGGAGCAAGTCCTGTGGAGGAATGGGTGAGGGAATTCTGGGCATACTCGACCCATGGGAAAGGGAAAAAAAAAAAAACCCACTCCATTTTTCCTGTTCACGGCTGCAGTATGATCGGAGATAGCGATGATCTCCTGATTGAGTCTCTCCACCTGTCCATTAGCCTGTGGTTGGTAGCCTGATGTGAGACTGACATTAATGTCTAGCTGTTTGCAGAATGCCTACCATACTTTAAGTAAACTGGGGACCCCGGTCCGATACAATGTCTTCTGGTATTCCATAAACTCTGAAAACATGAAACAAGGCATTAGCAGTTTCCATGGCTGTAGGGAGACCTTTAAGGGGAACCAGATGACATGACTTTGAAAATCTGTCTATAATAACCAAAACAGTAGCGAAACCGTTAGAACTAGGGAGATCCATGACAAAATCCACAGATAGATGGGACCAGGGTCTCTGAGGAATGGGGAGTGGTTCAAGTAGTCCAGCGGGGAGTAATTTGGGTGTTTTTGACTGTGCACAGATGGAGCAAGACTTGACAAAGTTAGTAACATCTCGAGTTAAACTTGGCCACCAGAATGAATTATGTACTAACAGTATAGTTCGTTGGATACCTGGGTGTACGGTGCAGAGAGACGTATGGACCCATTGGGTGATGCGTAGTCGGAGTGTATGTGGTACATATTGTTTGGTAGGAGGACATGCTGGTGGTGTTGGATCTGTTTGTGGTTCATGCTGAATGTCTTCCATGATGTCGCACTCTTCATGTATTCTAAATTCTTGTGGTCTGTTATTACCTGGAATGGGTGAGCCGCCACCTGCAGCCAGTGTCTCCACTCTTCTAATGCCGCTTTGGAGAGAAGCTCCTTGTTGCCCACATCATAGTTCCGCTCTGCAGTGGTTAGCTTCCTGGAAAAGAAAGCACATGGATACATTCTGCCTGGTATGCAGTGTCTTTGTGAGAGAACAGCTCCTATTACACAGTCAGAAGCATCAACTTCTATAATGAATGGAAGGTTAGGGTCAGGGTGTTTGAGAATAGGGGCTGTCAGTCCACTGCAACTTCTTGGGTTTACCTTTCAGGAGGGAAGTCAATGGGGCTGTGGTGATACTATAGTTTTTAATGAACCATCTGTAGATGTTTGCAAAGCCTAAGAACCTTTGTAGTTCTTTGATAGTCGAGGGACATGGCCATTCTGTTACTGCCTTGATCTTTGACATATCCATCTCCACCCCTTGGTGACTGATATTGTATCCTAGAAAGTAGTACTGGTAGTATGAAACATTTCTCAGCTTTTACATACTATTGGTTCTCTTGTAGCAGAGTTAGTACTGTCTTCACATGTTGAATGTGCTTTGCTCTGGTTTGTGAGTAAATAAGTCATCCATCTATGTAGGTGATGACACACTGGTTTAGGTCACGGAAAATTTCGTTTATGAAGGACTGGAACACAGCTGGTGAGATGGAAAGGCCATATGGCATGACCTGATATTCATATTTCCCCCTTGTGGCAAGAAAGGCCATTTTCCACTCATCTCCCTCTCCGATTCGGATGAGGTTGAATGTGCTTTGGAGGTCTAATTTGGCGACAATTCGAGCCTCACGCAATTGTTCCAGGGCAGAAGGAACTAGTGGCAGTGGATATCTATACTTGACCGTCACAGAATTGAGGCCGTGTAGTCAATGCAGGGTCTGAAGCCACCATCCTTTTTCTCCACAAAGGATCCTGCTGCAGCAGGGGACGTGAAAGGGCGTATGAAGCCTGAAGTTAATGCCTCCTCGACATAATTTTCCATAGCCTGAATCTCAGGAAGTGATAGTGGGTATGCCTTGCTTTTAGGAGGAGTTCAATGGCGCAATCCCAAGGACGGTGAGGGGGAAGTTGGGTAGTTATGGTTTTGTTAACCTCAGCAAACTCTGCATATTCTTCTGGAATTGTGGTTTGAACTTGAACATCGGGGCTTTCTATGCTGGTGGAGAGACATGGCAGAGTGATTTCAGACTGGAAGCAGTTTTGCTAACAACTTGACCACTTGATGAGTTCACCTTGTGCCCAGGACATGTTGGGATCTTGTACAGTTAACCATGGGTGGCTCAGGATGATTTGGTTCTTTGGGGAAGATTACATATAATAAAATCCTTTCAGTGTGGAATAGGCCAATTCGTATAGTCAGAGGTTTGGTTTGTTGTGTGATGCCCGTTTCTATGGGTTCATTGTTGATGGCTGTTATGTGGATGGATGGTGTGCATGGTAAGGTACGTATATTGAGTTCAGTGATGAGTTCATGATGGATAAGATTTACAGCTGCCCCGGAATTCACTAACGCTGCAACATAGTTAGGACTTCCATTAAAAAAAATAAAAAAATAAAAAATAAAAAAAAGTGTTGGTGGTAGTTTGAAGCTTTGCCTAAAAAGGAAATGGAGAAAATCTCTTACTCACTTTGCTGGAGGTTTTGGTTTTATTGGGGCATGCAGCACATTGGTGACCTGAATATCCACAGTAGAAACACAGCCTTTCGCACCGACATCGATGGCGTTCTTCTGATGACAACCTGGTATATCCTATTTGCATGGATTCTGGAATTGAATGATTGACTGATGCGATCAGTGGTGAAGAGGCTTGAGACATTTTCGATCGGGGATTATTTCGAATTAAATTATCCATCTTGACAGCCATGTTGATATATTGAGATAGGGTAGTAGTTTAATCTCTGTATGCAAGTTCCACTTGTAAATATTGATTAAGCCCCTCACGGAAGACTGATTTCAAAGCAATAACGGCTAGTGTGTGGACATGAACAGCGTATTCAGAAGCTGATTGTTTTCCCTGGCGTAAGTGTAACGACATCCTGTCCCCCCGCAGGACATTCAAACACTTCTTTAATCTGTTTTGAGAAATAATCAAACGAGGTCTGTATCTTATTGTCCATGTCCCAGACAGCCGATGCCCAATTCAGTACTTTTCCAGTGAGTAGAGTCATCATAAACGAACACTTAGTCTTCTCCAGATGAAAAACCTCAGGCTGATTGGAGAAATATAGCTGACATTGGCACAAAAACCCCTTGCATTTATCAGCTGAACCATCACATTTATATAGGGCAAATCTTACCGGTTCAGTTCTAGTAGATGGAAGAGATTGAATGTAATGAGGCAGATGTTCGTTAGCGGCACGCAAACTGGCAAGTTGAGTTTGGAATCCTCATAAGACTTCACTCTGGTAGTTAAAGGCTGCTTGACTCTGTGACACTTCCACTGGATTCAGATCAGGCGAAGTATTCTGTGCATTTGGAAGCACATGGCTTTTAAACCTACAAACAGGAAGTACCTGTAGAAGGAACAGAGTAAAGTCAATATTTGGGAGAGGGCTCCCTCTGGTGGTGGGATGAGTGAGTCTCTGGTTGTGGCCTTACACTTTTTCTGTTGCTAATTAAATGTACTTTTTCTTCCATGCTAGAAGATGAGCTCATTATCACACATTGCATGCACATTAGATTCCAGGAGCTACCGTGGACTCAGCATTTGCTTTTGTGAGTTGCAAGCATGGGCAGGGCTTACCACCTGATTGAAATGTTAAGGCAGATGTGAGTAACAGTTTGTTTCTTAGAAAATTTGGGTTTTGGTATGTGTCTCAGTGACTAGATCCCTAGAGGGAGAGGCAACTTGGTATTTTTAACATCTTAATGAAATGCTGAGAGGGCCTTAATTGTGACGGCAGTGGGTAGGGGAGAACAGAGGTGAAGTGACAGCGCTGGAAGCCTTTGATCTGAGAACTCTAATCAATGGGGATTAGTGTCCTTTAGCTCTGTGCTGCGTGGTGTCTTTGACAGCCCCATGACTCTCATATTAACGAGCCATTAGCATGGCTTGAATAAAGAGAGATACCAGTTCACAGATCTCTGGCGATAAGAGCGCAATTTAGAATGACACTGAAAACTCGCACTATATGCTGCCTGTGCTTGTCAATCAGTTTGTCAGTCTAAGCAGTCTAAGAATAGACGTTTTGAACTTTAAGGAGTCTAGAACGAACGCTCTTTACATCACTATCACTTTGGTAAATTGGCACCTTCAGCCCTTATGGCCCTCATCCACACTTTGGTGACGTAATGGAATTTTTGGGGGAGGCTGATATGTAAATCATATATATGACTCTGTCACAGCTTCAGTAATTTGTATGGAAATATCTATATTTCGGCTAAATTTTAAAGTATTTTTTCACCAGTTGTGTTAATGTTAACCATAAATAGGTTTGATGCACACTGCAAAAACATAATTTTATTGCTATTTTGCTACTACTATTTTTCTTACGAGTATGTTTGAGTTGTTTTCCAGTAAAAAAAAAATAAAAAATATTTAAAAAATTCTTAAACTTCTAAAATATCTTAGAAAATTCTTAAAAATAAATTAAATTACATGAGTTTACTTGTTTTCAGAGAAATCGAACAAAATTTAGTGGGATTTTTGAGAAAATAAATAAATAAATACTATTAGCCAATATGTTAAGAAAAAATAAACTAGTTTTCTCTTACCCTTTGCATAAACTTACTAAATTGTGTTAGATTTCTCTGAAAACAAGACAAATACCGTATGCCATTTTGCTTTCATTTTGCTAAGTAGACTGATGTTGTTTTAAGAATGTTTAGATATCTTTACTGGAAAACAAGACAAAAAATTTTTTTTTACTGTGTGCTTATGTGATGCTGAAAGCTAATTGGCTTGAAAAGTTACCTATATAATGAGATTTAATGCAGAAAAGGGCTAATTTAATTTTGCCTCCCTTTTGCATTTTTTTGGCCACATTTTGGACAAAAGAAAATTACGCTGCGTCACTTGTACGCTCACTGAGCACTTTATAAGAAACACCTGTACACCTATTTATTCATATGATTATCTAATCAGCCAATCGTGTGGCAGCAGTGCAATGCATAAATCATGCAAATACAGATCAGGAGCTTCAGTTAATGTTCACATAAACCATCAGAATGGGGAAAAAAAAAAAATTATCTCAGTGATTTTGACCATGACATGATTGTTGGTGCCAGACAGGCTGGTTTGATCATTTCTGTAACTGTTCATCACCTGGGATTTTCACACACAACAGTCTCCAGAGCTTACTTAGAAATGTGCCAAAAACAAAAAAAACATCCAGTGAGCGGCAGTTCTGCAGACGGAAATGCCTTGTTGATGAGAGGTCAACTGAGAATGGCCAGACTGGTTCGAGCTGACAGAAAGGCTACGCTAACTCAGATAACCACTCTGTACAATTGTAGTGAGCAGAATAGCATCTCAATATGAACAAAACCTTGAACCTTTAGGCGGATGGGCTACAACAGCAGAAGACCACGTTTGACACTTTATTAGGACCATAGTGTTCATGCAGTAATTAAAACCCACATGGGCTCTCTAGCGTGAAAGAAAAAAAAAATACATCTTTACATTATATGCATCTTAACCAGCAAGGCTACCTTGGTCAACAAACTAGACCAGTTTTCCAATTATTAGACCAGCACTAACCGGCAAAAACCAACCTGGACCAACATGAAGAATTAATGCTGGTCGAATTCTGTCTTTTCAACTCTGCATGACAGCATTAAGTGTGCCATTTGGTACAGAGGCATATTGTTTCATCTCTCCACTATCCTAACTTCACCTGTATTTTCAATCAGGTCCTGGAAGTAGGAACTTCCGAGAGCTTGACTTGAGTCTTAGGCCTCAGGCCTTGTCCCACCACCTAGTGCCTGTAAGTCAAATTTGTGTACCTTATAAGATTACATAAAAAGAATCCTGAACTGGAATCATCCATTAGTTGTCATATTGATGACTGAGAAAGTGAGAACTGACAGTGAATGGCAGAGGGCTTTGTAATGTTATTCAGACATGGATCACCCTGAAGTCATCTCCTCAGTGTCTTTCGGGTTCAGGGGAGGATCAAAATTCAGTGACCTGAGAAAGACAGCATCGAGATTCCTGATCAATCTGAGCCCAAGCTCAACTCAATAATAGATGTGTGGGTGTCATACAATCCGAAATGCTAGTCCGATTTCACCCTTGGATCAATCACTGACTCGATATCTGTCTACATCAGGTGCACCATCTGGGGCAGTCTTGTCTTTTTCCTTACTGTCCATGTTATATCTGCACCCTCATCTCTTTTGGCAGCTTACACAACCGCAGTAGTTACAAAGTCTGTATGTGTTAGAGAGCTCAAAGACTTAATGTTGTTTGTCAGTCAAGAAGACAAAGGGCGTGTAGTTTGCAGTGGATATGTATCTTTGACTATCATTTAGGCATTTGATTTTTAGAAGGGAAAATGTTGCCTGAAGAAGGAATAAAACACAATAACTGTTCTGCTTTGAATAATATAAAGATCACCAAGCAACGCTACTATTTTGATGTGACAGGAGCTCTACTCCAAAACTTTGTGAGATTTCTCACTGTATTCTAGGATATATAATACTAACCATCATAGAAACTCATAAGTGACTGATTTAGAACACTCTACATCGGCAGAGACTCTGTGCACCACACAAATAGCACTCCAAATGGGAGACCTGACTCTCTGGATGCAATGCTCTATCAGCACAATACTATAATAAGCATGATAACATAGAAAATAGGCTTTTGTCCAACAACTTATATAGAGTTTTTCTACTGAATGAATTCTGAGATTGCCTTCTCTGCAAAGGATACATGCAGTGCTGCCTTAGAATTTGGACAAAATCTTTAGAGGCAGCATTAAAGTAATAGCTCACCCAAAAATTTATATTCTGTCATTATTTACTCACCCTTGTGTTGGTACAAACCAATATGCCTTACTTTACTCTGCAGAACATTAAAGGAGAAATTTTAAAGAATGTTTTGATCTCTGATTTCCATAAAATACCGAATAACGTTAGTGTCTCACTTTAATGCTTAAAGCACCAAAAAGTGTCATAAGCAGGGGCGGATCAAGAAATTTTTGACTATGAGGGGTGGCAACACTAAAGCAAGTGCCCATGCGTAGTTCTTATGGATTAAGATGCCAAGCTTCATTGCAACAAGTGCTAGTTCATTAATTGGAGTCACTATCAAAATACATTACTGGTCAAAAATTTTGAAACACTTATTTTTATTATAATTTCTTTTCTTCAAATTTTTTAATAATAGTAAAGTCTTCAAAACTATGAAATAACATAAATGGAACTATGGGAATTATGTTGTGACTGAAAAAAATCCAAAATAAATAAAACGTCATGGTTACTTGTGTAACCTCCATTCCCTGATGGAGAGAACGAGATGTTGTGTTGATGTAGTGACACTAGGGGTCACTTTTGGGAGCCCGAGACACCTCTGGTCTTTGATAAAAGGCCAATGAAAATTGTTGAGTGGTATTTGCATGCCACTCCCCCAGACATACGGGTATAAAAGGAGCTGGTATGCAACCACTCATTCAGGTTTTATGCTGAGGAGCCGAGACAAGGTCCAGCCATTTCAGCAGGTAGTTTAGCGTTGTGGCAGGAGGGACACAACGTCTCGTTCCCTCCATCAGGGAACGGAGGTTACACAAGTAACCATGACGTTCCCTATCTGTCACTCACTCGACATTGTGTCGATGTAGTGACACTAGGGGTCCATATACGAAACGCCACAACTGGCTGAACTGTGTTACGTGAACTGGCGGTGTGTGGTGGGCAGACTACTGTGTGCCTCATAGCCAGCACACCAGGTCGACACGTAACCTCCCCCAACATAGTTATGAGTGTTGAACGGCCCTTTGGGGACAAGTCGACTACCCAAAAGATAGAGACAGGCTAACCCAGTCGTGGCCTCTTTTCCCCTTCTCTTTTTCCACTCCCTAAAAAAGAAGGGGGATTATCCGACTGGGCCGCAAGGTCTAGTTAGGGGGTGTCCCTCCCAAGGGGAAGACACCGCGGAGACCACACCTCGCCCAAAGAGGGGGGGGATATTTAATTGGAAGAATATGTCACATGGTCTTTCCGACCATGTGGAGAGTCTTCAAGGTAGATCCTACCCAACGGGGGAGGAGTTACTACAAACATGGAGACTGGGGCAGAGGAGATCTGCCCAAGGAAAACACAGTTTGCCAACAGGGAAATGAATTAGCGGAAGATATATATCGCATGGGGTTAGCTTTACAGAGAACCGCCACATGCGGAGCACCTACCCCAGAACAGGACTCTTAGTTAGCACGTGTACTGGGCTGCCAGTGAGTCTCTCCGAAAACTCGACTGCCACAGGGCTCGGAGGAAGTCAACCAGGGAACAAAGCTTGTAAACACTACTGGGAATTCATGGCGCACGTCTTCAGCTCAAAAGGAGGTGGAAGGCACTATGTGCAAGTGATAAACCTGGCTGGCTATCCCGGGCTTATCCGCTTCTATTGTGTGCCACTACCTGGGATGAAACCGGTTCCACCCGGAGGTTGTAGAACCTTGCAAAGGTGTTGGGTGTTGCCCAGCCTGCTGCTCTGCAAATGTCTGTTAGAGAGGCACCCCTGGCCAGGGCCTAGGAAGCTGCTACACCCCTGGTAGAATGGGCTTGTACTGGGGGTGGCATGTCCTGGGCGTGATATGCCATAGTTATTGCGTCAATGAGCCAGTGGGTGATCCTCTGCTTGGAGACAGCGCTTCCTTTCTGCTGTGCACAAAAGCAGACAAAGAGCTGCTCAGAGATCCTAAAGCTCTGCGTGTGATCCAAATAGATGCGTAAAACGCGCACCGGATACAGCAATGACAGGGCTGGGTCTGCCTCCTCCTGGGGCAGCGCTTGCAGGTTCACCACCTGGTCCCTAAAAGGGGTCGTGGGAACCTTGGGCATATAGCCCGGTCGGGGTCTCAGGATCACGTGAGAGTAGCCCGGACCGAACTCCAGGCATGTTTCGCTGACAGAGAATGCTTGCAGTTCTCCTACCCTCTTGATGGAAGTGAGCGCGGTCAGGAGGGCAGTCTTCAAGGAGAGTGCTTTAAGCTCGGCTGACTGCAAAGGCTCAAAGGGGCCTCTCTGTAGACCCTGAAGAGCTAAAGAGAGGTCCCATGAGGGAACGAGGCGCGGTCTGGAGGGATTCAGCCTCCTGGCGCCTCTTAGGAACCTGATGATCAGGTCGTGCTTCCCTAAGGACTGCATTGTGGTGTGCTGCTATGGCAGCAACATACACCTTCAAGGTGGAAGGGGACAGCCTCCCTTCCAACCTCTCCTGCAGGAAGGAAAGCACTGATCCGACTGCACATGTCTGGGGGTCTTTCTGTCAGGAAGAACACCACTTAGCGAACAGATGCCACTTAAAGGCATACAGGCGCCTCGTAGAGGGGGCTCTAGCCTGAGTGATCGTGTCTACCACTGCAGGTGGTAAACTGCTTAGGTCTTCCACATCCCGTCCAGGGGCCAGACATGGAGATTCCAGTGGTCTGGTCGCGGGTGCCAGATGGTGCCCCGTCCCTGAGAAAGAAGGTCCTTCCTCAGGGGAATTTGCCGGGGGGGGCTGTCGCGAGGAGTGTGAGGTCCGAGAACCATGTCTGGGTGGGCCAGTAGGGTGCTACTAGGACGACCTGCTCCTCGTCCTCCCTGACCTTGCACAGGGTCTGTGCAAGTAGGCTCACTGGGGGAAACGCATATTTGCGCAGGCCAGGGGGCCAGCTGTGTGCCGCGCATCTATGCTGAGGGGGGCCTCGGTGAGGGCGTACCAGAGCGGGCAGTGGGAGGATTCTTGGGAGATGAACAGGTCCACCTGTGCCCGTCCGAATCGACGGAGTCTCCACTCTCCCCTGAGGGTCCACTGTAGTGTTGAGGTTGCCCTGGATGTGAGTGGCTCGCAGCGACTTGAAGTGCTGCTAACTCCGGAGGAGGAGACAGCGGGCGAGTTGTGACATACAACGAGAGCGCAGACCGCCTTGGTGGTTGACATATTCTACTGTTGCCGTGTTGTCTGTCCGAACTAACACATGCTTGCCCTGGATCAACGGCCGAAACCTCCGCAAGGCGAGCAGAATTGCCAACAACTTGAGGCAGTTGATGTGCCAATGCAGTCGTGGGCCCATCCACAGGCTGTTGCAAACAGCGCCCCAGCCCATTTTGGAGGTGTCCGTAGTGACCACAACGCGCCTGCAGACCAGTTCTAGGGGAACACCTGCCCGTGGAAATGAGAGGTCAGTCCAAAGGCTGAAAAGACGGTGACAGACTGGTGTGATGACCACGCGATGTGTCCCGTGGCGCCATGCCCATCTCGGGACTCGAGTCTGAAGCCAGTGCTGAAGCGGTCTCATATGCATCAACCTGAGCGGGGTGGCTACAGCTGAGGATGCCATATGCCCCAGGAGCCTCTGAAAAAGTTTCAGTGGAACCGCTGTTTTCTATTTGAACGCCTTGAAACAGGCCAGCACTGATTGGGCGCGCTCGTCCGTAAGGCGCGCTGTCAAAGAGACTGAGTCCAGCTCCAAACCGAGAAAAGTGATGCTCTGAACCGGGAGGAGCTTGCTCTTTTCCCAGTTGACCCGAAGCCCTAGTCGGCTGAGGTGTGAGAGCACCAAGTCCCTCTGTGCACACAACATGTCCCGAGAGTGAGCTAGGATTAGCCAGTCATCAAGATAGTTGAGAATGCGAATGCCCACCTCCCTTAACGGGGCAAGGGCTGCCTCTGCGACCTTGGTGAAGACACGAGGAGACAGGGACAGGCCGAAAGGGAGGATTTTGTACTGATACACCTGACCCTCGAATGCAAACCACAGGAAGGGTCTGTGTCGAGGAAGGATCGAGACGTGGAAGTACGCGTCCTTCAGATCTACCGCCGCAAACCAATCCTGATGCTGGATGCTCGCCAGAATGCGTTTTTGCGTCAGCATCTTGAACGGGAGTCTGTGTAAGGCACGGTTCAGTACTCGCAGGTCCAAGATTGGCTGTAACCCACTGCCTTTTTTCGGTACAATGAAGTAGGGGCTGTAAAACCCCTTCTTCATCTTAGCTGGAGGGACAGGTTCTATCGCGCCCTTCTGTAGGAGGGTAGCAATCTCCGTGCACAAGGTAGCAGCGTTTTTGTCCTTGACCAAGGTGAAGTGGATACAACTGAACCTGGGCGGGCGCCTGGCGAACTGAATCACGTAGCCGAGTCGGACGGTCCGGATCAGCCATCGTGATGGATTGGAAAGCGAATCCAAGTTCCGCACAAGGGGGACCAAGGGGACAACATCGTCGGACGTACCGGCAGGTGGGGCCTCGCGGCGGGGTGGAGCTCAAGGTGCCACACCACATCGTGGCTGTGCTGAGTCTAGGGACATTGAAGCACTTACCTGGCTCTTTGTGACCACCCCCAGAACAGCCTGGGACGGGGGAGGAAGAGGCCTGTCCTCGTAACCCATGGAGACTGCCACATCGGGGACGGCTGTGTGCCACAGCTGGGCGCTCAGGGGCGGAAAGACCACCGCTGGAGCGCCAATCCTGCAAGGAAAAACCCGTGGATGGTAGTCGTGATGACGACCGTGCACACTGGGTATGTGACCCAGGGAGGAAGGAAACTGCTCTTTTGCTGAACTGTTGGGTACCGCAGCCACTTGGGCATGCAGTGAAATCAAACAAAAAGGCAACAAAAGATTTTCCACCTGGCCCTCCACCGGGGGATGGAGTGGTCTTCTTACCAGCTCCAGGTGAGTGGGTTTCTTTGTCCCTGGGTCGCCCGTCTCAGGGGCGCTTTGACGACCTCCGTGGGTTCTTAGCAGCTGACTGTGAGACGGGTGGCGTTTGCTTCCTGTGATGGGCTCCACGCCGGGGCCGGGCCGAAGGGGTGGGCTGCGGCGGAGCCGGTGCAGTCACCGCAGGGGGATGCCTTTGGCAACGAGCAGACGGGGTGCAGGATCAGAGGTGTCTCGGGCAAGAGTGACCTCTAGTGTCTCTACATCGACACAACGTCGAGTGAGTGACAGATAGGGAAACTTTGTTATATTTTAGCATCTTCAAAGTAGTCACCCTTTGCCTAGAATTTGCAGATATGTACTCTTGACATTTTCTCAATCAACTTCTTGAGGTATCGCCCTGGGATGCTTTATAAACAGTATTGAAGGAGTTCCCATCTATGTTGGGCACTTATTGGCTGCTTTTCTTTATTATTTGGTCCAAGTCATCAATTTCAAAAACTTTTTTTTTTTTTTTTTTTTTACATTTGAATTTTGTAATGAAATAAATTAATATGGTGGCACAATTATATTTTTGTCTACAAAAATAATGTCAAACATTTAAGCATTCGCCTTCAGATCAAAAGATTTTTAAGATCATGAGAAACATTTCAGTCAAGTGTTTCAAAACTTTTGACCGGTAGTGTATAAATGTCCAAGAATTTGTGATACAACTGCATTTCCACAGGAACCAAATAGTAACCATTTTGATACTGATTTGCCAACATACAAATTGTTTTGGCATAAAAAACATAAGTAACAACATTTCTATCTCCAGAGCACCAAGACTTTGTCTCTTAAACACATCAACAAATTCTAAATGTTCCTATGCTTATATATAGAACTGGCAATCTGGACTAAACATCACCACCTTTGTTAAGTGTACCCATGTATGGAAAATGCATGCATATCCCATGTTATTCTGCTAATAAAATCCTGTAGGCCTATCACCTTTGTAACAGCTGGAATAATCAATTTGAAAGCAATTATTAACACAAAGTTAGGCCCAAATAAAAGTAAATTGTACAGAAAATTGTACTTTGGGGGGCAGTGCTGCAAAACTCATGAATATTAATAATGTTATACCCAGTAAAAGATTCTTTTAAATCACCTGTTTTGATCAACAGTCATACTTAATGACCGATTCAAGCACCCAAATAAATATTTAACATAATGTGGTCATTTCATTTCTACATCTGCAACTATCAGTCTTGGGATTTTGTTTATCAGTAGATGAATACATAGATCAGCTCTCTGATTAAGAACATGACTGATTGATCGAGTGGTAACTTTTTGCCTTTCGTTTTTAGAGGTTTTGGATTCGAATTCACCCAAATATAACTTTTTTATTTTAATGAAACAAGATTGCATCTGTACGTCAGTGGATAGGTGTTCAACTTTAAAAATAAAATGCAATAAAAGATGCGGGGAGACGAGAGTAGCAGAAACACAGACACATTTATTGACAGTTCTGTATATGTTTTCGAAATTTAGACAGTAACAACCACAAGCACTCTGCTTCAGCAACAGACTCAGTTTACAGTGTTTCAGAAACACATCAACAATCAGCACCTGGTTACCACACACATGAGAGTGATTAAGAGAAAGGGAGAGAAAAGGACAACACACACAAACACATGCACACACACTACATACACACAAACAATAAGGTTGAGAAGGCCATCACAGTGAGGGACACAGAAAAGAGCACGAGCTGCGGCAAAACTGCTGACACTAAACAACACTGATAACGGCAGGAACGAACACTTATCATGACATTCAAAATAACACATTCCAGCATCGGATCACCAGTCAAAACACTCACAGATGAAATAGAAACTCCAACTCAAGAACTGGAGATGTTTCATCTGGATTATACACATACCTGATGAAAGCTATTTCAAAAAGTGGTGAGGACACATCTCACCCGTCTCAAGCCATAACTGTCAGCGATGTGTCTAATCATTCAGTGAATACTTGGAAACAACTGAGAACGTATTTGTCCATGTGGTCATTGTTATCGAGGAAATAAGCTCATCAACCCACGAGAGCCCAAACACTGCACACATGCTGCAATGGTAGGTAGGCAATTGGTCGATGCTGTGATTGGCTGATGCTGTAAACAATCAATGTGTTTGTAGTCATTTGTACATTTGGTGAGAGTTTAGGCAGTTTGACATGAATAAACCCCTATACAATGTCAAAATCAACGATAATATAATTACATTTATATTTAATACATTTGGATACTTGCTGGGGTGGCAATGGTTTTTCTTAGGGTTGCATCTGGCACCCCATGCCACCCCGGTAGAGCCGCCCCTGGTCATAAAGCTCTTTCCCACCTACAGTCCCAATACTTTTCCCATAGTAACTTTCCAGATGAGAACTCTTACTAGAAACAGAACAACCGTGGAGACTTTTCCTCTTTTGCATTCTGATTTACAAAAGTAACCCTCGTAGTGATGTCATCTACTATTGACCATTTTTCTTGTGACAATATTTGCAAGCACGATTCAATAGCAACAACAACAAAATCAACAACAACAATGGAGGATTGCGGGATTGGAGCTACACTTTTGTTAGGGCTGTTTTATACGAGCTTTGGCTGCATCGGAAAATGCAGGAAGCTGCCTTGCTGCCTAAACTGTTATTGGTTTAACCAACAGCATTTTTGAAAGAATGGATCTCTCTGAAAAGTTTAAAAAGCACCTTATTTCATCCTACCTTCATCCATCCTTATACAGCCTTGAAGGCTGTGACGAGGAGGAGGGCGGGGCCGGGCCATGAAGAAACACGGCCAGCCCTGAAATGGGCTAATCAGTCAGGAGGGGGATAAAGACGAGCTGGAGGCGCCAGTTCGAGAGAGAGAGAGACGCACGCGACCACGCTGCATGTTTGTTTATGTTGGATTTAAGTTAAGTTTGACATTAAAATTTTATGTTTACTGTTCAGCTGGTTCCCGCCTCCTCCTTGCCCATCCTTATACTGTTATAAAAGCATTTTCCAGTTTTCTGACGCTGAACTCAGTGGACAACAAGTTGAAAATGCACTATAAACCTATTTATCAACACGATCTTTTGCAATAAAGGCTTTTATGATTCAGCATAAAATACTGTTCTGAAATACTCACTCATTTACTTGCAAGTTAATCGCACAGTACCAGCAAGCAACATTTCCCTCATGTAAACTAGATTTCATGATGGTTTAGTGTACAATAGAGTTCAATTACCCACTCTCAATAAACTTCTTATTATTTATATTCTTGATCCCACAAAAAATCTGATGCAGTGATCCAGAAATCACTTTATTTTCTGTATAGTCATTCAGTACAAACAGTACAGATGCAATGAAAACTCAAAGCATGTCTCCCGATGAAGCCACACACACACATATGTGAAACGGATGATCCTGCTTGGATACTTTGTTTGTTATGTAATTTCAGTTAGGGGAATTGTAAAATTAGTACAATCATCTGAACAGCAGGCTAGCAGCTAAAAGTTCATTTCCAAATGGCGGCTGCAGACTCTTTGAGATTCTCAAATCTATTTGTGTGTCATACATGTTTGACCAATCACAGGCTGCAGCACATCCCACAGTCTGCCACAGTCCCTATACACCACAAAAGTATCTACCCCTGGAGTAGGCGCTAAAAATGTCCCCTAAAACGGCTTAGAAGAACTATAGTTCCTCAGGTGTGAAAGAAACGAAAAGTACTAGTCCCAGAGAAAAGTACCTAAAATGGCTTTAGTACCGCCAGTGGGAAAGGGCCTTTAAAAGTAGTCCATGTGACTCATATGTCCTATCTGAAGTCTTCAGAAGGCATAGAATCACTTTGTATAATGAACTTGTCATCATGTGTCATTTCAGTCAGTTCATCAATCAAAGTGACCGTATGCCTTCAGAATACTTGGAATATGGTGCTCAAGTCACACGGACTACTTTTCTGACATTTGAGGTGTTTTATAAGCTTTTAAGTGAGGCACTATCCACTACTATAAAATGGAGATCAGCAATCACAACATTCTTTAAAATATATCCTTTTGTGTTCCACAGAAGATAGAAAGTAACATGGATTTGGAATGTCATGAGTATATAATGACAGAATTTTTTTTGGGGGTTGAACTATTTCTTTAAGTTCCAAAGGCTGTTCCTCCCTTTGGAACATCCTTCACGTATGGAGTGCAGCTATGATGCCTTAAAATACTGTCTCCATAGGCAGCTCACTAGGTTTTGGAGCAGAGCACTACTGTCAATTTTCAAAATGTTAGGTGCAAACTAAATAACATATAACTAAAATACCCATGTTCATCTTGAGCTCTAAGTAACTTTATTCTCTTTCTGACACTCTTTGAAATTAGGTTGCCTTTTGTTGTCCATTCTCCAGACTTGCCACATCAGTGCCTTACAGTATAAGAACAGAGCCATTGTTTGGTATTTATGAAAGCCAAAACAATAACTGTCAGTATAGAGAGTAAAGAAAATTGAAATTTGTTAGGAGAAAAGATGAAAGCTAAATATCCTTCAGGGAGGAATGACTGAGAGTATAGCTCTTTCAGAAAGGGTTGCTGTGACGAAGAGGAGGGTGTGCCCGGGCCGTAATGATGCATGGCCGGTGCTGAATCAGCTGATCAGTGGGAGAGAGAGATAAAGGGGAGCCGGAGGTGTCAGTTCGACAGAGATGCACGCAGCCGCATTGCATGTGTGTCTGTGTTTGTTTATGTTTGTATGTGTTTGTAAACTTTATGTTTACCATTCAGCCAGTTCCTGCCTCCTCCTTGCCCATTCTTTAAAGGTTCCCGCCTCCTCCTTGCCCATCCTTAGAATGGGCAAGGAGGAGGCGAGAACCGGCTGAACAGTAAACAAAGTTTTAATGTCAAACTTAAAACAAACATAAACAAACACAAACACACATGCAACGTGGCCACGTGCGTCTCTCTCTCTCTCTCGAACTGGCACCTCCGGCACCCCTTAATCTCGCTCTCCCACTGATCAGCTGATTCAGCGCTGGCCGTGTATCATCACGGCCCGGCCATGCCCTCCTCCTCGTCACAGTTGCACTTAAAGAGATGAGGTTATTCTGCTTCCTGTCAAATGGTGACCCTGATAAATTATTTGATTCACTGACATATACAAAGAGGGAGAAACATTGTGTTAGCCAGGAGACCATAGGCAATGATATTCCCATAAACACTCTAAGAGGCAGTAGGAGCTGAAAGATTTATTCATTCATATCTTGTTGCCAACTCTCTCAGTTAAATGACTGCAGACATAGCAGGACTTCATTATACTCAGTGTTTCAATAATGGAATAACTCAAGGTTTAACCAGGAAGGGAGGAAATTGTGTGAAGAATTTTAACATTATATGTGCCAATAAATATCTTAAAGGGATAGTTCACCTACAAATTAACATTCTGTCATTACTTACCCTTATGTTGTTCCAAACCACTATGACTTTCTTCCGTGAAATACAAAAGGAGATGTTAAGTAGAATGATAGCCTCAGTCACCTTTCAGTTACATTGTATAGAAAATTGATGCTGTGAAAGTGAATGGTGACTGAGGCTAACGACTTGAGGGTGAGTGAATGATAGTGAATGATAATTTTTGGTTGAACTATCCCTTTAAGGTAAATGTCTTGTTGTTATATTATGCCAGGGCTGCAGAAAATCAAAAGGATGAGTTCTGCTGTAAACCAATTTTAGGCAAAAAACTAAGCCTAAAATGATTTCTAGAAAAGCATGCTGAGAACATTTGAGCATTTTATGAGCAATTATTTTTAGACCTGAGTGGATTGCGGTAGTGGATTGACATTTTGTGTGCACAGAGAGCTTCTTGAATCTAAATGAGGTATTTGTCTTTCTCTCTCCTTTTACTTGAAGGATTTGGTCTGATGAGACAAACCTCCAGGTCTCACAAAAGAGTGGTTGGAAACACACTTAATCTTCCTTTTTTAGTACCCGCAGAACAGTGCACACCTTTTGAATAAGTTTTCTATTATGAAGCACCCCACTCTGAACACAACGTAGGTCTAAACTCACAATTGTTCCTTTTTGTTCAGTCTACTCAACTTAGTACTCAAATAATCAAAAACTCAATAGTCAAAAAAGTAAAAATAAAAATGTATCCACAATTCAGTCAAGCAAGAAATTGGCATATGCAAAGAAAACAAGAACAGCAGAATAACAACAACAACAATAAAAAAAAACAATAATAATAATAATAATAAAACACACAACATTTTCAGCTGCCATTAACAAAAAGATACTTAACACAGCACAGCAAATAATCAGTAAAGCATACGCATGGTTTTGGAGCACAGCCTGATGCTGCATAATATATTGACAAAATGTTATCTTACTGTATTGGTGGTGCATTATTTCAATCAATCTTTTTCTAATTCATAAGACAGTCAAGAAAGGACAGGAAAAGATGTGAGCCAGATTCAAGCTCATATCGCCACAGCATCTGTGCAAACTGCCAGGCCATAGCTCCAACGATTAATAAAGTTTCAATTGTATTTTAAGAGAGGGTCATTTAAAGATTCCATGAAGATTTTAAAATAGTGCTGTCAGTCGATTAAAATGTTTAATTGTGGTTAATCACGTTTTGTAGTTTATCGCAATTAATCGAAAATGCTGACATTTGACACCATATAGACATATTTAAAAAAAATAATAATAATAATAATTTGTAACAATATAATGCTTTATTAACATTTTCCAAACAATGCCTTCCACAGTATAAAGATAGAAATGCACTAAAATAGCACCAATTCAAGTAACATTAAACTTTTCCCAAAGTTTAAGTGGGAGGTTGACTAATTGAAAGAACTAGTCTCACCATAGGTTGCATATTCATTGCAATGGGAATTAAATCTCTTAAACTCAAATCCTCCAGAATATTAATCTGCCTGTAGACTGTGGCTATCTGCTTTCCTACAGCAGCTGCATTCATGATTCGCTTTAGAGTGTTAACACCAGCGTTAAACGCCGCTATGAACTCCATGCTTGCAGACAAAAACATCTCATTCTGTGTTTTGGTGATAGTTATGACTTGGCGTGCTTCTGTGGTATTTAAAATGCACCTTTGAAAGGTCCCATGTGGGCTTATTTTGTACATCATATAGCGCTAAGAGGTCCTTTCTCCATCATTTTATTTCTGACAGGAGCCGCTGTTGTGTGTGTTTGTGGTGTGTGTGTCAGTGGAATGACTCCATGCGGACACATTACAAAGGTTCTGCCCTCCCAACAAGAGTTTTTGGTGGTTTATGCTGTATTAAAGGAAAATTAACGTGTTAAACATTTTTAATTAATCACATATGTTAACGCGTTAATTGTGACAGCTCTACTTTAAAACAAATACAGGTGACTTGTGTTATGTTTTTGATGTTAAAATACTCCCATCCCTACTTAATTCGTAGAGACAACTATAAGCCATTCGTAAGCTGATTCCTCAAAAAGTATAAACTGTCTTTGTGACACCATCAAAACATTGCTCTGTTTGTTTGAGCATCCTGAACTGCTCAACACAGAAACATTGGCTCAATCAATGATGCGAGTTATTTGCAAGACTATCCGTTTACTAACGAATGGCAGACAGGTGGTGTGTTCAGGGGAAAACTTATTTTTAATTTTTTATATAGAGGCACAGAAATGACACATTTTCAATTTAATAATATGGAAACATTTGTGAAAAAAATTTGTTTTATCTAATCATCTCAACTGAGTGTTGTAATGTAATGATGTCAGGTCACAAATTGAATAACAAAGGCTTGTTTATCAAAGATAATATAATTCATATGCACAATCAGATTCTAGTGAAAATAACTAGAAAAGCTGTCCATGTCTAACAGCCCCTTTGGTGAAGTGAAATGTTCGCCTCACATTTTGCTTTCCTAGAACACAGTTTCCTTGTGTCCCTACATGCTGAGGTCCACGTTGCCTTGGGAACTCTAGGAGTGAGCGCAAGAAGGAGGCTTTAAAACCCGCTGGGTCGCAGGTGCTAGAAATGAACAGTGTCCAATGATCCTGAAAGACAAGGCAATTTGGCAGGCACTGTAGGAATAATGAGAATAGAATGGTAATGTTGCAAGGCTGAGCTCTCTCACAGGAGAAGGGCATTAGCAGCCTGGCCGAGGCCAGCTTCCACTGCAGTCTTCACGTCGAGGTGTTTGCACATTAACCTGCGCAAATAGGGGTTACAGAACCCCCCCTCACCACCACCCGCCTACATGTCTGCGTCTGCCTGAGGGTAACACTCACCGTGCAGAGTTCATAGTCAGTTTTGAACACAGACAACACAGACATCTCTTTATGCCAGTCTAGCCAGTTTAAGCAGAGGATGCCACAGGATGTAATACAAGAGCAAGATGTTGAAAGATGAGAGACTGTGAGTGAGAGAGGGGGCTCTCCAGAGAGGGATAAAGAGATGGATGAGGTGTATCTGTCTCTTAAGGGAACTGCTCCTCATGTTCTCTCAGTCGTGACATATAGTGATACTAGATTAGACGAACTTGAAATAAAGGAAGGACTCCACTTAGTTGGACAAGTGCTTAACTCACTGCCAGACACACTGAGGTCAGTTGGAAACACCTTGTCAAACCAGGGCAGTGAATGAGAGAGAGAGAAATATACTTAAGAGACATAGAATCTGAACTGGTTGTGTTAATTAATATTTTTTTAGTCATTTTCAAAATTTTAAGAACATTGATGGACGATTCAAACTTTATTTATAATTACATATAATTATATATTTGAAATAGACAGAGAGAGAGAGAGAGAGAGAGAGAGAGAGAGAGAGAGAGAGAGAGAGAGAGAGAGAGAGAGAGAGAAGTGAGGATTTAGAGAGAGAAACGAGAGATTAAGTATTTGTCTGTTGGAACAATCCATGGTATATTTTTCTAGTTGGGTGACACAAAAATAAATAAATTAAAACAAACCCTGCAGCACAGTGCTTGGTATTACTAAGAGATCTTGGTCCATTATTTAAACAATAGGTTCAGTTAGTATGGTTGATGTGTAAATGGTTTCTGTGCTTACCAGTGAACTGCATTTCAGAATCAGAATTAGCTTTATTGCTAAGTATGCTTACACATGCAAGGAATTTTTCTTGGTGACAGGAGCTTCCAGCGCACAACAGGGGGTGTAGGATGTGTTGGATAAATATAAAAAGACTAAACTGTGTACTGCACATAATTATTGCTCAATGGGGCAGTTTTAACTGTTCATGAGATAGATAGCCTGAGGGAAAAAACTGTTCCTGTGCCTGACAGTTCTGGTGCTCAGAGCTCTGTAGCGTCGGCCAGAAGGCAACAGTTCAAAAAGGTAGTGGGCAGGATGAGTGGGGTCCAGAGTGATTTTTCCAGTCTTCTTCCTGACTCTGGAAGTGTACAGTTCTTGAAGGGAGGGCAGGGGGCAACCAATAATCCTCTCAGCAGTCTGAACTGTCCTTTGTAGTATTCTGATATCGTAGCTGCACCAAACCATAGGTACCAACATTTTTAAGCTCTAAAAAAATCACATTAAGGCAGCATAAAAGTAATTTATAAGTCTCCAGTTGTTAAATCTATATCTTCAGAAGTGATATGGTAGGTGTGTGTGAGATGCAGATACACTTTTTTGACTATAAATTCTTCCTTCCTGCCCTGTAGGTGCCGATAAGCACGAAGAATGTGAATCGCCAAAAACAAAAGAAAAAGAATATGAAATTGAATGTGAAAGTGGAGATTGATAGTAAAAAAGGACATAAATATTTATCTGTTTCTCACCCACACCTATCATATCACTTCTGAAGACATGGATTAAACCACTGGAGTCATATGGGTTACTTTTATGCTGCCTTTGTGTGCTTTTAGGACCTTCACAGTTTTGGTACCCATTCACTTGTATGGACATACAGAGCTGAGAAATTCTTCTAAAAATCTTTGTGTTCAGCAATAGAAAGAAAGTCATACGCATCTGAGATGGCATGAGGGTGAGTAAATGTTGAGAGCATTTAGATTTTTGGGTAAAAGAGTGGTTCGGTGCATGTAAAGTTTTGGTGGTTAATCCAAAGAAACAAATAATTAACACTTCTCCTCTCAAGTCGTTATCTAGCTACAGTGGTGAACAGTTGCCACTTACGTTGATGATGCAAATATACTGGGGGGCAGGAGGGTACGAACTCAGGTTCAGACCAAAATATCAAACCACGTTTGAAAACAGCCTTACAGACTATGATCAAGCAAGGGGTAATATCAATGCTGCCATCATGTAATTTCACAATGACTTTTTTTAGGAACCCTCTAGGGTAAGTGTAGAAAACATGTATACATACTGTACAGTAGTATTTATGTGTTTACATAAACTTGTCTGATTGTGTGTCTGTAAGCATGCATGTGTTTTTCAGTATCAGCTAGACTGAAAAGGATCCGCATGGATGGGACAGAAAATAGAACAACGAGCAGATCATTACCACAAAAGCTCTTCATATCAATATTAATTCAGTTCTAAGAGAGGTTTTGTAATTATACTTTTCATTTGAACTATCAATTATTATTATTAACGGAGCAAATGTATAAACAAACTTAAAGAGAATACACAGACTGCCTTGTTGCCAAGACACTTTTGTTTAGGTTGCGAGAGAATGCACTCTCACATTAATGTGAACTATAAAACAGTCTTGTAAGTTTTGAAAAGTGCAAAAAAATAAGAAGAGAAAAGGGTTTCCCGTTTTCTAATTGGCTTCAATAAAAGTCTATTTGAAGCATGTTTTTGATTTTGCAAGCAGTCTGTAGGTAGGCTTAACTCACGAATAAAACAGTGCCAAACAGACAATGTCGCTGTTTCAAAGTTATCTTATCCAGTTTCATCTATTATGGCTCTTTCACACTTGAAGACCAGTTAGAGAAAGTTTACATCAAGTTTCATTACTGCAGCTTTTAAAGAGACAGAGCGCAGTAATGTTACTCACTATCTTTGCTTTATCAACAAGGCATTTCCAGATCCAATGTGACGCCAACAAACATTCCCATCTGTTATCTTGGCTAGAGGTTAATGCTTTTATTGACCAGATGTCCTAACATCATGTGGGCTACATGGTTTTTTATCACAATTCTACTCTTTTTTTAAATCCCCTGCTTTTCCCACTGATTAAATCATGACTTAAGAACACAACAACCACTTTACCGAATTGTGAGTGAATTGTCTTGCAGAACACTTGAGAATTACCAGCAGTCCTTGAAGACATGTAGGCATCTTTCAGGTTACTGTTTGATGATTACGAATACGCCACGCCAAAGAGTTGAAGATGTGTGGTATCTGGAAGAGCTGTAATTATCTGACATTGTGAAATATAGTCATTCATGCTTTCAGCCCTGACATTTCAATCAGTGGTGTGTTTGTACTATCTGAAAAATTAATGGCGTGTTTTGTAGGTGAAAATGAGCTCATCACACGGTCACAATAGATTCAAACTTGTGAAGATTGCAAATAATTGCATACATTTTGAGTAAAATATTTTTACTTTTGCTTCGTATTGTGGTCTGATTGACTGGAAAGGGGAAATTGGTTTGTAAAATTCGTATCTGTTGTGTAACATGAGTCTTGAGTAATAACAGTGACTATTTAGCAGAGACAAATTTAAAAATGTATTTTGTCATTCTAAACCTCTATGACTTTCTTTTTTTTTAAAAAAGGAGCCAAACGTATCATAAAAGTAGTCCATGTGTCATATTCTAAGTCTTCTGAAGGCATACTGTACAATAGGTTAGATGGGAAGCAACTCAAACATTTTCAGTGACAATCTTGACGTCCGTTGCATGTTTATGAGTACATGAGAGAAGTTTGTTCACGTAAGAACTTGGAATTATTGTTATTATTATTATTATTATTTTGTGTGTGTGAGTGTGTGTGTGTGTGTGTGTGTGTGTGTGTGTGTGTGCTGTACAATGATAATTCTCACAAGAACACACTTTAAAGTAGGCCACTATCACTATCAACTGCCATTGTATTAAAAAGATTTTAAAAACTTTTTCTTTAAAGAACAAAAGCATGCCAACTCATTATTTGGAGGTAAGGTTGGAAAGATTCTGCCCCTCATTTTCATGTCTCTTCAAAAACTGTAATAACATAGTATGCTTAGAACCTATAACTCTCCGTACGTTACTATTGTTCTTAAAGACATTAATGTTTATCAGCAGCAACAACAGTCCCAGTGCCTTCACCAGAGAGCACACAATTCTGTTTAAAGACCACAATACCGAAGAACAGGGATAATAATACAGGATGTTACATCAGTTTTTCTAATGTGAATTTAAGGCAGTAATTATGCAATTGTGCTTTTCCTAGTTATAAAAATGCCTCTTTCCACTAGGTATTCTTCCATCACAGAACTTTACAGCATCACTTTCATTCATTTGAGGTAATGGCATTTGCAAACCAATATTTAGAAAATTTGCAATCCACTATTTGCAATACCTTTCATATATACAACATGTAGTGTATTCTGGCTTGTTTAAAAATAAATTTTGAAGACTGATGTGTCACTTTCATGGAAAAGTCTTACATTTTAGAACCTAGCTATGGTACAGCTAAAATAAAATCTTTGAACAGTTAATTTTTATTGCAGTTACTAATGACATTTAGCACCAGGTTCTCCACAAACATGTGGTGCGTGATGGGAGAGGGGCGGCACTCATCCGGCTGCACCCCGGCCCCGTCTTGAACGGCTCTCCTCGCCGGGCCCTCACAGGCCGGCTATCCCAGGCCTATCGGAGTCCCGTGGCACTGCGGTATCGTTACGTTTAGGGGGGATTCTGATTTGGAGGCGTTCAGTCATAATCCCACAGATGGTAGCTTCTTACCAGTGGCTCCTCAGCCAAGCACACGCACCAAATGTCTGAACCTGCAGTTCCTCTCGTACTGAGCAGGATTACTATTACAACAACACATCAGTAGGGTAAAACTAACCTGTTTCACGACGGTCTAATCCCAGCTCACGTTCCCTATTAGTGGATGAACAATCCAACGCTTGGTGAATTCTGCTTCATAATGATAGGAAGAGCCGACATTGAAGGATCAAAAGCGACGTTGCTATGAACGCTTGGCCGCCACAAGCCAGTTATCCCTGTGGTAACTTTTCTGACACCTCCTGCTTAAAACTCAAAAAGCCAGAAGGATCGTGAGGCCCCGCTTTCACGGTCTGTATTCATACTGAAAATCATCAGATTTAATTTTCCAAAGTATGCGGTACTGAGAGCCTTTTCCAAATGCTCCATTTTCGGTAAAGGAAAATGCTGTTTCATTTACATTTGACAGACACTTTTATCCAAAGCAACTTACAGTGCACTTATTACAGGGACATTCCCCCTGTAGCAAACTGGGGTTAAGTGCCTTGCTCAAGGACACAGTGGTGGTGACTGTGGGGATTGAACTAACAACCTTCTGATTACTAGTTATGTGCTTTAGCCCACTACACCACTACGTTTCATTGTGGATCAGAGGCATAAATGTTGTGAAAAATCAATGCAAAGTTTTCATTATTGTGGCCGTTTTCATTATTGTGGCCTTATGGGTGGTGGATAGAATAGACATTTCCAAGTATGGCCATATTTTATTTCATGATACAATATTTCCAAACCAATAATTTATATTTGTTGTTATATTTTTCACAGAAATATTTTTTGATCACCATTCAGGGTTGTCTATGAGAAGACGAAAAATGCTGTAGCTTTACAGTAGGTCAAAGAAGGTTTTTATTTCTAACAATTATTTATTCCAGTGTATTACAGTTTTGAATAACTACACTAAAAGAATCACAGTGGTCTTCCCTGTTATATTTAATTGAGAGCTTTCTAATTAAATCTCTTTGTCATTCACTCTAATGGCACTATTCTCTTCAAAGCCTGTGGACTGCATGTCATTGCCAAGATCTCCAGTCAAAGAAACGTTTCCCATCAGCCCATTATAACAAGAGAAACACAGAGCTCTGTGCATGACCTGGACTGACTTCTTTTTTGAAGGCGGCATGGGGGGAAAAGACAAAAACAAATCAGAAATCCGTACTGTGACAGTCTCTCCAGTTCTGTAGTTTTGTTGTCTTTTTATAGTTCTGTTGCCTCTTTAATCTTTTCCATTAGAGAAAATACTTGAGCATCGGAAAGACATTTCTCAAATCTCCAGTGTTAAGTGCATAAAGGAAGGGTAAAGCCATTTTTGGAGTGTTAAAAGCTTTGTGATTTGAAGGAGAGCCTTTCACTTTAAATGGACACTGTTTGGGCTAAAATTTGTGAAGTGTTAATACTATGAAAATTTTGATTTCTCTGATTCCTTATTTTTCATTTGTCTGCTTCATTTCTGTGGAAGGTGTGAGGGTGAAATTGCTTGAGCTATGTCCACTTCTGTGCGAATGAGAAGTGAGGTTTGCCACTCAGTCATGTAAGAGACACGATGGAAGCGGAAGTGTTGGTACTCGCAGGGACATCCCTACTTTATGAAATCATATGGGAAAAAATGAATTGGAAAAACACTTCTGGAACCAAGACGGCTGAAAAAGTGAGCAGACACTGTTGAACTCTATTGTGCCTGCTGATAACGGTGTTAATTTGCATGTGCTCTCTGCCTTGTTTTAGTACCTGAATCACTGAAGGAATTATACTAATCAGGTAACGGTGCAAAGACACCAGGAAAATCTGTGCTGATCACAATTTGCACACAGCAATTCCCAATCTTGCAGCTTAATTTTAAGTGTTACTGTAGTTGTTGGATAATGCAGAAGACTATAGCAATTTTGCATTCTTTACAGGAACTGTACAGCATCAGTCAGGCACCTGAATTGTCTCTTTAAAATGTGTAAATCCTTTTTTTTTTATGCTTTTAAAGTGCACTCAACAGCTTTGCTAATCTGGATATATGCCAGATATATTATAACACACTTCTCCATCATTTGATCATCATGTGAAGAATTACTTCTGCCATGATCAACAGGAAATGTACACAAACATCTCTTTGTAATGAAATTCCAATTCACCGCCTTCTTTCTGTGGGCAGTAATAGTGCAATGTTGATTGCACTAGGCATATAAATACAATGAGTTTAGAATAATGAGCATTCTATCAAGCCTAATTTACATAAAAAAGAGGCATGATCACACTAAAAGGAGTGGCAATTAGTTATTTCATCTTAGTTTGTGCCTGGTTAAGTTGGATTGCTTGTGGTTAGTGAATAAGATGCCTTCTACTTTAATGCCATGTACAAAAGTGGCACAAATGTTTAGTGGACTTGCTGTAAATTTTTCTATAAGAAATGGCGAAGCAGAAGACATTTACTTTAAAGTCTCCTACATTTATCCAGGTGATTGAGCAGTGATAAAACAGTTTTTTTTTTTTTTTTGGTAGGGTAGAGGTTGTCTGCCATTCCAGTAAAAATAGAAAATGTCAAAGGAGATTATCACTCTCTGGCCCCAGCCCCAAAGCTCAGGTGTCAGACCCAATCAATGATTCATTTTACAGTTTGCTCTTGTCCTGGTTTCTGCTGCTGATAAGGGATTAAGGAAGATTTAAAGAACAGGAAACCCCATACCTGGGTCTCTACCGATTCAATGAACTGTATCAACAAAGCTCTTTAAGACCACTAATCATATTACTCGGTTGTTTGAAATGCTGTGGGGATATCTTCTGTAAAGGATCAGAAAGTCATTTTCAACAAAAAAATATTGAATCAATAGAAATTGTACTGAACCAGGTCTGGCTTTGTGTTGACTCAATTTCCTTTCCTGTGAAAACAAAACTTGAACCAGCCTAAGATGGTTTGCTGGTCTTAACTGGTTTAAGCTGGTTTAGCTGGTCGACCAGCTGGTTTTCCAGCCTGACCAGTTGAAAAGTGTCAAAACTCCTTTAAAAACAATCAAAACAGGCCAGCCTGAACACCATAGACTGGTTTAAATGCACAGTTTACCCAAAAACAAAACTTATGTCATCATTTACTCTCTCATATTGATCCAAACCCATTTGACTTACTTTATTCAATGGCACACAACAACATTATATGATAGGTAGAATGTTAGTTTCAGTAACCATTCACTTTCATTATATGGAAAAAGGTTGACGTAAAAGTAAATGGTGACTTAGGCTAACACTCTGACTAACATCACTTTTTGTGTTTTAAACAAAAAGAAAAACAGAAGAAAAACAGTCATACAGGTTTGGAACCACATTAGGGGTGGGTAAAAATACAGATTTTCCGATGCATCGTGATCTTCATTTGAACGATCTCGATTCTGAAATCCCAAGATCGATCTTTTACTCTATGCACAACACTCTACTACATGAGAGGAAATAATTTGCATTTGCATTTGCATTTGCAACCAAATCTGCGCTATGCGACTAAAATGTATATATTTGGCAACTGGCTGGTAAATGTTTAGATTTCACTCACCAGTGATTGTGTAGTATAGTGGTGAAGTATATGGAGCAATAGCAGCGAGATCCTTTCATAATGTGTGTGGGTGTGTCCAAAGACGTGATCCACGCAACCTATTTGTCACTGAATAATGTCTGTTTTAATACACTTTCTGTTCTGTCAGTTGTTTATCAAAAACTGAACATTTAATTCTAATTATGCATAGCACGGATGAGTTAAAGCCATTTGAGTCTCTCTCCTTAATATGCACTCATTTACAGACGCTTTTTACAGAAAAGCCAATTTTCTTCAAGAGACAGTACCATTTTTTTGCACGTTTTCAACAAATCAGTATAAATACCTGTAAATAGTACAAATTATGCAATTATGCAATTAAACAGAAAATATGTAAGAAAAAAATTATATGCAATATAATATCATATTTATTTATTTAATTCCTAGATTGTTTTTATTTTTATTATTATTATAATTTTTTTTAAGATAAAATGTGACCAAAATTATCAAAAACTAATAAAATATAATTTGTAAAATGTATATTTTCATATTGTGCCTAGTTAGAAGGACCCCTGTATTATTAACAGCACCAGCTGGGAGAGAATTTCTTTTATATGTAAGCAGAAGGGACATTATAACTGAAATATTCCCATATGAATCAATATCTAATCAAAATCAAATCGAAATCTGTATCAATACTCAGTCCTAAACAACATGAGGTTGAGTAACTGATGACAGAATTTTCATTTGTGGGTGAACTATCCTTTTAAGCCGTTTTTTTTTTTTTTTTTCCAGCAGGACTGGTAGGACTAAAATGTGTCTTTTCTTGTCCACAGTGCCGATCAGAGGGTCTGTTTTAAGGTGTTGATGATCCTTCTGTAGCGTCTCAGTTGCAATGTGGGGGTGCACCATGCAGATACAAGATTTAATGGTGAGCCTGGCTCTACTCTTTTTTGGGGTTCAAGCTGTTCCTAACCCAACCAGCAAACTAGTGAGGACCGCACGAGTGAGGAGACAGGCTCCAGATGGTGGGGGTCTGCCTAACAACGAGACCCAGCCCATGGTCTTCAATCATGTATACAACATCAATGTACCTCTAGAGTCCCTGTGCTCTGTGGACCTGGACACAGTACCAGGTCCAGGGACCAAAGGTTCACCTGGCAGTGATAAGATACCAACTGAGTACACTGAAGAGACTATGGACTCGGACAGCCAGGTCACCTTCACCCACCGCATCAATATCCCAAAGCAGGCCTGTGCTTGTCCCGCGGCTGCCACCATGCAACAGTTGGCTAACCGTATAGAGATGCTGGAGAGGGAGGTGTCTCTGCTTCGAACACAGTGTAGCTCTAGCTGCTGTGGAGAGAGCTCTCTCATGGGTAAGTCCGAGATGACTGCAACATCGTCCAGTGCAACAACAACAAAAAAAAATAAAATACTGAGTGCACCTTTAAATTGATCTATAATGGCTTAATCCAACATATCTTCTTCAATCACCATCTTGATGCTTTTATTTATGCCCAGTAGACAAAACAATAGTGTTTATGGGTTGCATCCTGGTCCTTCTGTCTGTTACAATGTGACAGCAGTGCTAAATGTAGTAGAAGCTGTTTTGTGCATTGACCCATGGGGACAACAGAACTGTGGACGGTGGCAGTGTTGTGCTTGTTTAAAATCTCAAAGGTGCACTCGAGTGGATTCACACCTGCAAACCTGGGCTGTAGAGCCCCTCCAGGACTGCTAAAAACAGCTGAAGCACTGCAGTAGTAAAGACAAAGTCATATTAAGCTAAACAAATGAGGTTAGACCATGAATTAGATTAATTACAGGACTGCTGCCGCAGAGGTCTTCCCTCCAAGCCTTTGTAGACTAAATATTTCAAGTCTGATAGCAGCTCAAGGTTTGTGAAATCAGACTAGACTAAATGTGCAAGAGCTAATAAGATTGCAGGTTATTGCCTCAGAATTATTATTATTCATCTTTTTATTTCAGTTTAATTTGAGTGCAACCTGATTTTTTTAACAAAACTTTTTAACAAAAATTGTTGAAATAAGATGTTTTTCAACTCTTAAGCCTGTATACTAGGGAAATTTACATTACATAATTTTTCTGTCCTCAAAAAAAAAAAAAAAGGTCAATCATTTGTACAGCAAAAGGCTGTACAGCAAAAATTGTGTCCATAAACATTTGAGTTTTAATTATTTAATAAAATGTGGGAACTGCCCTGTGGGTTGTCTGCCCCCACCATGAACTTTGAAATACAGAAATGTATCAAAATGTGAATAGAGATATATTTAAATATGCAGTATTAACATGGTCTAATTGGGGTCTATTTTCAAAAATGTCTAGTCATGAATTTACAGATTTACAAAATGGAATTGGGATTGCATACTACCATACAACTCCTACTATTTCTACCATATATTGATATGTATCCAAATTTAGCTTATAATTTTATTGAGTTTGTGTAAATCCATTTCTAAATGGGCAACATATTGGGGATCCTTGAAAATGTTGCTAATCAGGACCCCAAAAGGAAGTAAACAATTAATTTTCAAGCTTATAAGTTAGGAAGAGGGAGAGCTGTGCATCCTATTTTTAATGTTCATGTGAAACTACGTCTATCTTCATTTTTTGGTCCTGTGGTTTGACGCCTTCACATAATTGAAAGAGATATTTTCAGCATTAATAAGCCTAACATAAGGTAAAGCTTTACTTATTTGTGTCAAAATAACTTAATTTCTGCAGTGTGGCAGTATTGTGTGCGGTTTGACGTATAAAACTCAATATAAAACTACTTTAAACAGAATATTTATAATTGTATTATACTTATTGTGCATGTAATTTTCATTACCTAATATAAACTGAGAGACTACATGGAATATTTGTACTTTTAAATATTTTGTCAGATTGCAGTACCATTGAAATAAACTAGATAAGGAAAAAGTTTGATTAAAAGTGGTGAAAACCCTGCTTACAATTCATACAAAATCTTTGTTTTGTACACTGACCCTTAACACTTACTATTTTAAACCATGACTTGCACTATACATATGTAATATTGGCATCATTTTCATGATGTTAGCCAGAGGGTAATTGGCCCCCACAGTGAGCCTGGTTTCTCCCAAGGTTATTTTTCTCCATTAACCAACATCTTATGGAGTTTTGTGTTCCTTGCCACATTCGCCTTCAGCTTGCTCACTGGGTTTCTAAATACAATTATTGTTTAATTAATTATTTTTTAAACACAATTCACAGTCGTATTTTATCAAACTAAACAATGATGACTCTAAGACATTATAGATATTACAGTTTCATTTTCTGTTAATGCATGATTTTCTGTAAAGCTGCTTTGAAACGATGTGTGTTGTGAAAGGCGCTATACAAATAAAAATGACTTGACCTGAAAAAATAAAATAAAATAAAAATAGAAATAAAAATAAAAATAAAAATAAACAGCTTAAACAAGTCTAAGGACATTTGCTGGTCTTAGCTGGTATAAACTGGGCTCCCATCCAGCCCAAGCTGATTTTCAGCTTGTTTAATATGTGGTTGACAAGCTGACCAGGTGATTATACCCAAAGCACCATCTACAACCAGCAAAACAATTCAGCCTAACTATCTTAGGCTGGTTTAAGCAAGGTTTTTCAGGTAACAAAAGAATTGGTGACAATTTACAGTATCTAAAAACAAAAAATATTTCACAGTGTCAACCATATTTTTTCACATTTAGGTCGCTTGGACTTCGTCCCTCAGTGTGGCAGTCATGGCACCTTCAACATGGAGGTTTGTGGATGTTTGTGTGAAGAAGGCTGGATGGGCAAGAACTGCTCTGAACCTCGCTGCCCAGACAACTGCTCCGGCCAGGGCATTTGCATCGAAGGCGAGTGCGTATGTGACCGTAACTTTGGCGGTGAGAACTGCTCCGAGCCTCGCTGTCCAGGTGATTGCTCTGACAGGGGGTTTTGTATCGATGGGGAGTGTGTTTGTGAGGAAGCCTATGCCGGAGAGGACTGCTCTCAGGGAAGATGCCTGAACGACTGCTCAGATCAAGGAGCCTGTGTGAACGGAACCTGCCAGTGTCGACCTGGCTTCCTGGGTGAGGACTGCTCTCTCATCTTCTGTGCCAACAACTGCAGCCAGAAAGGCGTGTGCAAGGATGGGTTCTGTGCCTGTCAAGAGGGCTATACGGGAGATGACTGCGCTTCAGGTCAGTGTTCCAACATGTATGATTCAGTGGCATGTTGTGGGCCTTAAAATGTAAATGTCCCCTCTCTGGATTTGGGTTCTTTTAGTCCAGTATACTGTAGATTCATTTGATGTTTACACTTCAACAAGCAACCAATAATGTAAAATTAAATTACATTAAAGGGTAGTTCACCCAAAAATGAAATTTTTGTGATAATTTTCTCATCCTTATGATGTCATCCAAATTATTTTGTTTCTTTCATGGAACACAAAATGAGGTCAATCACAATTTTTGTTCCTGGGTAGTAAGTGTTATTTCCTAATTGCTTATGCCTCAGAAGTTTAGAAAATGGCTATTATTCCCCACAAACTTTGCTTTGTGACCAGGACAGTAATATTTTGAAATGTACCTATTTCCAATGAGAAAACGGGTGAATTTTATCTGTGGTCTGACGAAGACACCGGCTTTGACCTTTGCCCCAGACAGCTTAGGGAAGAAGTCGTCAAGGTACTTGAAGACAAAGAAACGATTCTATTAGTTGCGCCAAAGTGGCCCAATCAGTTCTGGTTTCCAGAAATGATAGAGATTCTGGACGGCCCTCTTTGGGAAATACCACTGAGGAGGGATCTCCTCTCTCAAGCGCAGGGCACAATCAGGCATCCCCTGCCCAAGCTGTGGAACATGCATGTGTGGCCCCTGAACGGAGCGCGCTAAACGTGCCAAAACTGACTCGGTCGGTTATGAACACCATTTTACACGCAAGAGCACCGTCCACGAGATGCCTTTATGCACTGAAATGGAATGTGTTCACTAATTGGTACTTTTCACATGGCAAAGACCCAATGAACTGCCCCTTATCTGAAATTCTAACTTTTCTTCAAGAGCGACTGGACACAGGGCTCACTCTGTCAATGCTCAAAGTTTATGTGGTGACTATATCTGCGTATCACACACCTGAAGCCGGCACCTTTATAGGTAAACATGTTTTAATCATAAAGTTCCTTTATGGCTGACCCCCCTTGCCCGGCTACAGTTCCGACTTGGGACCTCTGGACTCTGGACTCTGAATTGTGTGTGCTTTCTCTTAAGACCACATTACTGCTGGTTCTGGCCTCAGTAAAATGGGTCAGTGATTTGCAAGCACTGTCAGTCGATAATTCATGTTTGGAGTTTGGTCTGGGTCTTTCAAAAGCCACTGTCAAACCCAGAAAAGGCTATGTACCTAAGGTTCTAACTACACCCTTCAGAGCGCAGGTGGTTCACCTTCAAGCCTTTTTCCCTCCTCCATTTAATTTGGATGAGGAACAGTCCTTGCATTTCTTATGCCCTGTGTGAGCGCTACACACATACGCTGAGTGTACCCGCCAGTTCAGACTATCTGACCAGCTCTTTGTGTGCTATGGAGGATGCACGAAAGGAATGCCAATCTCCAAGCAAAGACTTTCCCACTGGATTGTTGATGCAATCGCCCTGGCTTATGAGTCGCAGGGTGCGAATTGCCCAATTGGTGTTAAAGCACACTCAACTAAAGGCATGGCCTCTTCATGGGCATGGACGAACGGTGTGTCCTTATGGTGTGTTTTGCAGCAGGATGGTCTTCTCAAAACACATTCGCAAGGTTTTACAACCTAGATATAACGTCTCTCTCATCGCAAGTCCTCTCTATCTAGAGCGCTTGCTATTTCGTTGGCCAAACATATATTTATGCCCCTCCTTCTAAGTATGGGCTCCCATCATTTTACACAACTGCCTGCATTCACCTTGTGTAATTTCCCATAAAATCACAAGCACTTTCATTATAAATAAAACTTCCTTCCCGACTGGGTTTGTGAAGTGGTTAATTCATACTATATAACAATAGTTCATATATCCATTCTGAGTGTTCCTCTCCTGGCTCACTATGAGGGTCATTCACTTGTGGCATACTCATGTTGGTCGCTGTCCATTGCGGCATCATGTTTCCTCTCTGGGAGGGTTATGTCGTGTAGTATGACGTGATGGAACTCTGTTCCCCATAGCATCAGCTTAGTGATGCAATATCAAGTGAAATGAATCCTGAGATGAAGGGAACGGACATGCGTAAGCTGGCCGCACTACAGACTCAGAGTTCTTTGAGGTGCGAGCGATGCGCTCTTTGTCCCTCAGTCAGAAAATTCTGAAGAATGGTGTTTGTGCGCCCGCTTTTATACCAGACAGCTTTGTGCCTAAAAGGGAGGGCTTGAACACCATAGCCAATTTTAGAATTGCTGTTATTGTAAAAGGGTTTCAACTAGCTTGTGTAGAAGGACACTCCCCATAGCGTCAGCTTAGTGGCGCAATGTCTCGTTCCCTTCATCTCAGGAAACCAAAGTTACTTACGTAACCGAGATGCTTTCTTATACTGTAGGATTATTTGAATAAGCTAATTTTATACTTATCAGCATATTGCTGTGCATGTAAGCATGCTCAGTGTTCCTTTACTTTGGATTCCATATTTCCTCAGAGAAAACGACACTGGTCTGATTGTGATGCGATGGGGAGTATTTTGTTCTATGTTGACAGTAGAACAGTAAAAAAGAACAACACAGCTAACCGTTACCCAACACAATGAATTCACACATTCACAGATATCGAGAGAATGTTCATTGTCAAACTCACTCAGTGTTCTTAAAGCAGTTAGGCATTTAAAATAAATCCATCAAAGAGGAAATTGAGCCATAATGGAGGCTTGTTTGAGAAAACAGGAACATAATTTCCTAATTTATATTTTCTCTCAAAGGGTTTAAGCCAATTGTAGATAAACAAGCCACTGTATTGGAAACATTCTATATGTGACTAGTATACTTTCTTCAAGACTAATATAAAAATGCTCACAGGGAAAAACAGTAACCATTTCCCCAGTTACAGGCACACCCAACAGATGATAAAAATTTAATGGTAGGCCCCCCAATTCCTCAGTTGTAGCTGTAAAACTGGTGACAGCTCACAGTGTAACACCATTCATTTGTCAAAAGTCACATTCACTTGGGAAGATGTGTCATATTAACCAGGCCGAAGCAATTTCTCCATCATGCTTACCCAGCTTCACAGTTGGTTCGCAGAAAAGGCTGGCAAAACCCCACATCACTGAAGATAACTGTCATCTCATGAGTGGGAGAGGCAAATCATATTACCAAACCAGTTCTCTCCCTCTCATTTTCTGCAAGACTGAGTGGAGGCAAAATTGCTTATTTCATTGCAATTAGGAGAAAATAGTGGGGTAGTATGTGTGAGGGGTGGTGGAAAATGGCAAGTGGCTGCTCAATTATTACACTCTACACAGCTTCTGAAGAATCTCTGCTCTCTTACGTCTTCATATTATCAAGGGAATTAATTAGGATATGGCTTTTCTTTCAGTTATTCTATCCAGTTTTCTCGTTTCATTAAGCCAATGAAACTAGGAGAAAAAAAGTTGCAATGGGAAAAATAAATAGACAAGGAAATGGAATATGATGAGAAGTTCCTTTTCTGGAATACTCAAATAACTTTAAATGGAATATTATTTGAAATGTCTTTCTGTGATGAGAAGTATATAGTATATGAAATATAATTTCCATTATTTTCCTAATTAGCATATATTATGCAGGGGCTTGAATCACAAACATGAACTTTAAAATAGTATTACCTACTTTTACTAGGATATGCCTTTAAACTATAAACCTACATATTTACTTATCATAATATGTTGCTGTATGTTAAATATCTTCATAAATACAAACCAGAACTAACACATTAATTGCAATAAAGACAGCAAAAGAATATATATATATATATGTATATATATATATATATATATATATATATATATATATATATATATATATATATATATAGACTTTGTCAGTTGGAACCAGTCTGGCCAATCTCTGTTGATCTCTCTCATCAACAAGGCATTTACATCAGCAGAACTGCCGCTCACTGGATGTTTTTTGTTTTTGTCACCATTCGGAGTAAATTCTAGAGACTGTTTTGCATGAAAATTCCAGGAGATCAGCAGTTATAGAAATACTCTGGCACCAACAATCATCCATGCGATTATCTAATCAGCAAATTGTGTGGCAGCAGTGCAGTGCATAAAATCATGCAGATACGGGTCAGGAGCTTCAGTTAATGTTCACATCAACCATCAGAATGGGGGATAAATGTGATCTCAGAGATCTGGACCATGGCATGATTTTTGTGCCTGACAGACTGGTTTGAGTATTTCTGTAACTGCTGATCTCCTGGGATTTTCACACACAATAGTCTCTAGAATTTACTCAGAATGTAACCAAAAACATCAATTGAGAGGCAGTTCTGTGGAAGGAAATGCCTTGTTGATGAGAGAGGTCAACAGAGAATGGCCAGACTGATTTGAACTGATAAAGTCTACGGTAACTCAGATAACCGCACTGTACAATTGTGGTGAGAAGAATTCTGAGATGCGGGTTGGCACTGTTTTGGCAGCACAAGGGGGACCTACACAATATTAGGCAGGTGGTTTTAATGTTGTGGCTGATTGGTGTGTGTGTATATATATATATATATATATATATATATATATATATATATATATATATATATATTATTGTACTTGGAATAAAATATAAAAAATAAAAATAAAAACATAAAAAATAAAAATAAACGCACATGAGGATTACTTTGTCAGAGCCAGATATTAAAGGGATAGTTCACTCAAAAATGAAAATTCTGCCATCATTTACTCAACCTCATGCCATCCCAGATGTGTATGACTGTCGTGTGGATGGACCTACATAGCTGAGATATACTTCTAAGCATCTTTGTTTATGTTCAGCAGAAGAAAGAAAGTCATACACATTTGGGATGCCATGAGGGTGAGTAAATGATGACAGAATTTTCATTTTTGAGTGAACTATCCCTTTAAACTGAAAACTTTAAAACCCCATTGGAAAATGGAATGGAATAGTTGTTTTGTTTTAAACAGCTTGGAGATTTCAGAGTTTCCTGTTTTTGTCTGGTTCTTTGTTCTTTGCAAATCTAAATCTGAATAGGCCTTGACCCCTGGTACATAAGTACACAAGTTTGTAAGTGTCACTAATTAGGAGCATATTTTTCCAACACATCAATGCTTTAAAGTGTTAGAAGCGCTTTGCTTCCTCATGTTTCCACATGTTTCCTCATTAGAAAGTTGGTGCCAGCACTCTTAAGAAATGTATTTTCAATTAAGATATGAATTAATATGAGAAGATAATTAACTTTAAGCCCTTTCATAACATATCAGAAACTATAAATCATTGTTAGACATTACAGGAAATATTTGACATTTTTTTATCAAATGTTGAATTGTATTCCCATCAGCTTTCTAGTTTGTACCTGATTGACTTTAGATGACTTTCTTTTAAGAAATCAGAGGCATCCAGTCGGACTGACTGGTGCTCCCCTGGTTTAAGACTGTTTCTTCTCTTCTTCCTGGGTGCTCGTCTTTAAAAATAACAAGAGGAACTAAACAGATCTGGAGAAAAAGCACAGATGCTAAAGTGATAAATTTCACTAAGTGAGCACCATGGGACTTTGTCCTCTTCTTTGTGGTGTCTGTGGTAGAGGGGGAGCTGAAGAAACGCCAATCTGTCCTGTTCGTGTGAAAGGAGCTGAATTGCTTTCTCAAGTCTTTAGTAGTTCCCTTAGGGCCACTTATAGCTACTCCTCAGTGCCCAGTATCAGGAGGAAGTCTATTGTGTTCTGGGGACCTGGGTTTTTAGTCTCATGGGTAGTCTGTTTGGGATTCTTTAAACTTTTTTTTAATAAAAGTAGCAGAATTTGAGAATTCGTCACAATACTATGAGGTAAATTCGTACCAATTCGTATGACTTTATTTGTATGAAAATGTACGATTTATACATCAACCAATCACATACGCTTCACGAATACACATTCAGAACCCAGAAGTGTCACTTTTTCCGTATTACACATCAGGGCTTTTAAAATTAATATCATGGTTATGTTTACGCTCTGGGTAGGGTAAGGTGTTACACTATATGGTTAGATTTAGGGATGGGGTTTGGGTTAGGAGATAAAGTAACAAAAGCACAGTTTTAGATTAACACGGAACAAATGCCACATCGGGAACTTCAAGGACTGAAGGGAAGTGTCTCTCATTGGTGGGTGTATAACGAATTTACCACCTCATAGTATTGTGACAAAATCTTCAATGTCCATCAATGTGGGCATCAATGTCCCACAACACCAGGTGGTGACTTGGAACCACTACTTAAAACAGTTGCCTTACAACTCCATGAACTCTCTAAATAAAAACAATCATGTTTATAACAATGCTAGCAGGGATTCATCTAAGGCTTTGTTCAGACAGGCAGCAAAAATCTGATATTTTTGGCTTCAGGACACAGATTTTACATTAGCATCAAGTGGTGACCCATAATCTGTACCAAAATGAATTATTGTACAAAACTAAACCAAAATACCCTTAAAATAAACATTGGAATTTATCAGTATTATATATTATCAATATTATGGGCTCTATTTCCTTGAGTGCACAATGTCTTATCCAATTTTCGTGAGAGCGCTAATTCTAAATGCAATTTTCGTGCCAGCGCAAAGTGCAAATGGGCGTGTGTGGGAGTGTTTGCGCTGCTGTGGGTGTAGAAGCCTAATCTGTGGGTGAATTGTATGTACATTTTATGGCGCAAAGCACAATTTGCTATTTTCCTAAGAATTTGGTCGTTGTGCTAAGATGTTTCAATACCATCTCTTAACTCAGTGCAAAGTCCAAATTCAGTTCCTGCATTTGCAGTTTGAAGATTTCACCAGCAGGTGGTCATAAAGTTAATGTCCAAATTCTAAAAGTAAGAACATCAAATAATGTCCTTGACGATCACTGTTGAAGCCTTTTGTTGAATCAAAAAATTATGAGATTTGTGTTACATTTTCTAGAGGTCATGGTTTATTTTTTCAATTATTAGACTATTATTATTATTTTTATTGTTATGTTTAAGTCACTGTAAAAGGGGCCGGTGGAAGAAGGAGAGCGTAAAATGTTTGGATTTGGTATAATTTTTTTTTACCACTTATTTTGATATTAGGCTCGTTTGAGATGCCAAACGCCTCGCCTTGAAAGTAGACGAGAGTAGGCGGGTGCAGTCAGGGGAGGATGAAATAAGCCATCAACTGTGTCTCGTTTGGAAGGCTGCATCCTCCGGAGATCGCATTTGTCGGCCGCATACGTCATCGAGGCTGTCTCGTTTCAGAAAAGCGAGTAGGACACATCGAATGCAGCCTTCGAATGCGACCTTCTTTCACGGGAATTCGGAGGATGCATGAGGTGTATCCTTCATAGGCACTCATAACCCACAATTCTTTGCTTCAACGGAAATGTCTATAAAAAAAATGACGCCAATTTGCCCATAAATATGATGTTCAAATGCAAGGAATGTTAATTCCCAAGTTGAAGTACCTCAGTAGATGGGTGCAGAGTATATAATATGTATAATTATATTAATCAATAATTAAAATAAAGTATTAGACTAAAAGTACAACTGTAAAATCTATTTTCTTTTCTCTTTACATCATTATAACTCTCCTAAAATGTACCTCATACATTCCCTTCTAAAGGGACTTTGTTCGTTTCTCACTCAAAGCACTTGCGCTTGTTAAAGAGTGGCGTGCTATCATAGCAACCATGTTACGTTCCGTTTCCATTTGTCCTAGGAAGGCCGTCTCGTTTAAACGAGACTTGTTTAAAGGAGGACATTCGGTGTACTGCAGCCTTCAAAGGACACATCCTACCTAGCACGCAGCCTTCGAAACGAGACACAGCCATCATGAGATATCATGTGATTCATGTTCATGTGCTTTGTTGTAAATAAAGTGGATGCAATTTAAATTCTGTTGCTTTTAAATGAAAATATATATGATGAACAAGACACTCAATGTACCTGTTATTTAATTCCGTCTATAAGACATGTCTTCTTATCCATTTTTAGTTTAGTAAAGACACGTATTTTAGGTGTTTCAGAAATATGATATCAATCACATATTCCATACAGAGATTGCACTGTCAGAATTTTGGGAATATCACATATAATTTATACACATAAAAGCATGATATTAGAGCTAAAAAAAAAAAAAATCAAACATTTTAGAAGAGAACCAAACATCACAGTTGTTTAAGCCAATGAGCATTAAGCTGTGTCGTCAGCAGATCATTTCCCACCGTGCTTGCAGTTCGCACTGCTCTGGAAAAAGCAACTGCGGGGCCTGTCTGGTACAACTGCGGCCGCCTCGCTCATTTTTTGATTTACGTCACCATGACATCACAGCAAGTCGGACAGATTTCTAACCGGTATGCACCTGCTGGTGATCACTGGTGATCGGTTTCACACAGAACTTGCTCATCTCAAATGAGCCTAATATTTTCGTTTCGTTTGAAATGTAATTTGAATTTAGAAATATTTTTGGTTTCATTTTTTCATATTTCAATAAATGAATTAATCTTTCAAAATCAATGTCGACCGGTAGAATTGAAGTGCGTTCCGATACAATCACTGTTAATTGTCAATAGCATAGTCATACGAAGCCATGATTTGTGTGTCAGTAGATGAAAATGATTAATAATACTTAGTACATTCTCTGGAATTTAAGGAGCCTACATCCATATCCTCAACAACATTTTCCATGCATATAAAAGGAACGTGTCCCATTAATAAGGACAAGCAAAATAATGTAAATCCATATTTATATTCTTCCAATTCATTGCACACAGTCCATTTACACTACCAACTTCTTATGACTGTACTTGAATGTACACGTCTTTGTTTATATTGCTGGTGCTTGACAGGGATTGTACTGTATAATAGGATGGAGATGGTGCCAGAGAAGAAATTCCACTGACCCCGATTAGCATTTAGTGCACACTTAGTGCACACTTACACGAAAATACAAAACTTCATGGCCATGCCCATTGACTTTGCACTTATGAGTTAAGGCATTGCTCTGCGCTTAGCGCTTACACGCTTAAAATAGGGCCCTATATATTAGATTAATAAATGGTTTTAAGAGGATGAGGGCATGTTCTGCTTCTTGTCCATTTTGGCATCTGACTTTTTTGGCTAGCCTCTACCAAATGACAGCCAAAATAACAAAGTTTAAATGGACATGGAGTTTGATGTCAACAAATAAATGTTTTTCCTCCCTTTTATTATTTGCAATTAGCTTTGTTTTTTCCTGCTGTCCACAACCCTATCAGAACAGACCTAGAACCCATTTATAGGTCGTGACCCACCAGTTGAGAACCAATGGAATATGCTGTTTGAACAAACAGATCTGATAAAATAACTCTCAGTGTGGACAGTCAGTACTAAAGATCAGATTTGAAAAGCAAATTCAGTAATTCAGTTTTTAAAAAAGGCATCTGTGTTCAAATAATGTTAAATGCTTGCAGTTTGATGTGCCTCAGTGCACATCACAGAAATTTCCCTAACCATATTTACAGTGTCCCCTAAGAGTGATTGCTTTTTCATCAGAATGACACGGTTCATATTCATGTGCTGTCCTTTCCCATTTCTTTACACACAGCGTCACCTCCTATGAATCTGCGAGTCCGAGGAGTTTCAGAACATACCATTGATCTGGAGTGGGAGGGGTCTAGGATCCTGACAGACTTCCTGATCACATTTGCCCCTACAACCCCTGGTGGAGTCCAGCTAGAGATCAGAGTTCCAGGAAACGTTACCAACACCACCATCAAAGGGTTGAAGCCCGGTCTGGAGTACAACATCAATGTGTATGCAGTCATCAACGACATTATCAGCTCACCAATGAACACCTTGGTCTCAACCTGTGAGTGTACTCCTTTACTGAGAGCTATTAAAAAAACATCAGTGTTCTGGTCAGATAAGGCTCTATGCATGAAAATGTATGAGTAGTTTTGCATAGAATTGGGATGTGACATTTTCATTGTAGTTGTGTCATTACTTGAGCATGACTCAGGTGTGATAGGCCTAGATGAGACACACTCCTTTGCACAGTCCCATTTACACACACACGTACCTCATGTTACTTCTTCAGAGGAACAACTGGCTGTCTTTGCCAAAAGGATATGATTAGACACCGACCACCTGCTGGGTAGCAGCGCCAGATTGGCAAAATGCTGCAGGCCCTTCCGTATACAGCCAGTGCATGTCAGCCTTGAGAAAAATGTCTGAGCCTGGAAAATATAACGTATCATAACAAATATCCCATTATTTGTGAAAAGCCAGTTGGGCTTTCTGCAAACAATTACAAAGCACCACTGACTATCCTTCTGTTTCGTACATTTTTGCAGGTAATTTTGAGGTAATACAGATAATCAGAATTTAATGAATTAGAAAGCAATAGCTGTTGGCATCTGGCAGGTATCTTTTTAAAGAAAGAAAGAAAGAAAGAAAGAGAAAGAAAGGATTGTAAATTAGCCATTCAATGCAGACACATCTGCAAAGAAATGTCTTTCAGTAGGCTGTTTGTAGCTTAAAACTCATAATAATTTGAACACCTCTAAACACCTCTATGTAAGAACTGTCTCAGTGATCAATAGGTTGCAATTTTTGTGTCTGAGATTCTTTGAAAAAAAATGAATACAAAAGATTGCATAGCTACTTCCATATTTTATTAAATCCTGGAAGATTTCCTTTTAGCAACAGTAGGTAAGAAGAATATATGGGGAAATTTCTTCAAATAAATCTCATAATGGGACTTCGTGTATTGCCCCACATACACATAGATTCAGCAGAACTTGCTGCACTTCCAACAGAGATTATGTTAAACTGCTGAAATTTCAATTGTATTTCAAATTATTTTCAAATACACCGGAGGCTCTGACCATTGTTGACACTAAAGCCATCTTTACACTCCAAAGGTGGCACAGAAGCTGCATCTGAAGTGCCATTTAGGTGTATTTATACAGACTGTTTAATGCTGCGCAGAGCAGGCATAAATGCATTTACGCAGCAATTACAATTGCATAAATAATGTTATGAAATTAACATTTTAATTATATAATTGTGAATATAGAAATATGATATGAATGGGAATAAGAAATTATACTTTAAAACTAAATTATGAAATGACAACAACAAAGTTTAAGGCTGCTCTGATGCTGCATTCTATTTACACAGAACCAAAGCAGCAGAACTGCCTTTGATACTAGGGGCTGAGATGGGTCAGAGCAGGCATAATTTAGTCTGACTTTTATGCGGCATTGTGTCTTTACACCGAATTTTAAGCAGACACAGAGAAGCCATAACTGGGCTGTGTAAATATGCCTTAAGAAGACTAGACCACAACATGACAGATATAATATCATTTCTTGAGTTTTATGCTTTGGATTTCCCGACTCTGCCTGTTATACTATATGTTTTTGATTGACAGATTGCAGACATACAGCATGTTTGTAAGTGAAGTAATATTCAGGAAAAGTAAAATAAAACCTGAAAGTAAACCACATATTAAACCTCTCTGTATCAACTCTTTTGTCTACTCTCTCTTTACAGAGGGAAAAGCAAAGAGCAAAGATTTGTCTAGGTTGCGAAAAATTTTGATTTATTGAACACACACAGAATGGAGGCCAATAATGCATCAATCTGTTCCTTTTAGATCTCTCGAATCCAGACGGTTTACTCTTCAAATCCATCATGGAGACATCCGTGGAGGTTCAGTGGCAACCATTAGACTACTTGTTTGATGGTTGGGAAATAAGCTTCATTCCCAAGGTAAGGCTTTCATTAGAAGGTCACACTTCAATTGATTCTGCCCCTGCTGTAGCTTCTGGCATCACAACAAAGAGACATTCTGTATTCTCGTAGCATTGGGGCACCAACCGCATTGTATATTGGCAACAAAATATGATAATTGCATTGTAAGGTTTGGACAGACATCTGAATACGGTTCCATCAAAAATCAAAAAATCAAAATTTACTGATTTACTCACCCTCGTGTCATATGGCTATCTTCTGTAGAACACAAAAGGTGAATTTTTAACAAATAAACTCTTGCAACTATTTTTCCATTTAATGAAAGCTAATCAAATATCTGGTCATAATGGATGACAGCCCATAAGAGGGACATATTATCAGTTATTAACGACTTAAATTTCGGTCTGTTCTTCGCACAAAGTTATTGTATGAATTCAGAAGACCGGGAATATAGCACATGAGTCATCTGGACCCCTTTTATGGTACTTGGAGCCAGACATCCCCAGCCCTAATTCATTTTCATTATATGGAAAAGAGTGGTCCAGGATATTCTCCCAAAATTATCTTTAAGTATTCTATGGAAGAAAGATTGTCTTACATGTTTTGTTTACATGAGGGTAAGTAAATGATGAGGAAATTTTCCTTTTGGTGGATCAATTTTTTTAATGCTGTTTTGAAAAAAAAAGAAAAGAAAGAAAAATGCCGAGAGGCACCTGTCAGACATTGAACCATCTTTGGCTTGAACATATATACATATATATATGTATATATGTTCAAGCCAGAGATGGTTCAATGTCTGACAGGTGCCTCTCGGCATGATCTGCCGGCAGTTAAAAAAGAATTATTGTGCATCATGGCAGTAACATACAACATCCTGGCAGGGATGTTCTCACTAATCCCCTTTGAGATGTTCCATCTGGAGAAAGGACAAAATATTCTCACCATGTACACAATGCACTCTCACAGAATAAAGAAAACATCAAGCTCCTCTGTGTCAACAAAATACAGAGCATGTGCTCAGTGCCTCATTTGAAAATAGCAGTGGGAGACATCGCTTTATGCAAAGCAGCATGTCTCCTGTGCAACTTACCTGTCGTTTCACATTAATGTGAAGCATCTCTCCCTATAAATAACAACAAACACACTTCACAACCCCTGAGGTATTTCTTTTGGTTGTAGTGTTACTTTTAAAACCAGCCATTGAGACAGTAAACAAAAAGTTCCAATCTACCAAACTGAACTGACATATGAGAGGCATATTGTTCTGCTAGTAATGGAAACTGAAAAAGTGGGGATTATGGTTTACTTAAAGCTTTTCAACCCCACTCAACAAAACACAAAGGATTTCCTCCAGCCAGAAGATGATTAGGTGTATCTCCAGGCAAACAGTTTCGAGAGATCAAGACGGTAAGAGCCGTACATTTATTTATTAAATTAGAAGAGAATCAGTGTCTAAACAACAGACAAGTTGATCTCGTCACTACTGAGCCTGAATTCTGCATTGCCCTTGTGCTCTATGAGGGAAAGAGTTTACCTGCCTAGTAATGATTGTGGCTACCAATTCAGATATAAGCTATTTTTAGATTTGTATTACATTTTATCAGCTAATTTGAATGATGTATTAATGAAATGTTCCATATAGAAATCTTTAGGGATGATAACGGGTAACAGCTGTATAATTTTTAAGCTGTTTAGCACTGTAGATAATATAGCCTATTTACGTACGAGGATAGATGGTGTTTTGGTGTGTTTTCAAAAATAAATAATGAAAATAAATGCTGAGCAAGATTGTGAAGCATATAATTTCTCATTAGATCATTGTCAAATATGCCGAACCTAATTGCGAAGAATCCGTCACTTTAAGCACTTAGCTAAGACAACCTGCAGTGTTGCTGGCCTGCAATCTAAAACTATTATTAATATTCATCATTATAAAACATGTACAATTAAATTAGTTGATCTTGTGTTTAGGACTAATCTCTGGGCTCAGATTTCTAAAATGAGGGAGGGGCTACAAATCTGTGCATACAGATAAGCGGTTCTCGTTTATTTATTTATTTTTTCTCTTACTTGTCGTCTGCGGGCTCCGTACATTAGGGGTGGGGGAAAAATTGATTAACTGATGCATTGCTATTCTCAAACGATTCTGGAACAATCAACATTTAATAATGAGAATTTTAAATGAATTATTAATTATTCTGTTTATTGAAAAATTCTTACATTGTACAAAGTAATTTTAACAAGAACAAAAAGGCTTGGCAACTTATAGAAGGCAAAACATCAACTTAAAACAGTCAACCGACTTTCTGCATCTTGAACTTTATATTTAAATGGAATAAATGTACACTCACTGAGCACTTTATTTGGAACACTATGGTCCTAATAAAGTGCCTAACATATGACACTTTTCCACTGCACGTTGCGGTTCAAATCAACTTGACTCTGCTCGCTTTACTTTTCTGAGCTTGCTTTTCCACTGCAGTTTAGTGCAGCCTCAACGTGGGTGGGATTATAGGCTGATCGTCATAGTTGCGTTGCCCCATCCAGCTCTCGTTGGATCCTCTCCTCAGCTACTAATGTACTCCTCGGCTACTAACGAGAGGAACGTCTGCACCTTGTTTATTGACCACGGCGTGGTTTTGCGCACAGCCATTTCTTTTTACAATTCGAAAGTCGCGTGAACAAATGATCCTGCTATTGCTGTTGCTAACTTTAAAACTAGCAGGTTGATGTCCCGTGTCGCTGGTTGTGACGCTTCTCTCTGACCAATCAATGATCTGCAGGGTTTTGACGTCACATTTAGTATCGGCTCGGCTTGCTTGGAACCTCGACTGAGGTGGTACTAAAAAAAGTACCAGGTACCAGGTACTATCCACAGTGGAAAACCCCAAAAAGCGAGCAGAGTCGAGTCGAGCCATACCGTGCAATGGAAAAGCCCCAATAGTCTTCTGTTTTTGTAGCCCATCCGCCTCAAGGTTCGACGTGTTGTACATTCTTAGATGCTGTTCTGCTCACTACGGTTGTACAGAGTGTTTATCTGAGTTACCGTACCTTTCTGTCAGCTCAAACCAGTATGACCATTCTCTGACCTCTCTCATCAACAAAGTATTTCCATCCACAAAAGTGTTTTTTGTTTTTGGCACCATTCTAAGTAAACTCTAGAGACTGTTGTGCATGAAAATCTCAGGAGATCAGCAGTTACAGAAATACTCAAACCAGCATGGTCGAAATCACTGAGATCACATTTTGTCCCAATTCTGATGGTTGATGTGAACATTAACTGAAGCTCATGACCCGAATCTGCATGATTTTATTCATTGCACTGCTGCCACACGATTGGCTGATTAGGTGATCGCATGAATAAGTAGGTGTACAGGTGTTCCTAATAAAGTGCTCAGTGAGTGTATTTACACAGAAATCACAAAGAATGGACAAAATGTATCGTTTGCTCAAAAATGTATCATTTTCATGAACAACCATAAACACACATAAGAAAGATGTCCGCAACCATGAACAAACATACAAAAGATGTGAAGAATTGATAAAAAAATGTATCATTCTCATGCACAACCATGAACGATCGGAAAAAACGTAAATTACTGATAAAAATTGATCACTCCCATGCGCAACAATGAATAATTGACAATGACAAATTTTAAGCTCACTGTAATGCGGCATTTCATTTGTATGTACACGGAATGAAAGCTGCCTCTAATATAAAGTTATTATAGCTGCTTATTACACAGTGGCCTGGAATACTCTATTCGGATTGGTTAATGGCAATCTAGCGGTCTGTTATTGCTCTGTAACAACCGCAGCTCCATGCATCAGACCGCTCATCCTGGGTCTGCAAGCATCTCTCCTATTTCACATAGTACTCTGCGATCTCTACAAGCTAATAAAATCATTTAAATTCAAATCAATGTTTCATATGCATTTATTTATTTATTTGGCAAGTAGTCTTGTAATAAGATGCATATTAAGCAGTCAGACGTTAATTAATTAAAAAATAAACAACCAAACAGACACAAACCGGAGGTGGAATTTCAGCTGTTCAGCAGTTTATTTCTTCTCACGTAATTAAACAATTTCAATGCAAATCAATCTTTCATGTCCATCTATTTGATTATTTGGCAAGCAGTCTTGTAGTAGGCTGAATAATGAAGGGTTTGACTGTCATTTTCACTAAGTACATACCAACAGAACTCAGATGCAAACCGGAGGTAGATTTTAGCAGTTCAGCCATTTCTTTCTTCTCAAATTACAGAATTTCAACACAAATCAATTATTTATTTCCATGCATTTATTTATTTGGTTAATAACCATGTAATAAGTGGGATAATGTAAAGTCAGCCGGTTATTATCACACTATAAACCCCTTCAGGGTGATGCAAGACCTGTCCTGATCACCCTGTTGGGATTTATTGTGCGATAAAAATCATCTGACTGTACATTATCCTTTACTTATTCTCTTTTGTTGGTGGGCATATTTTAGTATAGTATGTAATTCATGTGGAATCTTTACACGGAATTTGCCAAAGAGCCACCTTAACTTGCTATGCTGTTACTAAGAAATTATAATGCATCAAGAAATTAATCTAAAATCGTAATGAAGGGTGAGGTACCTAAAAATCCCACCCCTCATCCCACTCTCTTAGTTATTGGCTCACTCCATAACTTAAGCCCAGTTTATGTATGCTGACTAAATCCTTGGAAAAAAAAAAAAAAAAAAATTTTTTTTTTTTTTTTTTTTTTTAATTGAAAGCAGTTAATGTATTGGAAACAAAGTCAGAAGCCTCTTTTAGGAGGATATAAATTTAATACAAAATAGCGTGAGTGGAGGGAGTCATGGTGCTCTTCAATCTTCCATGGGTGAGAGGTTCTGCTAAGAGTACTGAGCATGAGAGCCAACTTTGCCATGCCACTGGGGAAATCATATTAGAAGTGGAGACCTACCCTCTGTGGATTTAATCCTAAAGAGCACAAGAGCCATTCTGATTTTCCACAATATCATAATGGATGTGAGGGCAGGGACAAGTGAGCAGTTATAGAGTTGATGGGGGAGAACAAAAGGAAAGAGCACAAAGAGGCTTTTTAGAATAGTCAAATCTTAAGCTTACTTCTGAAACCCACATACACTTTGATATTGCTTGATGTCAATTACATTTCCAACATAAGCTTTCAAGATGAAGATTCAAGTGATGCCTTACAGGGTGTAATGCATCAAACTCACAAAGTGCTCTGCTAAGCTATTTGGGGAAAAATAAGACTTGAATCAATACGTCAAACAACTGGCAAAATGCATCTACATTCCAGCAGCTTCGTTTGTACACAGTTGACTGCCTCCTGAAAACATTCTATGTTAATTTGAGCTATGTACTGTTGGTTACTGCATGCCTGCCTGCACTTTGATGCATGTATGAAAGTGCTCAGTATTTTGAAGAGTGATATGTGTGTATGTGTACATGTATTTTGTGTGTTTGAAAGGACAACGATGGAGGGATGACAGCACAACTGCCCAGTACTATCACATCATTCCACCAAACAGGGCTGAGGCCTGGAGAAGAATACACTGTCAACCTGGTGGCCTTGAAAGACCAAGGCAGGAGCCAGCCTGTTACTGCAACTTTTACCACATGTAAGCCTGCCTTTCACTCATTTACATTACATTAATGCATTTGGCAGACACTTTTTTTGCAAAGTGAGTTACAGTGCATTCTGATGTGTGTGTGTGTGTATATATATATATATATATATATATATATATATATATATATATATATATATATATATATATACACAGTTGTGCTCAAAAGTTTGCATACCCTGGCAGAAATTGTGAAATTTGGGCATTGATTTTGAAAATATGACTGATCTTGCAAAAAATTTAATCCTTATTTAAGGATAGTGATCATATGAAGCCATTTATTCTCACATAGTTGTTTGGATCCTTTTTAAATCATAATGATAACAGAAATCACCCAAATGGCTCAGATCAAAAGTTTACATTCCCTTGAATGTTTGGCCTTGTTACAGACACACAAGGTGACAAACACAGGTTTAAATGGCAATTAAAGGTTAATTTCCCACACCTGTGGCTTTTTAAATTGCAATTAGTGTCTGTGTATAAATAGTTAATGAGTTTGTTAGCTCTCACGTGGATTCACTGAGCAGGCTAGATACTGATCCATTTGGAGTAGAAAAGAACTGTCAAAAGACCTGCGTAACAATGTAATGGAACTTTATAAAGATGGAAAAGGATATAAAAACATATCCAAAGCCTTGAAAATGCCAGTCAGTACTGTTCAATCACTTATTAAGAAGTGGAAAATTTGGGGATCTCTTGATACCAAGCCACGGTCAGGTAGACCAAGAAAGATTTCAGCCACAACTGCCAGAAGAATTTTTCGGGATACAAAGAAAAACCCACAGGTAACCTCAGGAGAAATACAGGCTGCTCTGGAAAAAGACGGTGTGGTTGTTTCAAGGAGCACAATACGACAATACTTGAACAAAAATTAGCTGCATGGTCGAGTTGCCAGAAAGAAGCCTTTACTGCACCAATGCCACAAAAAAAGCCCGGTTACAATATACCCGACAACACCTTGACACGCCTCACAGCTTCTGGCACACTGTAATTTGGAGTGATGAAACCAAAATAGAGCTTTATGGTCACAACCATAAGCGCTATGTTTGGAGAGGGGTCAACAAGGCCTTTAGTGAAAAGAATACCATCCCCACTATAAAGCATGGTGGTGGCTCACTGATGTTTTGGGGGTGTGTGAGCTCTAAAGGCACGGAGAATCTTGTGAAAATTGATGGCAAGATGAATGCAGCATGTTATCAGAAAATACTGGCAGACAATTTGCATTCTTCTGCACGAAAGCTGCGCATGGGACGCTCTTCGACTTTCCAGCATGACAATGACCCTAAGCACAAGGCCAAGTTGACCCTCCAGTGGTTACAGCAGAAAAAGGTGAAGGTTCTGGAGTAGCCATCACAGTCTCCTGACCTTAATATCATCGAGCCACTCTGAGGAGATCTCAAACGTTTGGTTCAGGCAAGACGACCAAAGACTTTGCATGACCTGGAGGCGAATGGGCAGCTATACCACCTGCAAGAATTTGGGGCCTCATAGACAACTATTACAAAAGACTGCACGCTGTCATTGATGCTAAAGGGGGCAATACACAGTATTAAGAACTAAGGGTATGCAGACTTTTGAACAGGGGTCATTTCATTTCTTTCTTTGTTGCCATGTTTTGTTTTATGATTGTGCCATTCTGTTATAACCTACAGCTGAATATGAATCCCATAAGAAATAAAAGAAATGTGTTTTGCCTGCTCACTCATGTTTTCTTTAAAGATGGTACATTACCAATTCTCCAAGGGTATGCAAACTTTTGAGCACAACTGTGTATATATATATATAGGGTTGTTAATGACCTACCTGAGAATCTGTTGTGTACCGCTACATGCATTTTTTAATTCCCTTACAATGGTTTAGTATGTTGCAAAACCTTAATTTCTAAGTAAAAGCTAAAGTAAACATTATGGGGAAAAAAATAAATAAATAAATAAATAAAAATGTAATTTAAAAAAAATATATAAATTTTTGTTCTGTTTATTTATTTTTATTTTATTTATTTATTTATTTTTTTTTTTTTTTCTCCTGTTCACAGACATCCCTGCAATTCTTGACTTAGGAGAACTCGTGACTTAGAATATTGTATATTGTATATACATATTATATTAGAACAGTGATATTGATGGTTAGCAGTTTAGATCAAAATGGATTTAGAACATTTAGAACAAAAGCCTCAGTATAAGCAAAAGTAATAGTGCTGCTTGCCTTGACTATGTAGATGAATAGTTTTATAATGTGAAAGATAGATGTTTATTTTACTATAAAGGAGAAAAGTGCAAAGTAATTAATTGTTTGGGTGAATTAAGTGGACTCAACGAGAATTTGTTTTGTGAAAGGCAAGGCAGATTCTTTCTGAGTGGATGGTGATTCATCATTGATGGAGACAGCAAAGTTTGCAAAGGAAATACATGTTCCTTGGGTGAATGGGTAGTGCAGGGGTGAGTCTAGTTTACCCTTTTCTTTCTGTGTGCAGAGAAGATTAAAAAGAAAACAATGTGAAATGCATTTTCCTTTAGGTTATTAAGCCAGCTGAGTCACCAGTGCTTGGTTTGTAGCTGGAGTTGACAAGTAGGAAGTGGCTTCAGCAGTGATTTCCTCCACCCATCTGCCATGTCCTGTTGTTTTCCCCCTGTCCTTGGTGTTGAAATCCGTGTTTGTGCAACAGTGAGGCTGAACAGAAGGCTCACCTCCAAACTAAACCATGAATGCAGTCATTTTACTGTTAGTCTGCTGACAATGTATTGTCAGAATGAAATGGTATTACAAAGCCATCTGACAGGTCATGTAGAGAAAGGTACAGTCACTAATATGACACATTCACAGAGGAAGGTGTAAACACAGACCTTCCAAATAGAGTGTGAGGGGGCCAGGAAGGCATAAACTACAGGGAGGTGTCAGATTGCTTCAGCTAATGGAAAATGTCACCATGATGAATGGGTCAGTCTGGCAGCAATTATGCACTTAATGTAAACTTCACCCAAGAATTCGCCTGCTGTCACTTACAGACAGGAGGATTAGATTCAATTTATCTCTTCCCGAACAATTGAAATTGCGTGTCTACAGTGAAAACATCATTAATTCCAATGGGTCTTACCGACGACCATAATTAAAGAGGCATTAATTATGCATGCAAGTCCATTAATATTTCACGTGTCCACTGCGGATACCTTATTGGATAAAGAAAGACAAATTTGATGTCACTTAATTATTTATGTGTACAAAGATTTATCTTTCCCCTGAGAAAGCCTGGGAAGCACACGCTCAGTGCCTCATGGGTTTGAGAGTTGCCTCACAGTGATTATGCTTAACCACTAAAATGCAACATTTTCAGGGAAAAATAAACAGTTATCTACTGCCTTGTGTCTAATGTGACTAGACTTACAAATTAAACTGTTCTGGTGTGCCTTTAGTCAAATGGAGAATGGAATGGATAGTGCAAAGAACTTAAATTAAGCATGCCCACAAACCTGATGTAACAATTTTCTAATGTATTAAGGGCTCCCTTTTGAACCATGTTTGAAACGGGTCACATTGTCTAGTTCAAGGGCCTTTAACCATTTTCAAGCTACTAGTGTAGACAGAGATGGAGCAGATTCTCCCTGTTACATAATGTATAAAATTGAGTGTTGCATTTTAAGCCTGGCCTATAATAACATTTGTATAGTACCAAATTAATGTATTTACATCCTTAAGTATGATGCATATATTGCATAGCCAATAAAATTAGCATTATTGATTAACAGAGTCATTTACAGTAATTGTACATCACATTATAATTTAAATTGATAATTTTTTAATTTGGTAGGGACAATGAAACTTTAGCTACTTTAGCTTTGGTTGAAATTACAGGGTTCCTATGGTCATGAAATTCCAGGTCAGGAAAAGACATGAAAATTTACACAATCTTAAAAGTCTTGGAAAAGTAATAAAAATATCTATAGTGAATTTTATTCTTTGGTCCCACTTTATATTAAGTGTCTTTAATATGCACTAACATTAAAATACTTTCAATACAATGTTTTTAACTTTTAAAAATAACAAAATAATTGTGTATTTACATGTTGTTCTGTAAAAAATTGTCACAAGATTCACATTTGCTGTTTAGGAGTAGGGTTAGGGGTTAGAGTAAGGCTGGGTTAGGATTAGATTTAGAGTTAGGAGTAAGGTTTGCAGTGCAACTACAGATGGAATTTAATGCAGGTTCTTTAAATGTAAATACAATGCAACAACACGTATGTACATAATAAGTAGGTTGAACTGTATTAATTGCTTATGCACCTAGTAGTTAAATACACCTAATATAAAGTGGATCCCATTTTTTTCTAGTCTAAAATATTTAATCACCTGAATATTGCTTTTGGTTAAGGCTTGTGTAAAGTAGAACATGCACGCAAGCCATAGCGATGTTCTATTTGTGAGCAAATCCCTCTTTAGGCTTAATAGTTTAAATTGGTTGAAATTGTCCAAATAGATCTGAATGATACATTAGCAGATTAGTCTGAATCAAAATTATTTTTAAACATATAGCTGCAATAAGCAACTACGGTACCAAGCACCGGAATGTCAAGCATTGCACCACACTGAGCAGGACACAAAGCACACATAGACTGTATTTGACATGCAAAGCAAATCAAAACCACTTCGGAAATTGCCCCAGGGCAGGATCGAACCTGTACTGAACCTTTCTGTTTCACATTTCTGGGCACTATCAACCACACCAAAAGGCCACAGGTCTGACAGCCACCAAAAGGGATATACCAAGATGAGAGACAGCACAGCCAAGCGCAGCGGTCACACCATTCAACTTTGTATTTGTGTAACTTTTCAGCAAAGATGAAAATCTAAATTCTGTTCAGTCATTTCTGTGCAGCTTGGACAGAAGATCATTGGAGACATTTCTTGTAGGAGAAGTAGCGAAAAGAACTAAACTCAGCAAAAAAAGAATTGTCCTCTCACTTTCAACTGCTTTTATTTTCAAACCAGCGATGGTTGGTTTGTGCCCATAGGCGACATTGTTGCCGGTGATGTCTGGTAAGGACCTGCCTTACAACATGCCTACAAGCCCTCAGTCCAGCCTCTCTCATCCTATTGCGGACAGTCTGAGCACTGATGGAGGGATTGTGCGTTCCTGGTGTAACTCAGGCAGTTGTTGTTGCCATCCTGTACCTGTCCCGCAGGTGTGATATTCGGATGCACCGATCCTGTGCAGGTGTTGTTACACGTGGTCTGCCACTGCGAGGACGATCAGCTGTCCTTCCTGTCTGCCTGTAGTGCTATCTTAGGCGTCTCACAATATGGACATTGAAATTTATTGCCCTGGCCACATCTGCAGTCCTCATGCCTCCATTCAGCATGCCTAAGGCACGTTCAAGCAGATGAACAGGGACCCTGGGCATCTTTCTTTTGGTGTTTTTCAGAGTCAGTAGAAAGGTCTCTTTAGTGTCCTAAGTTTTTATAACTGTGACCTTAATTGCCTACCGTCTGTAAGCTGTTTATGTCTTAATGACCGTTCCACAGGTGCATGTTCATTAATTGTTTATGGTTCATTGAACAAGCATGGAAAACATTGTTTAAACCGTTTACAATAAAGATCTGTAAAGTTATTTGGATTTTTACAAAATTATCTTTAAAATACAGTGTCTTGAAAAGGGACATTTCTTTTTTTGCTGAGTTTATAATCCACACAATCTAACATGGTGGCCACTGTAATAGGTGGAGTTCTTATGTAAGTGGTGCATTAAAATCACAATGGAGAGAGTATTCAGAGGAAGTAAAAAAAAAATTAAAAAAAATAAAAAATAAATAAAAAAAAAACAAATCTAGACTAAACAGTTTAAAAGTTAGAAGTAAAAGAAAACAAACATGAATTCTATAGAGTTTTGCCAAGATTTCCCAAGTCTAGTCTTGGGGATATCAATAACAACCACTTTCAGTGTGTCATATATTATCATTTAAAAACTATCAGTATTATCATAGTGCTGCCTTATACTCCCATTGAGGAGAAAAAGAAAGAAGAACAATATGAATACCTGCAAGCAGAAATGATCATTGATAAGCCCTACAACTATTCAGTAGGCACAATACAAAGACCTCCAATACAATAGAAATTCAGATCTAATACTTGTCTGGGTAGGGATCATACCCACAACCTTTGCAACCGTAGTCAGTAATTGTACACACTGTGCCACTCAGTTGACATGTTCTCCGAATGGCAAAGAGATATGCCAAGGTTAAAGTCAGCACACAAACATTTTGGTTATCTCTTGAACCATAGATGGCGATACCTCCAATTGCTCAGGTACCCTCAGGACATGAGCATTCAAAATATACATCTCATTTTCATAAAATTATAAATAACTAAGAGCCAATATGGCCAATGTTGGAAAAATTGGTATTGTTTAAAGCATCCTGAACCACAAAATTTTAGGACATACGGTTCAAAAGTTACGTGCAAATATAGACAATTTTTTTTTTTTATTTCTTGACCCATAGGTGGTGCTGTCACCAAACTTTGCATCTACCTTCAGATCGTGATAAAGTAAACCAAGTTTTGTTTTCGATAGGAAAAAGTGTTGCCGAGATACAGCATCACCTCCTGTTTTACATTGACAACATTAATTTTGAGATGCCGCAACTTTTAAACAATTGAGAAACTCAAAATATTGTGAAGTCACATCTGTGTGGCTCGGTCTAGGAATTATTTTGAGCCATTGTTTGGGCAAATTGGACGAAGTTTCAAGGAAAAGTTATGTAAAAATAATAAACTTTATAATCCAAGATAGCAGCCACTGTAAAAGTGAATTTTGAATTGTGGTGGCACTGTAGAGTTTGACCCAGAGACCCCAAATTTTGTTTGGGCGCTATTCATACCCACCCCTATCAGTGTGCCAAATTTCAGCAATTTACTATAAACGTGTAACATTTGAGGAGATATGAGGCAAGAGAGCAGGATCTAAATGCAGATTATTTTAATGGAAAAAAAACAAAAACATATCAAAAATCTAAACTAAACAAACCATTACAGCCTAAAACAGAAAAGAACTGACAATGAACAGAGGAAAACACAGGGATTAAATACACAAGGACTAATAGGGTTAACAAGACACACCTCGGAGTGATAAACACAAGAACCAATGAACAAAGACAAGGAAACGAACTACAAAACCAAAAATGCAACCAAACACACAAAGAGAACACTGAACATATATGGCGGCCCCTGGTGGTCTCTGGGGAATCCCTAACAAAACGGTTCATAGGGCTGCCATAGACACTCATTGGTGCTTGGCCCCTAAATATATTTCCAGTTATTACAAACAACTGAAATAGTCATGAAAATGTATTTAACTTAAAGCTGGAGTATGTAATTTCTGTTCCACTTGCGCCACTGAACGGAATTGCAAAAATAAACGTTGTTTTTAAAACAGCTTTCTAAATACACCCCTTGCCTGCAGTTGTTCAAACATTCAGATAGTCCCGCCCCAACTCATGCCATTGAGTGCATTGGAAGAGTGCGCAGAGGTAGGCAGGTACATAGTTAGACAGGCAGGTAGGCCATCCAATCATTGCATTCGGGCCGAATGAAATGATTGGACGGACCTTTTACAGGTCTGTGACTGCCACAGTTAAAAAGGAATAGTTCACCCAAAAATGAAAATTTGCTGATAATTTACTCACCCTCAGGCCATCCAAGATGTATCTGAGTTTCTTTCTTCATCAAAACAGAATTTAAGACTTTTAGGATTTCATTTCAGGCCTCCTCCTCTAAAAAAATGCAAGTGAATGTCCTCCATTTTTTGGACTCCGGTCGACAAATAAAGTTCTTCTGAACGCAAACGATTGATTATTTTTAGAAACAAAACAATACTTATATACTTTTAAACTACAAATGTTAATTTCCGTACATCTCTGTGACGTGCACTCATGAGAGGGATGATGTAAGCTCGTTGGTAAGGTCACACGTCACGTGGAGGAGTCAGAAAGCACGTCATTGTTTACAAGAGAAGCTTGTGCCGTTCACAAACCAAAACAGTCCGAAGCAATTTCAAAACAATATAAAATAAATAAAAAATAATTTCCAAATAATAATAATAATAATAAAAAAAACAATGTAAACAATGACACGCTTCCTGACTCCTCCTCTACATGACACGTGACCTTACCAAGGAGGTTACGTCATCCCTCTCATGAGTGCACATCACAGAGATGTACGGAAGCGAACATTTGTAGTTAAAAAGTATATAAGTATTGTTTTGTTTCTAAAAATAATCAATCATTTGCATTCAGAAGAACTTTATTTGTCGACTGTGGATTATTTTGATGCACCCTAAATATGCATTTTGGACCGTCAAAAAAATGGAGGACATTCACTTGCATTGTTTAGAGGAGGAGGCCTTTAATCCTAAAAGTCTTAAATTCTGTTTAGATGAAGACAGAAACTCAGATACATCTTGGATGGCCTGAGGGTGAGTAAATTATCAGCAAATTTTCATTTTTGTGTGAACTATTTTATTTTTTTTATTTTTTTCACATCAGAGCACTTGATTTATTGATTGTTGTCAGGATGCAAAGAGACTTTCAACCAGTATAACAAAAATGCTTCTGGTATAAATTGCATACTCTTGCTTTAATGTTGTATTTTTGTTTAATGCATATTCTTATTTTTAAAATATTATTTTTTTATCAGTTCCTGTTCATTCTCACGACATTGCTCTCCGTCCTTTTTAAATAAGTGTTGCCACTACGTTTTGACCCAGTACTGTTACCTTGGAGATATTCTAATGATGTAGTAGTAGATAATTAAATGAAGCTAAATAAAAGTTCCTTTTTGTTGCTATTTTTGCTACCTCATCTCCAATAAGACATTTCAGGTCTATAGCTCAGGGCTATGTCTTTGTGTGGGGAAAAACAGGCTTAAAGTGGATTACGTTTGTTCCCTCATTTGTATTTAATGGTACAAAAAAGCGCCATGCTTTCTTGTTCATCATTCATCAAAGCATTTAATCATCCACACTGTCATGTCACCAGATTTCTAACAAAAAATCCTGTAATAACCAACCAAAGCAAAAATGGCTAAAATCTAGAAGGTCAGATCCTCTAATGCCAGTGTTACCATTGTAGATAAACCTCTGTATTCCCTATAAAACCAGCTTAAACTAGACTGAGGTGGTTTGATGGTTTAAGATGGTTTAAACTGGTTTAGTTAGTCCTGCCAAGCTGGTGTTCAGCTGGATGAGCTGGTCGAGCCAACAGGTCTCCGTGCCTGACCAGCTGATAAGTACTCGAAACCCTCTAAAACCAGCTAACCAAAAAAGCTTTTTAAATATTTTTTTATTTTTTTAAGATGGATTTAACATAATAATATTACATATACTGTAAATGACTTTTCTTGTGTTTGTTCTTCAGTAATCGATGGACCTACACAGCTTATTGTACGAGATGTCTCAGACACAGTTGCATTTGTGGAGTGGACCCCACCCAAGGCTAAAGTCAATCAGATTATATTGCGGTATGGGCTGGAGGGAGTGGAAGGACCAAAGACCACCTTTCGCCTGCAACCTACTTTGAGCCAGTACTCCCTCCAAGTCCTGAGGCCTGGATCCTCATATGAAGTATCTGTCAGTGGAGTCCGGAATGGCAATGAAAGTGGAGCCATTTCAACAACATTCACTACAGGTGAGACAAAGCAGTTCAGGCCTTTCATCCTAAATAAACAGTTAACCAATATGTAAACACTTGCCATTTCCATCCAGATTACACATTCTTTATTTAAATTAGGTAGTTCTGCTTAAAAAAAAAAAAGTAATCTGAAAAACATGAATATTTAACTTCAGAAATAGAACAGTTTCAGCACCCTGTGATTGTACTGAATGGCCCATACATTTCAGATTGTCTTTTTCTCAGAAATCGATGCACCAAAGAACTTACGTGTGCTGTTGAAAACATCCACCAGTCTGGAGCTGGAATGGGACAATAGTGAGGCAGATGTTGAAGGTTACAGGGTGGTTTACAGCACATTAGCTGGAGACCAGTACGAAAAGGTTGTTGTCCCACGCAATGATGGAGCCACCACAAACACTACCCTCACTGGTAAACTCAAAACCCCTTTTTTTTCTTCTTTATTTCATAATACTGAATTTTTCCTTATACTACATATTATAATATCTGATGTAACCAAACCAGATCATGAAAAACACCAAAACCACAAGGCTAACATAGCAGCATCTTTCTCAACCTTGCACTCAGAACCGGCCTGCAAAATGTGGAATTGCACTCTGCAAATTGCGTGTTTGTGCTGTAACTTGATTTGCATGATTCCTTTAGTAATTCGGGTGCTAAAACAATGCAGACAGCACATGTGAATGAACAACGCTATCAGTAGGTGCAATTCACTCTTATTTTGTATTATGTTGTTATATTTTCCAAAATGTTTTAATTTGTGATTAAAGATAATGTCATTGTGGTCTCATTAGTATTTGTATGTAAAGTGTAGTCCTTGTTCACAAATTTTCTTTTTTAATTGTTTTTACATTTAAATAGACACTAATGTGTACAACATAACACATCCATAACATAAACATAACATACCCTTTTATATGTACTTTAGTTTTATGAATCCTCTGTTTAGGTTAATAGAATACTGAATTCATGGTTTACATGGATTTGTTTTATACTGGGAAATTCTGACAGCATAGCGATACTACTGTTTATGTGTAGTATACTGATTTTTTACTGAATGTTTTCTCAAAGTAACCAAAATTTCTGACACTGAATATTGAACAGAAATCTTTCTCACCTCTGAGTCATATAAATGTATTTTACTTGGTTCTTCATTGATGTTTTTCATCTCAGTAATGAATGTTTAATATGTATGAAAACACAAATAATAATATAGCTGCAAGCAGCGTTTAATGGGGTTCAAGCTTTAAGGTCCTTTAAGTACATATGTAATAGATATTAAGTATTAATTAGACAGTCTGTTTGCAACTAAAACAATGTTAAAGTACCTTAATTTTCTTTAATCGAAGGGGGTGACAGTATCAAGAGTGCAAGAGAAGACTGTATTTATATTTTCTGTTATTTCATCAAGTTCTTCTACACTTTGGGGCTTACTGAGTGTATAAGATAGATCTGGAAGTTTATTAGTGAAGCTATCTTTAGTGGTCAAAGGAATTGTTCTACCTGAATGATAGCGTGGTGTAGATTGAGTAACATTAGCTGATCGCAGCATTCAAGAGATGAGGAAATGATCTGAGATGTCATCGCTCTGCTGTAGAATTTCTACTGTATCAACATCAACTCCATCTTACAGAATTAAATCTAGTGTATGATTATGGCGATGAGTTGGTCCTGTCACATTTTGTCTGACTCCAAGCGAGTTGAGAATATCGATAAATGCTAATCCAAGTTTGTCATTTTCTTTATCTACCGTATGTGAATGTTGAAGTCCCCAACAATTAAAGCTCTATCTAGTAACTACTAGATCTGATTTGCAAATTCACCAAGGAAATCAGAATAAGGCTCAGGTGATCTAAATACTGTAGCAAGGGCAAATGACAACAGAGATTTTTTTTATTTATATCTGACGGTGTTACATTAAGCATTGTTAGTTAAAAAGACTTAAACTTATATCCTGTCCTCTGAGTAACACCAAAAACGTCACTATAAATTGTAGCAACACCTCCTCCTTGACCCTTCAGACGAGGCTCATGTTTATAACAATAACTTGGGGGAGAAGATTCATTTAAACTAATATATTAATCTGGTTTAATCCAGTTTTCAGTCAAACGGAGCACATCCAACGTATGATCTGTAATAATTTCATTTACAATTAGTGTTTTGGTTGAAAGAGATCTAATGTTTAGTAACCCTATCTTTATATGATGTTTATCTTAATTTTAGTACGGGGAACAGACACAGTCTCTATATGATATCAAGGTGATACAGTCTCTATGTGTTGTAGTTTATGTGACCTGTGTGACATCTCAAGGCAGCTAGCAGATGTTTGGATTAGCCAGTTTGTCTGCTTCCTGACCTGGGCCCCAGTTAGTCAAATACTATCACTATTAAGACTATGAGCCAAATTACTAGAGAGGAGAGCAGCACCTTTCCTGGTGGGATGGAGTCTGTCTCTCTTTAGCAGGTCAGGTCTACCCCAAAAACTCTTACAACTGTCTATAAATCTTGTGCTATTCTCCAGACACCACTCAGACTTCCAGCCGTTCAGTAACACTAATCTACTATAAACCTCGTCTCCACGATGAGCAGTGAGGGGACCAGAGCATATTACAGTGTCTGACATAGTTTTTGCAAGTTCACACACCTCTTTAGCATTATCTCTAGTGATCTCTGACTGGCGAAGCCGGACATCGTTTGTGCCGACATGAATAACAATTTTAGAAAATCTACGTTTAGCATTAGCCAGCACTTGCAAATTTGATCTGATGTCAGACGCTCTGGCACCCGAAATACATTTAATGATGGTGGCTGGAGTCTCTATTTCCATGTTCCTTACAATAGAATCACCAATTATTAAGGCTCTTTCAACATGATTCTCAGTGGGTGGATCACTGAGTGGGGAGAATCAATTGGAAACCCTAACAGGAACAGGAGATTGGTGTCACTTTGCTGAGTGAGTATGCTGCCGAGACATCACCCAAACACCCTGCTGCAGGGGCTCTAGAGCCGGAACCAAAGTGTGTGTGTTGCTCGCTGAACTACCCGCATCCGAAACAGTATCGACCGCTTCTCTTTCACATTGACCTCCACTAGTGTTCATATATAAGTCTCTAACTCATTAAACTTCTCCGTCAGCCTGATTAATTCCTTTCATTTATCACATGTGAATCCCTCACTGCTGATGGAAGAAGCTATAGTAAACATGTGGCATGTAATGCAGGAAGCAATAACATGAGCGGATGCCATGACTTACCGTTTGTTGTTGCTGGTTGTTCCTGAGCACCGAGGGTTTGAGATCGATGTGAATCCCTCATGCAATTGTTTGGTGTTATGGTTGTTCTTGATAAGTGGTGCTTTGACATCGATGCAATAATCTATGTAACACAGAGGAGAAAACAGGTGCGTGCTGCAAAATGCACATTGTTTAATCACAATAAAAATAGAAAGCAGATGCATGCAGAAAAATGTACATAGTGATAAGAGAATAATGCAGGGGAAAACCTGATGCACACTGAAAAATGGCAGATATTAAACCTTAAAAGCTGAAAAAATAGATAAGCGATGCTAAAAAAGCTAGCAGGCTTCAAACACAGACTCAAGCTAAGCACCAGCAGTAACACACACTTGACCCCATGCATATGTGTACCACATTGGGTGATAAAATCACATTCCATTCAAGAGTTATAGCCATTTTAGTAAAAGTGCCTATGCCCCCTACGTATGTTTGGCGTACCTTTGCGATGATGAATCATAAGTTCAAACTTTTTTTTTTTAATAATTATTAATACTGGTACTCCAGAGAATATTTCTGCACTGGTTTGGTTCCGATTGGGCGAACGGCCTAGGACTAGTTTGAAAAAGTAGTTTTGTTAAATAATCTCAAATATTTAACGGATGATTTGATTCACACCAATGGTTATTGAGGCAAACTTGTTCAGAAAGAGGAATTCTGTCATATGATATGAATAATGTGTTTCTTTGTGAAAAACAGCAATAAATACATCGATTTACACGTGTTTTAAAAAAATGCGATAGCGCCTCCCGGTGGCCAATTTGTTATTTTTTTACATTTTGCACAAACTTCTTGGGCCAAGAGACAAATAGGCCTACCACGTTTCGTTTCGATACATCTTTTTTAACCTTGTCAAATAGATGCTAAAAGCTAATTGGTCGATGGCGTCCATGTTTTTCATACATAAGTTTAACAAATTTGGTGATAATATCTCAATCCTTTCAAAAGTTATAACCGTTTTAGTAAAAGTGGCCATGCCCTTTACGTATGTTTTGGAGTACTGTTTGACGATAAATAAAAAGTTCAAAATTCCTTGAATAACTTTTCATATTGGGACTCTGCTGAATCTTTCTGCACTGGTTTAGTTCTGATCGGGCGAATGGCCTAGGACTAGTTTATTTTTAATTCTGTTCAAACAATTCAAAATAGCAGGAAAACTGCATCTGTAGATGATATATAACAAGTTTCATGAGAATCGGGCAAACGGCCTAGGACGAGTTTGAAAACGTCCTGGTTACTTGCGTAACCTCCGTTCCAAGCCGGCAGCGATTTTCTCCGCAAACTCACCTGCCACAGAGCTCGGAGGAAATCAACCAGGGAACACAGTTTCTGAACACTACTGGGAGTCAACGGCACACATCTTCAGCTCAGAGGAGGTGAAAGGCGCTATGCGCAAGCGATACACCTGGCTGGCTGTCCCGGACTTACCTGCTTGTGCGTGCCACTACATGGGACGAAACCGGTTCCACCCAGAGATTGTAGAACCTCGCAAAGGTGTTGGGTGTTGCCCAGCCCGCTGCTCTGCAAATGTTAGAGAGGCATCACTGGTCAAGGCCCAGGAGGCCGCTACACCCCTGGTAGAATGGGCCCGTAGCCCTACTGGGGGCGGCACGTCCTGGGCGTTATATGCCATTGATATGGAGCCAATGAGCCAGTGGGCGATCCTCTGCTTGGAGACAGTGCTTCCTTTCTGCTGTCCACCAAAGCAGACAAAGAGCTGCTCAGAGACTCTAAAGCTCTGCGTGCGATCCAAATAGATGCATAAAGCGCGCACCGGACACAGCAATGTCAGGGCTGGGTCTGCCTCCTCCTGGGGCAGCGCTTGCAGATTCACCACCTGATCCCTAAAAGGGGTCGTGGGAACCTTGGGCACATAGCCCGGTCGGGGTCTCAGGATCATGTGAGAGTAGCCCGGACCGAACTCCAGGCATGTTTTGCTGACAGAGAACGCTTGCAGGTCTCCTACCCTCTTGATGGAAGTGAGCGCAGTCAGAAGGGCAGTCTTCAAAGAGAGTGCCTTAAGCTCAGCTGACTGCAAGGGCTCAAAGGGAGCTCTCTCTAGACCCTGAAGAACTACAGATAGGTCCCATGAGGGAACGAGGCGTGGTCTGAAAGGATTCAACCTCCTGGCACCTCTCAGGAACCTGATGATCAGGTCGTGCATCCCTAAGGACTTACAGTCCACTGTGTCATGGTGTGCCACTATAGCAGCTACATACACCTTCAAGGTGGCCGCCCTTCCAACTTCTCCTGCAGGAACGAAAGCACCGACCCGACTGCGCATCTCTGGGGGTCTTCGTGTTGGGAAGAACACCACTTAGTGAACAGATGGCACTTAAAGGCATACAGGCACCTCTTAGAGGGGGCCCTAGCCTGAGTGATCGTGTCTACCACCGCAGGTTGTAGACCGCTTAAGTCTTCCATGTCCCATCCAGGGGCCAGACATGGAGATTCCAGAGGTCTGGTCGCGGGTGCCAGATGGTGCCCCGTACCTGAGAAAGAAGGTCCTTCCTCAGGGGAATTTGCCGGGGGGCTATCGCGAGGAGCGTGAGGTCAGAGAACCACGTCTGGGGGGCCAGTAGGGTGCTACCAGGACGACCTGCTCCTCATCCTCCCTGACTTTGCACAGGGTCTGTGCAAGTAGGCTCACTGGGGAAAACGCATATTTGCATAGTCCAGGGGGCTAGCTGTGTGCCAGTGTGTCTATACCGAGAGTGTACCAGAGCGGGCAGTGGGAGGATTCTTGGGAGGTGAACAGGTCTACCTGTGCCTGTTCGAATCAACTCCAGATCAGCTGGACCACCTGAAGGTGGAGTCTCCACTCTCCCCTGAGGGTAACCTGCCATGACAGCGTGTCCGCTGCAGTGTTGAGGTCGCCCGGGATGTGAGTGGCTCGCAGCGACTTGAGGTGCTGCTGACTCCAGAGGAGGAGACGGCGGGTGTGTTGTGACATACAATGGGACCGCAGACCGCCTTGATGGTTGACATATGCTACCATTGCCGTGTTGTCTGTCCGAACTAACACGTGCTTGCCCTGGATCAATGACCAGAACCTCCACAGGGAGAGCAGAATTGGCAGCAACTCAAGGCAGTTGATGTGCCAACGCAGCCACGTACCCGTCCATAAACCGGCGGCTGCGTGCCCATTGCAAACAGCACCCCAGCCCGTATTGGAGGTGTCTGTCGTAACCATGACGCGCCTGGAGACCTTCTCTAGGGGAACGCCTGCCTGTAGAAACATGAGGTCGGTCCAAGGGCAGAAGAGGCGGTGACAGATCGGCGTGATGGCCACACAGTGTGTCCCGTGGCGCCATGCCCATCTCGGGACTCGAGTCTGAAGCCAGTGCTGAAGCGGTCTCATTTGCATCATCCCGAGCGGAGTGGCCACCGCTGAGGATGCCATATGCCCCAGGAGCCTCTGCAAGAGTTTCAGTGGAACCACTGTTTTCTGTCTGAACACCTTCAAACAGGTCAGCACTGACTGTGTGTGCTTGTTCATGAGGCGCGCCGTCAACGAGACTGAGTCCAACTCCAAACTGAGAAAAGAGATGCTCTGAATCGGGAGGAGCTTGCTCTTTTCCCAGTTGACATGAAGCCCTTGCCAGCTGAGGTGCGAGAGCACCAGGTCCCTGTGTGCACACAACAAATCCCGAGAGTGAGCTAGGATTAGCCAATCATCGAGATGGATGTGAATGCCCACTTACCTTAGCGGGGCAAGGGCTGCCTCTGCAACCTTCGTGAAGACGTGAGGGGACAAGGACAGACCGAAAGGGATGATCTTGTACTGATATGCCCAACCCTCAAATGCAAACCGCAGGAAGGGTCTGTGTCGAGGTAGAATCGAGACGTGGAAGTACGCGTCCTTCAGGTCTACCGCCGTGAACCAATCTTGATGCTGGACGCTCGCTAGAGTGCATCTTTGCATCAGCATCTTGAACGAGAGTCTGTGTAAAGCCCGGTTCAGTACTCGCAGGTCCAAGATTGGCCGCAACCCACCGCCTTTTTTTGGTACAACGAAGTAGGGGCTGTAAAACCCCTTCTTCATCTCGGCCGGAGGGACAATCTCGTCAGACATACCGGCGGGTGGGGCCTCGCGGCAGGGCGGAGCCTGAGGTGCCACGCCATGTCGTGGCCGTGCTGAGTTCAGGGACACTGAAGTACTTACCTGGCTCCTTGTGACCACCCCTGGAACAGCCTGGAACAGGGGAGGAAGAGGTCTGTTCTCGTGACCCGTGGAGACTATCACATCGGGGGCGGATTTGTGGCACAGCTGGGCGCTCAGGGGTGGGGAGACCGCCGCTGGAGCGCCAAACCTGCCAAAATGGAGTGGTGGACGGTGGTCATGATGACAGCCATGCACACCGGGTATGTGACCCAGGGAACAAGGAAACTGCTCTTACTGAACTCTTGGGTACTGCAGCCACTTGGGCATGCGGCGCAATTAAATGCAAAGGTAACAAAAGATTCTCCTCCCGGCCCTCCACCAGGGGATGGAGTGGTCTGCTTACCAGCTCCAGAGCAGTGGGTTTTGTTGTCCCTGGGTCGCCCGTCTCAGGGATGCTTCGAAGCCTTTCGCGGGTTCTTGGCAGCTGCGAGACGGGTGGTGTCTGCTTCCTGTGGTGAGACGCCCTTGGCGATGAGCAGACGGGGTGCAGGATCTTGAGCCGTGCCAGGGCAGGATGTCCCGGATAACCTCCGTCTGCTGCTTCACCGCTGAGAACTACTGGGCAAAGTCCTCGACAGTGTCGCTGGACTGGACAACCTGAGAAATGGGGGCAGCAAGGAACCATGCCTTGTCGGCCTCTCCCATCTCAACCAGGTTGAGCCAATGGCAGCACTCCTGGACCACCAAGGTGGACATCGCCCGCCCGAGAGTCCGCGCCATGACCTTTGTCACCCGGAGAGCGAGGTCAGTCGGCGATCGCAGCTCCTGCTTCAATCCCGGGGCAGAACTACCCTCGTGCAGTTCCTTTAGCGCCTTGGCTTGGTGGACTTGCAGGAGAGCCATGGCGTGCAGGGTGGAGGTGGCTTGTCCAGCGGCACCGTAGGCTTTGGCCATCAGGGACGACATAAACCTACAGGCCTTGGACGAGAGCTTTGGGTGCCCGCGCCAGATGGCAGTGCTCTGCGGACATAGGTGCACCGCGAGCGCCTTATCCACCGGGGGGATTGCCGAATAGCCCTTGGCCGCCCCCCATCGAGGGTAGTGAGGGCGGGGAAGATACCCGGCAGAGGTGGTCCCATTGGGGTCCCCAAATCGCCCCCAGTGCTAGCCGCACTGGCCTCATACCCGTAGGTAGAAGGACCGAGGCGGGGAGCCTCTGGGGTGGCTTGCTTTCTTACGAAGGTAAGACGCGACCGCATCATTGCCATGGACATGTTCTCACAATGAGTACATGACCCATCCACAAACACTGTCTCCGTGTCAGCAGTACCCAGACACGAAAGACAGTGATTGTGGCCGTCAGAGGGTGAGAGATAACGAGCGCAACCAGGAATAACACACAAACGGAAAGTCATCTTTAAAAAGACGCGTCTTTAAAAAGATGTTCCGTGTGTGCTGCTCTTTTAGAGAAATATACTCTTTTAGAGAAATATACTCTTTTATTTCTGCCGAAGCGCCAGGGGTGTTCTCTGCAGTGCACCAGTGCAGAGGGGAGAGAAGCCGCTGAAATGCGCCATCAGACCCAGCACAGGTGAATGAACAGCTGTGGGAATTCAGCTCAGTGGGCATCGACCATTCAGCTCCAAAGAGAAAATCTGAACCTGAATGAGTGGTTGAATACCAGCTCCTTTTATACCCATTTGTCTGGGGGAGTGGTATGCAAATACCACTCACCAATTTTCATTGGCCTTTTATCAAAGACCAGAGGTGTCTCGAGCTCCCAAGAGTGACCCCTAGTGTCACTACATCGACACAACCTCGAGTGAGTGACCGATAGGGCAAGTAGGTTTTTTGAATAAATCAAAATTGTAAAAAATGTTTCTTGTGGAAATGGAAATTAAAGTGACCATATGATTTGGGGGCACTGGTGGATTCAGAGAATCTAAAAATTTTTATCTATACGGTTCTGGAGTTATTAGCAAAAATATGAATTAGCTAATTATAGCGCCACCATGTGACCGATTGTCACGAAAATTCATATGCAGCTTAGAGTTGACACCCTGCTTATGTTTAGTAATTTCCATAACCCTTGGCCATTCCCAATACGAGTGCTGAAATTTGATTGGCTGTTGACGGCCATTTTTGTTCATTTGTCAAATCGATTTTTTAAGAATATGTTAGCATTTAAACCAAATGAGTTTGCGTTGAGTAGATATTGATCAATTACTCAAAATGCGTTAAACCGAAGGAATTGTATCATTAATATCTTCGGAACGATTTCACATATCAAAATTATTTTTATACCTTCTTATCAGGGGGTCTGTAGATGATGTTTACCAAACTTCATGCCAATCGAACTAACGGCCTAGGAGTAGTTAAAAAAAGTAGGTTTTTCAACAAATTCAAAATGGTGGAAAAAAAGTGATACACGGAAATGACATCGGAGATATATATTTGTAGGGCCTGACTCAAGGAATCAGAGGAAAAAAGAATGTAAAAGTGTTTATTATAGAGCCACCTAGGATCAGATGGGTGTGCGTTTGTGCGCCTGAGTAGTGGGGGAGATTTGGGAGCATCCTGCCAGGTTTGGTGTCTCCACGACTTACGGTCTCTAACACCCAGTCACTTATAAGGCAGAAAAAGAAAAAAAAAAAGAAGAAGAAAAAGAAGGAAATCAGTACAAATACAATAGGGTTCCAGCAGTTTCACTGCTTGGCCCCCTAATAATAATAAGAAAATCATAACAGATACAATAGGGTTACAGCATCTTTGGTGCTTGGCCCCCTAAAATTCCTGACAATAACTATAGGGTTTCTAGCCCTTCAGGCTTGAACCCCTAATTATGCTTATTATGATCCACCACAAATCAATTTTTACCAAGAAGTTATTATACTTATTCATTGATACTAAAGTACATTACTTTTTTTTTTTTATCTCCCTCCCTCTTTCTCTCTTTCTCTTTCACTTTATCTCTTTAGATTTACTGCCTGGCACAGAGTATGGCATAGGGATTTCAGCTGTTCTTGGTGCCAACCAAAGCACCTCAGCAACAATGAATGCTAGAACTGGTAAGTGATAAGAGTATAGCTCTACCAATATCAGATCTTTGAAAGCATGGAGTTTGTGTTCTTGCAGCAGAACTGTGCAAATGTGTTTTTCTTAGTATAGCGGTTACATGATATATGATAGTGTAAACTTAAACTTCAGCATACTGAACCAAAACAACTTTATATTCCAATTACAAACCATGCAATAGCTGCAGTATGCTGTGATCTTTAGGGCTGGATGTCCCATTGGATTTGACAGTCACAGCCTCCACAGACAACACCATCACCCTGCTGTGGGGCATGGTGCAAGGGCCTATTGACCACTACAGGGTGACTTACACCTCTTCTACTGGAGTCACAACTGAGCTCACTGTGCCCAAGGACATTACAACTACCACACTGACAGGTCTAGATCCAGGCACAGAGTACACCATTACAGTTGCAGCACAGAGAGGAAGGCAACAGAGTACTGCAGCCACTATTGATGCCTTCACAGGTAATTTGATCTTTTGGGAACTCAAGTACAGGAATCAGTGTTGAGTGTCCACAGCATGTATTTTCATTCACATGCTGGGAAATCACTGCCTCATGTTATGTTATGTCCATTTTGGCCAGAAATGTCTCATTCACTTCAGAAAATCAAGCTGTTTAGTTGCTTGAGGAATGTACAAGACATTGAATTAGACAATGAGTACATTTATATGTTCAACAAAATGCAGGTACATATAAATCAGCTCAATTTACAGCCTGTTCTTTAAATAATCTCTTTTTTATCAAAAATTAAACTGACATGCACACAAGACATGCACATACCATGTTGAAAAAGCTGCCAGAATGTTTGCATGCAAAGCTAAATTGGGGTAATCAGGGGAAAAATCTAGATTTGCCCATCAGGTTAGATTGGCAAATGTAAGATTGTGCATTTATCTTTACTTTATGAAAGTACTTTTGCTTCAGTGTGAGACAATGTGCAATGAAGATGGAATAACTCTTATAGCTTTTTTCATTTAATGAAATTTCAGTTCATTTCTTGTCACATCTACTTCTAATTAACCTTCATCAAAATTCTGCTTTCAATCTGTCCTTTTCTCATAACATCTTTTACATCTTCAAAAGGATTAACTCTTCAGACTTTTTCTTCTTCTTACATTCTTCACAATCTTTCTTGAGATGATGGATCAACACATTCATATACATCAAGATTTTATAACATTTCATCATCATATTCCACATTTCTTCAATCAGCATTCATCCTTATCTTTTTGCCTATGGTCTGGCTACATCCACACTGTTCTGCCTTCGCCGGGCCTCTTTCACTGCAATGCACAGCAAAAAATAAATATATATTTTTTTAAAACAACAACTTGTTTTTCAGTAAAAAATATCTAAACATCTTTAAAACAAAATAAATGTACTTTAAATTTATACTTTTATAGGCACATTTAAAATTGCATAAGTTATTAAGGCTTGTTTTCAGAGAATGTATCTTTGTGTTTTCAAGTTTTAAGCATAAAACTAACAAAATTTTGTGAGATGTATGCTTAAATCAAGAAAATAACTATTAACCAATAGGATAAGAAAAATAAACTTAAAGGGAAATTAAAATTCTGTCATCCTTTTCTTATGCCCATGTTTTAAACCTGTATTATTATTCCAAGGAAGGAGATGTTAGAAAGAATAAAAGCCTCAGTCTCCATTCACTTTCACTGGGGAAAAATGATGCAATGAAAGTGAACGGTGATTGAGGCTAACATTCTGCCTAACATCACCTTTTGAGTTTCAAAGAACAAAGACAGATGTGGTTTGGAGCAACATGAGGGTGAGTAAATGACGACAGAGGTTTAATTTTTGGGTGAACTATCCCTTTAATTCAAGTCTTATTATCTTATGCAATATAGAGCAGTTCAGGTTGTAGTTAAAAAACCCATAAGATAATTCACCACGGGTTCCCTCAGGATTTTCCTATGCCTTTTTATAATGTCGTTTTTCAACTTATGAGTAAACTAAGGCCTGTGGTAAACATAACTTGACGATACATGGATGTTTTGTTCTACAACATAAATTACACACTTTCATACCTCATATGTGAATATGTGAATTTTAAATTACATACTTAAAAAAAAAAAAAAACACACAGCGGCTTCAAAATTCACCTTTGAGGTATGAAAGTGTGTAATTTATGTTGTAGAACAAAATGTCCACGTATCGTCAGAAAATGTTTACCATAGTCCTTAGTTTACTAATAAGTTGAAAAACCCCATTATAAAAACCCATAGGAAAATCCAGAGGGAACCCATGGCGAATTAGCCTTCCGGGTTCACCAACAAATTGACGTCACGGCTGAACAGCTTTATTACTTCTCAAGTAAATGTATCTTGCTTTACAGATGTTTTCCTTATTTGAAGATATATCTAAACCCCAAAAAATACTGATTAAAAAAGGTATTTTTCACAGTGTTTGTTCCCCATTCCTTTATTCTTTCTTCTTCACTCCTGTGAGGATGTGCCAAACAATTAATAGATCTATCACCACAGGAACCAACAGTTTGTAATATAGTTGTTGTCATTATTCCAGGGTTCCGCCCTATCACACAGCTTTACTTCTCTGATGTCACATCTGATTCATTGACTGTGGCTTGGAGTGCTCCAGCCCCACCTTCTGACGCATTCATCTTGAACTACAGTGCCCAGGACTCCAGTGATGATTCTGAGATTGCTCTAGACGGGTCCAAAACCAGAATCACCCTCACTGGTCTACTGCCCTCCAGGCGGTACACTGTTACCTTGATAACCATGCATGGCAATGTGACCTCAAAGCCAGTTGTAGGCTCAGTCACAACAGGTATTACTACTAATGAATGTGAAGTTCAAGGGTGTTCTTTGCAAAGTATTAGAGGTTAAGTTTATTTAAGTTTGAAAATAACAGATGACACATTTGAAGCTGAAGCTTGTAATTTATGCAGCAAATGGAATTGCAAAAATGTTAATTGTTTTTGTGGTTTTCGAAATATTCCCCCTGTCTGCCATTGGTCTTCAAACAGATAGTCCCACCCCAAACTCATGCCACTGGTTAGCCTGTGTTCCAATTTTGGGCTGGTCGGCATACTCAGACAGAGCAATGTTTTAATAACACGCAGCCAATGTTTAAAAATAATAAAATGTGAAAAAAATCATACACTTCAGTTTTAACATAAGCAAAGTTTCAAAGTAGATTCACAGTATTTTGTTATTCTTCTTAGGAACACTTTAAGGTTCCCTATCTGTCACTCACTCGATATTGTGTCAATGTAGTGACACTAGGGTTCGCCCTTGGGAGCCCCAAACACCTCTGATCTTTGAGAAAAGACCAATGGGAATTGGCCAATGGGAATTGACGAGTGGAATTTGCATGCCACTCCCCCGGACATACGGGTATAAAAGGAGCTGGCTCGCAACCACTCATTCAGATTTTTTCTTCGGAGCCGAGCGGTTGTGTTTCAGCAAACTCCATTCACCTCTGCATGCTGTTGGATTTACGGCGCATTACAGAGGTTTCCTGCAGGAGAGGCCCCTCCACCTTGAAGGTGTGCATGGCCGCTATAGCAGCGCACAATGACGCAGTTGACGGTAAGTCTCTATGGAAGCATGACCTGATCATCAGTTTCCTTAGAGGTGCGAGGAGGCTGAATCCTCCCAGACCGCGCCTCATCCTTTCGTGGGATCTCTCTGTGGTCCTGCGGGGCCTGCAGAGAGCCCTGTTTGAGCCCCTAGAGTCAGTTGAGCTAAAGGTGCTTCCATTGGAGACTGCCCTCCTGACTATGCTCACGTCCATCAAGAGGGTTGGGTACCGGCAGGCATTCTCTGTCAGCGACACCTGCCTGGAGTTCGGTCCGGCACACTCTCACATTATCCTGAGACCCCGACCGGGCTATGTGCCCAAGGTTCCCATGACCCCATTTTGGGATCATGTGGTGAACCTGCAAGCAAAGCTGCTCCAGGAGGAGGCAGACCAAGCCTTGTCATTGCTGTATCGGTGCGTGCTTTGCGCATCTACTTGGATTGCACGCAGAGCCTTAAATGCTCTGAGCAGCTCTTTGTCTTCTTCGGAGGACAGCGGAAAGGGAGCACTGTCTCCAAACAGAGGAGACAGGTACGAACCGGTAAATATGCGGGACAACTGGCTGGGTTTACCACTTACGTACAGCACCTTTTCCCTCCTGGAGGGGGAGATGTGCGCTTTTTACCCCCCAGCCAAGTTCACAATACCGTGGACCCTGGATGTCCTTCCTCCTTAGCCCTGTGGCAGGCGAATTTGCGGAGAAATTCGATGCTGGCCCAGTACATGTGCTAATAGGCCCTGTACTGGGGTAGGTGTTCCACATGCGCTGGTTGCCTGCGAGTAACCCAGTGTGATGTATCCTCCTCGATACAGTTTCCCCTCTGCCACCGGTTGTTGTGTTTGTAGATCTCCGTCCCCTCTGGGTAGGACCTACCATGGGGACTTCTCCACATGCGACACTGCCGGCAAGAATCGGCAAGACCATGTGACGTATTTCCACACAATTGCCTCCCCTTCGGGCAGGGTGTGATCTCCGTGGTGTCTTCCCCTTGGGAAAGGACACCCCCCCGACACGGACACTTATGGCCCCCAGCTGAACGATTTCCACTTTTTTGGGGGAGAAAAAAGAAGAGAAGAGTCCACGGCTGGGGCAGCCTGTCTCCATTTTGGGGAGTCGACTTGTCCCCGAGGTGCGGGGGACTGTATGACACTCGGAATGTTGGGAGAGGTTATGTGACGGCCAGGTGCGCTGGCTACGAGGCACACAATGGTTTGCCCGTTTCGCACCGCCAGTCCAAGTAACACAGTTCAGCTAGTTGTGGCATTTCGTATAGGGACCCCTAGTGTCACTACATCAACACAACGTCGAGTGAGTGACAGATAGGGAATATCTTGGTTACTTTTGTAACCTCCATTGCCTGATGGAAGGAACGTGACGTTGTGTCCCTCCTGCCACAACACTGAACTACCCGCTGAAATGGCCGGGACCCTGTCTCGGCTCCTCAGCACAAAACCTGAATGAGTGGTTGTGAGACAGCTCCTTTTATACCCGTATGTCTGGGGGAGTAGCATGCAAATTACACTCACCAATTCCCATTGGCTTTTTCTCAAAGATCAGAGGTGTTTGGGGCTCCCAAGGGCGACCCCTAGTGTCACTTACATCGACACAATGTCTCGTTCCCTCCATCAGGGAACAGAGGTTACGAAAGTAACCATGACGTTTTCCGTTGCTCAAACAATCAATGTTTGCTTTTGCGTCCATTTTATCAGTATCGCCGACAGTAATGTGTGTGGAGAACAGAGTCTTGCCTGTACCTGCTTCATTTCCTCATTATGTTTCCTGCACACAGCTGCACAGCAGATTTTTCACCCTTTTGTGTCTTAATTAATTCAACAGTGTGTAATCCCCCCCTAATTACCTCTGTCTGAATGTGTAGGTGTCAAGAATTATTCAGCTGTTCTGTCACTGAGCTGATATTTGCAGTTGCCAAAGGAGATATTGTCTCAGAGCTATTTCTAAACATTGAAATTATCTCTGCAGAGGACCGCCTGCACAGCAGCTTGATTAGCTTTAAAAAGTTTCAACTTTCATTTCACTGCATATTATTACAAAAACGTGAGCTCTTTTAGTACTTGTGCCTGTTGTTTCATGAAGTCTGTTAGTCTTGAAATGTGTTTAGTGAATTTTCCCAAAGTTATTGCTTTAGTTAGAAACCATGTTTTCACACATCAGCACCTTTACGTTTACACAATGTGAAAAGAAGGTCACCATATGCTCAACAAATAACCACACAGAATAAAAGCAGATGGAACTGGCACCCTTAAACGGAGTCTGAATGTCAAAAATATATTTGTTGATTTCTCTGCTGAGTGGAAAATAAATTAAGATATGCATACATGAATAATCACATCTCATTTACTGAGGAATGTTTTACTCAGAAAACATTTAAATGAGGTTGACAGCCTGTTTATGAATAGCCAGCCATAGTTTATGAATTGAATGCATTAGTCTAATGAATGTGAGGTGCTGTGAATGGCTTTCCACTCGTCTTAATGACAGGGCACTTAAAAAAAAATGGCAAAATTGAATCTGTTTATTTCCTTCTAAATTGTCATAATGGTACAGAACCCCTGTTAGTCTCTTTAACTGTGTTTCAATGCAGCCTTTGGTAACCCTTGCTTTTGCGATGGTAAGAGCTCTTGGCTTTGGCAAACACATCATGAAAGATTCCCTGTTGGACAGCAGCGGACAATAACAATGCAGTTGTCCTTGTAAAGAGTTTTGTGTGTCAAGAACACAAATAGTCTTCCAGACTTCCACAGGAAGTCTTGAAGGCCTACTGGGTTAACAAAAAACTAAACAAACAAATGGACATAAATTACATGGAAAATGAATAGAATTACAATGACTACTGAATTAAACATGCATGAAACAAATATTTAAAAATAAATGTAATGTTAAAATATTATGAAGACTCTATAATGAGCAAGTAGTTGTACTACTCAAATAATTGTTTTACATAAAACGTGTTGCTGTAACTTGTATTCATAGTTCAATGAAGTCTGGAACTAATATACAATACTCCATCTAAAATGGTTTTAAACTACATTTAGCTAATTCTTTATTGTTATGCATTCCGTTTTTATGACCTCATATTAATTAAGAGTATTTGTACTTTTAAACATTTATTTAGCACACCACAGGACCATTTAAAATGAACTTGTAAAGGCAAAAATATGATTAAAATGGTGAAAAACTTACAAAATGGTGACCAGTTAGAGGGCCAAATATAATACTTTACACATTCATATACATTTTAATCTAAAATCATGATGTTGATTTAAAAAAAAAAAAAAAAAAAAAAAAAAAGATCAATAGACATGTAATGCTTTAACCACCCATATTTCAATTAAATGCACTTTACTCTTTATTCATTTATATTTTTCCCCCATTAATGCAGGAATGGACCCTCCCAGAGACTTGACTGTGCTGTACGTCACAGAGGAATCTGTGACTATATCATGGATTCAACCAATCGCACCCTTTGATTACTACAAAATGTCTTACCAATCACCAAGAGGTACTTTCTCCAAAGTCTATTTTACCACTGAAACAAAGAGGAAGAAGCATATCCAATTTGAACAAATTAATTAATACATTTTAAAAAAAATCTGCATTTTTAATTGTCATCTGGTCATGTCATTGACTTACAGGTAGGATGGACAATGTGGTGATTGATAATGATGTCATCAACTACACACTGACCAGCCTCCATCCAGCAGCAGAGTATGAGATCAAGATGAATGCAGTGAGAGGAAGCCAAGAGAGCAAGATCATCACCACAACTGTTTTCACAGGTACTTCAGTTCTTCTTAATTAATAGAGCTGGGGGATATTGCTAAAATACATATGTAGTATATGTCTGCATTTTTCAGCCTGTGGGTGATATCAATATACCGTATACCTCAATATATAGGTATTTGCTCTGAAATAGCTTAGCAATGTGATTTTTTTTTTTTTTCAAGTGAGGAAGAATCCTTGCAAACAAATAGCCATTGGAGCCAATAAGATTCAAAATGTTTAATTACAGCATAAGAACTAAAATTTGACAATATAGCAATGTATGTTTTTTTACAGTATTTTTCACTGAATGAACACAAGGAAGAATGATATTCAATCATTTATATTTATATGCACCAATAAAACAACATTAAGTAATGAACAGCAATATTTATCTACATTGTTTACTACCATTTAATATATGAAAAAGGCCATTCAGAGAATTCCATGAACATTTTTGCGTTATGATGCAAATTAATGGTTGAATTAGAGTTCTTAATCAATGTATTGAAACTGATTCATGGAAATGAATAAAACTTGCCCACTCTATTGCCATTTTTTGCTACTTAAGTTTAAATCAGGGGCGCTATCTCGATGTCGTGAGACAAGAAAGAATCGAGAAACTAGTCTTATGACATGCTTTTTAGAAAACTTAATGGACAAATAAAAAATGCACTACAATTATTGCATTATTCACAATTTTGCTTAATTTGATATTGCCAGCAACATTAGCAGTCCATAAAGGAATTTTACGGGGAGGCCAATATGTAAATCAGTATTGAAAGTTTAAATATCATGTTTTATTTAGTTTTCTTGCTGGTAATGCTCCCATTCACAGATGATCTCTTGATGTTCTTTATGAATATCGATGTGTTATAATCTTTATGAACACCCAACACTTGTCAATAAAGTAAAAAAAAACAGAACAAATATGATTAATGCAAACTTTTGTAAATAAATGGATGGCCCATTCCATGTACAGTAACATTTATTCACCAAATATAGTATGTTTAGAGGAACTTTATTTTTTATTATTATTATTATTATTGTTGTTGTTGTTATTTTATCAATATTTTGGCAAATTTTGGAAAGTTTCTCTTCACCTGTCACGTTAACCACAAGCAGGCTTGATGACGCATTGACGTGATACTGAAAGCTGATTGGCTTGAATGTTTACCTCTGATAATGATTGGTTATGAATGTGGAAGGAGGTCAATTTCATTTTGCCTTTTAGATGGAAGTAGGTGATGTTTTTTTGTCATTTGAATATTCATTTTAATTGGTTAGTTTACTAATGAGAGGAGGCTTTATTCCGTCAGCCTCCACTGGCATTCAAACCGATTCACACAGTGATTAAAACTTACCTGGACTATCTTGCATAATAAATTAAAAAAAAATAGTGCTGTTAGTCGATTCAAATTTTTAATCGTGATTAATCGCATAATTTTTGTAGTTAATCGCGATTAATCACAGATTTTGAAAGTATATTTCTTCTTTTTTTCTGTCAAAATGCATTTAATTCCATCTTAGGAAAGAAAACAAAACAATATGTAATATTATAATGCTTTATTAACATTTTCCAAACAAAGCTTTCCACATTATAAAGATAAAAATGCACAATAATAGCACCAATTCAAGTAACATTAAATGTTTTCCCAAAGTCTAAGTGGGAGTTTGTCTAATTGAATGAACTATTGTCCCCATGGGGTTTATGTTCATTGCAAAGGGCATTAAATCTCTTAAAGTCAAATCCTCCACAATATTAAAGTAGACCGTGGCTATCCGCTTTACCATAGCAATAGTGAAGCCACGTTCATGATTCACATCAGGGTGTCAACGCCAGTGTCAAGCGGCGCTTTGAACTCCATATAAAAAGCGTTTGCAGACAAGAACGTCTCATTCTGCATTTTGGTGATAGTTAAGACTTCACGTGCTTCTGGTGTAATTAAAATGTGCCTTTAATAGGCTGAAAAATACTTGATTTCAATCACAGGTCCCATCTGGGCTTGTTTTGTATATCAAATAGCATTAAGAGCTCCTTTCCCCATCATTTGATCACTGACACGAAGGCTGTTGTGTGTGTGTTGTGAAGTGTGTGTCAGTGTAATAACACATTACAAAGGTTCCGGCCTTCAAACCAGTGTCTATGCTGGTTTATTCTGTATTAACAGTAAATGCGTTAATAGTGATTAAGAAAAATGTATGTGTTAAACTTTCTTTATTAATTGAATGCGTTGACACATTAATTCTGACAAAATATATTTTTCCATTAAAGGTATCTGAGTTATGTATGTTAGTAGGTAAATTGATTAAAACAACTGTTAATTTTAACACTTTTGTTGTTATAATCATTTTGAATTCATTTTTAAGGAGGCTCATCCTCCCTTGCCTCCTCTGACAGGCTGCCACTGGCCAGCAAAATCATAATGAATATATTGTAAATATTCAATATATCGCCCAGCCTTAATACAAATCATTTATTACTATGAACAGTTTTACACAAATTCTGAAAAGCTTTTGCAATCCACAGACTTGTATTCTACTCTAGGAAATTGTCACAGAACTTTGATTTGATAGAATTATGGATGGCAGTTTGAGGAATGATGCACATCATTTACCATGTGATGGAGACCATCTCTTACCCTGCGTGTTTCTCCCATCCTCTGAGAGGCTGCCAGCTATGTAGCTGAAGTGAAATGAAATTTTACTAATGGAAACAGTAATCAGCTGGGTAGCTCACCTGCCATCATATTTGGCTGTCACAGACCTTAGCCAGTACTATGTATGGATTGTGGTGTTACTTGTATCAACAAAGAACCGAACCTATTCTCAGTGTATTGCCAAACAATTAAAAGACTGCTCATATAGCGCTACTGAATCTATGGCACACAGCAAAAGAAAGTATATCTTACCCATTGTGCAGTCTGAATTGAATACTGTATGATGAGATAAAATGACTGGGTAGTGCAAAATAATTCAAAAACAATAAAAATGTTTTTCTATTTTAATGTTTTTGCTGACTGCATGCAAAAACAAATATGAAGCATGACATACTAGCCTGATTCAAAAACGCATGACATATTAGAGACTTTGCATCAGTGAAATTAACAACTGACTTGTTTATTGACTGGATGTTTTTATGATGCTTTGTTGAAAAGGCTATTTTGAGAAAGAAAAAACAACACAAAATGTTTTGTATGCAGTTTGGTCCTATAATTTATGCTGTTTTTAGGTTGTTGTTTTTTTTTTTTTTTTTTTTTTTGGAGGGGGGTAACCCTAACACTAACCCTAACCCTCTAAGAAACACTACAATTTGACTAATTTCATATAGGAGTATTAAACTTATCGTCTTAATAGACGTATTTCCTGGAATCATTTTTTTTTTTTCTTCTTCTTTATTTTTTTTTTGTTTTTTGTTTTTTGGCCATGCATTACACCACTGAAATAAATAAATGAGCCAATGTCTTAAGCCTTGGAAGTTATATCATTAATCATATCAAATGGTGTAACAACAATAGACCAAACAGATGCTGGCCTTTGCTTAAAGACTGCTGACTTGCTCTTAGTTAATAACTAGATTAGGAGTGTTTGCCTATACATCAACACACAGCTAAACTTCCCACACAGTGTGACAGTTTTGTTCAAAGCTAATAAAAATATGACAGGCAAAGAATCTAAAGCTGCCTGTGTAGACAGCAATCTCGCCAAATGGCGTAACAATGCAAAGTGACAAGTGGCTCTTTTTGGAAAGAGCTTATTATTAAAAGGATTTAGCACACAGTCTGGCTTTTTTCAGCTCTGCAATGTGAAGGGTGAAACAAGGGCTTTATAAAACATGATGGATCTGGTTCAAAGCTCTGCCTAATGATCTGCAGAGAAACATCAAGTACACATTCATTGTATAAGGGAAAGCTTTGAGCTTCTTCTACTAGTCTGCCAGCATAGGTCATGTCAAGATATGGAAAAGCGGAGAGAGGGATTGATTAGATAGGGAATTGGAGGGATTTGCCTCTAAACTGCTGTCAGGTGGTTGAGATCTGCTTCTACAGAAGGTAGTGAGAGGGCCTACAATTTCTTGGACCAAAGTCAACAGTGCCTAATGGGAGGGTCAGCCCTCTACAGCTGGAAAAGTAATATAGTTACTGCCAGTGAGGCTGGCAGAGAAAAGATGTGCATGGGACAGGATAGGAAGATGGCATACTGTGTGATTGCAATCCATTGACCTCATCTAGGAGGACATACAATATACGGCACAGTGCACATAGGATAGTGTGTTTTCCTATCTGAGAAAATAATGGCCATCTGTGCAAGGAGAATACACAGCACAGGTTGAAAATTACAATGAAAAACATCTCTCATTACTCTCTTGCATGGAAATGCTGTTGAGAATGTGCACCGCACACATTTAACTGACTAATTTCCCCCACAATGCAGGCTAATTAAGGAAATTGTGATCGTCTCCAGCAAGATAATCACAACAAATTAGTTTCAAGCTGCTGAGGTGCTCTATTTTTAATATACTTTGCAAGTCAGGAAGAAAATAGGTGAAGATGAGAGTGCTGCTAATTACCTTGGCTGGGCTTATCTTAGACTGTCTGTCTGTAACCTGCATGTAATCCTCTGCTCCACACAGCCATGGACATGCCTATGGAGCTCATGGCCCTGAATGTCACACCCCAGGGGGCTCTCGTGCGTTGGATCCCTCCTGTCTCTAGTGTTGATAACTATGTGCTCACCCTCACTCATAACCAAGGTAAGTGGAGGTGTGATGAAGAAAAGTACAACCTTTTCAAAATATTTTGCTCTTTAAATAATAGCACCACTACCAAAAATACAAAAGTGTTCATGAAATGTAACTTTTGAGCAACGTTGTTTCGCCTTCATATAGACCATTTCAAGGATGTAAACAATAAGGAATTAGAACGCTACTGCGTATGTCTGGCCCTGAAGAATTTCCTGTAGCGGAATTTTTATAACCCAGAACTGTCAAAATAAATTACTAGCACAGCCTTTTAGAGTCTAGCTAATACAGAACAAACGTTTACCTGAAGTGACTTATACAGATGTGTTGTTGATACTGAGTGTGTCTACGTGAGAGAGGCGATGAAATTGTATTGTGGTTTAGATGCTCACAATTATTTCCTCAGCGGGGAGATCAGGAATATTGGATCACTCTTGTTATAATCAATAAAGCTGTTCAATAAAGCTGTCTGAGTGACCTGCGGACAAGGTAAGAATTATTTTTTTTTAATGATAAAAATACTTCTCTCTTTCTTCTGGATAAAAGTGTCTGCTAAATGACTAAATGTAAAAGTAAATGACTTGCAGAGCTTCATTCATTATAATGGGAGCGATAGTCACTTTTAAAGCTCAAACTCTCAAAATTAAGACTTTTTGTTCACCTACCACAGTTAAGATGTCTGCTACAGTTGTTAGTACTGCAAGTATTCATCCAGCTGTCCCACTTCACTGAAGCAGTTCATGCGTTCATTTGTCGTTGCTTTTCCGGAGATCTTAACAGTTTAGTTTCAGTTAGTTCTAGGCATCCAGGGAGCCACCGAACAACATGGTGCATATTTTAATAATGGCATTTTATGACAATCATGTTAACGTCACTATGAATTAAATGCCTAATGCTGTTGTATTGAATGAGGGTGTGTTCGTTTAGAAGTGATTATCCCTATGCCCTATTCCCTTTGAAGACTTTATCATCCACTGTGAAAGCTTTGAAAGGCTGAAAGATGAGGGTAATTCAGAACAAATTTTTTTAAGTAATATTTATTGGAAAATCAGTTTAAAGCAATCTTGCAGCATGACTATCATGATTGTTCTGAAGTGCCGTTCAGAGGTTAATTTATTCCATTTGGGATGCAGTCTGAGTTCGACAACGAGCAGGAAATGTTGAAGGAACAAAAATAACTACTTTCCTTAAACCGTCCTAAAATGGTCTATATGCATATCTGTGGATTTAAATTTAAACATTAATATACTGGATACTTTCATAATGGGGACTCGTCCGGGATTTAAACCCAAGACCTCTCACATCTAAAACGAGAATCATACTCCTAGGCCAAATGTTGATTATACTTTAAGGCGAGAAACATACTTTACGCAAGTAAGCGAACACAGACAAGAGCGCTTGGCCAACGTAGTACTCAAGGGGGCAATAGAGTTATCTTCTGCATTTTTTCCATAAAACTGGATGTTATTATTCAGGTAAGTTGAAATATTGAATTTACTTACTTGCTAAGCAATATTCCCTTTAAACTGTTGATCTGCATTAGTAGTTGACTTAAAAAAGAGAAAACTCACCTCAGAAGCAGACAGTTCTATAAGAATTATCACACTAATATCAGCTATACCACCTCTTGTGGCAATGTTGAGAATTTAGCATATACTTGCGTTATGAATTGTGGTCTGACATATTTCAGAACACAACGATGCACAAAATCAAGCTTGCTAAGCTAGAAGTGACTGCGTTTGCATACTTGCATAGAGTATGTTTGGGTTTTACACTGCTTTGTTTGAATTTCAGTTAAAATGCATCAACAAAAACTGTAATTTTAAAATGGTTACATAAGATTAATGAAAACAATTTTCCAATTGAGTTAGACAAATAAACTTAATTCAAGATATATTCTCTGAAAACAAGTCTTATTATCTTTCACAGTGTTGCTTCTCAAGTAAATGTATCTTGCTTCAAACACATTTAGATATTTTTACAGGTAAACAAGACAAAATACCTATTAAGAAAAATTATTTTTATTTTTTACTGAAGATTATTTACAGGCAAAAGCCTGGCAGTTCTGCACTTGTTACTGCACTTTTTATAAAGCTAATGCCTGAAAGCCTCTTGTCATTTTTTTCTTTCCAGTTACAGCAGACACCTTTCTAGTGGAGGGTAACAAGCAGGAATACCAGCTGAGTCAGCTCATTCCCAGCACCACGTACTCGGTGGCCCTCTATGCCACCAAAGGCCCTCTTACCAGTGGTACTGTCATCGCCACCTTTGTCACACGTAAGTGCTCCTTCTCTGTGCCCTAAGGGGTTTAGAAATGAGTGACAGGATTTTGTAACAATCAAATATTTTATATTTTCCCTTGTATTTACTACTTTAATGCAGTGTTTCTCAGTCCTGCTACTGATGGCCCACCAACACAGTTTTTTTATCTGTCCTCCTGGAAACAAATTAGTGTTAAGAAGTCAACCGGTTGATAAAATGAGTGCTTTTGAGGCTTTTCTGAGGTACTGGGTTGATACAATGAGTGATTTTTGAGACAAGGTTTGTGGCATCATTTTTTAAATGCACTCAGTAGCAAGTAACTGTGATTTATGCTTTGTTTTCTGAGGTATGTCTGTAAAATAATCACTTATTACTTTTGTATGGACAAAAATTTACAAATCCCAAGACTATGCACATTTGTCACTACTTTACAGTGTTTTCTGAGCAACTGTTGATGGAGGCTGCTGCACCACTGTTTGAGTATGGTCTAATATTGTGGTATAATCTATTTCAGACAAACCCACCCCTAAACAACACATAAAAAGAAAACAAAATCTGGTTGGTCACTTTACTTATTGGTCAGGTGGTCACCTCCTGTCTAAGTGGGTGATTCTTGACCAGAATAAACTGTAAAGAAGACCAGATTTTTGCCATAAGTCAAAAAGTCTGACTATGCAAGACTATGTCTGTGCTAAAGGGCTAAATCAGCCATCCAAAAAAGGACTGATCAAACTGCTGGATTTTACGGTGCATTTCAGCGGCTTCTCACCCTCTGCACCTGTGGAGTGCAGAGAACGCCCCTGGGCGCTTCGGCAGAACAAACAAAATGAGTATATTCTAAAAAAAAAGAGTATATTTTAAATTCTAAAAGAGCGGCACACACGAAACGTCTTTTTAAAGATGCCTTTCCGTTTGTGTGTTATTCCTGGTTGTGGTCGTTATCTCTCCGCTTCTGACAGCCACGATCACTATCTTACGTGTCTGGGCGCTGCCCACGCGGAGACTTCGTTCATGGATGGGTCTTGTCCTCATCGCGAGAACATGACCATGGCAACGTTGCGGTCGGGCTTGCCTTCGTAAGAAAGCAAGCCACCCCAGTGGCTCCCCGCCTCGGTCCTTCTACCTACGGGTATGAGGCCGTGTCGGTTAGCACTGGGGGCGATTTGGGGACTCCAATGGGACCACCTCCACCGGGTAACCCCCCCACAGACCTCCTGTTCATTTGCATGCTCGCTTGCCCCGGTCGGGCTCTCAGATGAGACCGCTGGCTCGTCTCAGTGCGAGTTCGACCTCTTATTCGGGGCCCGGGAAGACGATGAGTTATCGAGCACAGCATCGGAGAGCGGGCTTGTCCAAAAAGATGGCCACCCAGTCTCAGGCCGACGCAGAGATGACGGACATGCTTTCCTGGGCAGCCGCGAGCATCGGGCTAGAGTGGAACCCTCCACTCTCCCCTGAACCCTCGCGGCTCGATGATTGGTTCCTGGGCCCAGAGCGCAACTCACGGCCCCACCCCCCCCCCCCCCCCGGTTCCTTTCTTCCCGGAAGTGCATGAGGAGCTGACAAGATCGTGGGGGGCACCTTTTACTACCCGATCCCAATCTTTCAGCTCCCCCGCTCTCACTACCCTTGATGGTGGGGCAGCCAAAGGGTATTCGGTGATCCCCCAGGTGGATAGTTCCCTTGTGCCTGCAGAGCGCCACCACATGGAAGCTCCCATCCAGGGCCTGTAGGTTTACGTCGTCTCTGACGGCTGAGGCCTGCGGTGCCACTGGACAAGCCGCCTCCACCCTGCATGCCATGGCTCTCCTGCAGGTACACCAAGCCAAGTATTGACCCGGTATTAATGCAGGAACTGACCAACCTCGCTCTCTGGGTGACACAGGTCACGGTGCGGTCTCTCGGGCAGGTGATGTCCACCCTGGTTGTCCAGAAATGCCACCTTTGGCTCAACCTGGTCGACATGAGAGAGGCTGACAAGGCACGGTTCCTTGACGCCCCATCTCCCAGGTTGGCCTCTTTGGCGACACTGTCGAGGACTTTGCCCAGCAGTTATCTGCGATGAAGCAGCAGACGGAGGCTATTCAACACATCCTGCCCCGGCGCGGCTCAAGACCCCGCACCCCGTCTGCTCGTCGCCAAGTGCGTCCTCCTGCAGCAAGAGCACCGGCTCCGCCCCAGCCCGCCCCCACGGCCCGGCCCCGGCGTTGAGCCCACTGCAGGAAGCATACGCCACCCATCTCACAGCCAGCCGCCAAGAACCCTAGGAAGGCTTCAAAGCACCCCTGAGACGGGTGACTCAGGGATGAGGAGACCTGCTTCTATGGAGCTGGTAGTCAGACCACTCCATCCCCCGATGGAGGGCTGGGAGGAGAATCATTTGTTTCATTTTTGCCGCATGCCCAAGAGGCTGCGGTACCCAAAACTTCAACAAAAGAGTGGTTTTCTTGTTCCCTGGGTCACATGTCAGTTGTGCACAGCCGTCGTCACGACCACCGTCCCATTTCAGCAAGTTCGGTGCTCCAGCGGCGGACCCCCTGCCCCTGAGCACCCAGCTGTGGCACAAACATGTCCACACCAGGTTGGTTCTGACAGAATGCGAGGACAATATTCCTCCTCTCCCCTCCTCGACCAATCTTATGTTGGGCGTCAGGAGCCAGGTAAGTGCTTCGATGTCTCTGGACTCAGCACGGCCATGGGGTTCGAGCCCTGACGTGGTGCCTCAGGCTCCACCCCGCCGCGAGGCCCCACCTGCCCGGAGTTTGGACGCGTGGCTCGTGCTTTCCAACCCGTCGCAATGGCTGACCTGGACCGTCCGACTCGGCTACGTGATTCAGTTTGCCAGGCGCCCGCCCAGGTTCAACGGCATCTGCTTCACCTTGGTGAAGGGCGAGAATGCCGCTACCTTGTGTGTGGAGATCGCTACCCTTCTACGGAAGGGTGCGATAGAGCCTGTCCCTCTGGCCGAGATGAAGAAGGGGTTTTACAGCCCCTCTTGGACCTGCGAGTACTGAACCGGGCCTTGCACAGACTCCTGTTCAAGATGCTGATTTTAGTGAGCGTCCGGCATCAAGATTGGTTCATGGCAGTGGACCTGAAGGATGCGTACTTCCATGTCTCGGTCTTACCTCGACACAGACCCTTCCTGTGGTTTGCTTTCGAGGGCCGGGCATACCAGTACAAGGTCCTCCCCTTCGGCCTGTCCTTGTCCCCTCGCGTCTTCACGAAGGTCGCAGAGGCAGCCCTTGCCCCGCTAAGGGAAGTGAGCATCTGCATCCTCAATTATCTCGATGACTGGCTAATCCTAGCTCACTCTCGTGATGTGTTGTGTGCGCACAGGGACCTGGTGCTCATGCACCTCAGCCGACTGGGGCATCGGGTCAACTGGGAAAAGAGCAAGCTCTCCCCGGTTCAGAGCATCTCTTTTCTCTGCTTGGAGTTGGACTCAGTGTCAATGACGGCACGCCTCATGAACGAGCGTGCACAGTCTGTGCTGAACTGTCTGAAGGCATTCAGACAGAAGACAGCGATTCCACTGAAACTTGTTCTGAGGCTCCTAGGGCATATGGCATCCTCAGCGGTGGCCACACGGCTTGGGTTGATGCATATGAGACCGCTTCAGCACTGGCTTCAGACTCGAGTCCCGAGATGAGCATGGCACCATGGGACACATCATGTGGTCATCACGCCGATCTGTCGCTGCCTCTTCAGCCCTTGGACCAACCTTGAATTTCTACGGGCAGGGGTTCCCCTAGAGAAGGTCTCCAGGTGCGTCGCGGTTACGACGGACGCCTCCAAGACGGGCTGGGGCGCCGTATGTAACGGGCACACAGCCGCTGTCTCCTGGACTGGCCCGCGGCTGTGTTTGCACATCAACTGCCTCGAGTTGTTGGCAGTACTGCTTGCCCTGCGGAGGTTCCGGCCATTGATCCAGGGCAAGCACGTGTTGGTCCGGACAGACAACATGGCGACGGTAGCGTACATCAACCGTCAAGGCAGTCTATGCTCCCGTTGCATGTCACAACTCGCCCGCCGTCTCCTCCTCTGGAGTCAGCAGTGCCTCAAGTCGCTACAATCCAATCACATCCCGGGCGACCTCAACACCACAGCGAACACGCTGTCATGACAGGTTACGCTCAGGGGAGAGTGGAGACTCCACCCCCAGGTGGTCCAGCTGATTTGGAGTCGATTCTGTCAAGCACAGGTAGACCTGTTTGCTTCCCGGGAATCCTCCCACTGCCCGCTTTGGTACGTCCTGACCGAGGCACCCCTCAGTATAGACAAGCTGGCACACAGCTGGCTCCCGGGATTACGCAAATACGCATTTACCCCAGTGAGCCTACTTGCACAGACCCTGTGCAAGGAAACGAGACTTTGGGTCCCTCTTGCCACAACACTGAGCTACCCGCTGAAATGGCCGGGACCTTGTCTTGGCTCCTCAGCACAAAACTTGAATGAGTGGTTGCATACCAGCTCCTTTTATACCCGTATATCCAGGGGAGTGGCATGCAAATTCCACTCGCCAGTTACCATTGGCCTTTTTTCTAAAAGCAGAGGTGTTTAGGGCTCCCAAAAGTGACCCCTAGTGTCACTACATCGACACAACTTCTCATTCCCTCCATCAGGGAACAGAGGTTACGAAAGTAACCAGGATGTTTTTCAAAGATAGGCAGCTCATGTAAAGCAGAAACAAGGCAAAATAAAAATAAAAATTAGTTTGTGTAACAAAATGCAGCAATCAGCAAAGCTCCAATTCCCATGTGAGAACAGAGGCTGTCTGTAGAGAAAGTAGGCAAACTGTCTTTCCCACACAGAAGACTGAACTAGAACAAACAGCAGTTTCATTTCAAACTGCTTGATGTTGCATTGAAAGTTTGAGCTCATCTATTAAAGGGGTGGTGGAGCGGTTGAGTGCTTTCATAGGCATTAGACCTTAACTTTAATCAAGAAACCCTCCCAGAATACTTCATTAGTTTGGATTGTTTAGAGGAAATTAATTTGCACATAAAAGCGTCACAGGCCATTGGCTTTGCAACCCTGGTGCCAGCTCAGTGACGTTCAGAATCTTGACACATAATCGCTTGATGAGGTTTGTTGTGTTCATTTGCCTTCAAAAGTTTTTTGGCTTGGCTACTTAATAGCAATTTAATTCGGAAACAGTTCTGCTCTAATAACACTGGATTTAGACCCTGCCATGCTGTGATAAAAATGTAACAATGTTTCATAGCCTGAAATGCCTGAAAAAACATAGCAGAATTACCATCCTCCGGTGTTTAAAAATTTGACAACTCCCACCCTAAGGGAGGGGAAGTGTCATCGATGCATCATTTTGGCATTTATGTGGAGGCTTATGGGAGCTTAAGGGGATAATTAAGATGACAACAACTAACAAATTTCATGCCTTTTTACGGATTAGTGCTGTCTGTCATTTTGATTTAGATTACAGTTTTAACTTCATTGTTAAAGAGATTAAGGTGAGGACATGAATATGAATGTGTTCCTCTGATATGCATCCGAGCAACTCTCCATTTCTCTGCAGTAGCTTTTCAATCTCGTTAGGTGCTCTTTATTAGTTTGTCTACTCAGTCAATTTAATGGTAAATCAAGGGCAGAATGTTTAGCAGAGTCTGTAGTATCCATTAAGGAGTTTTGAACTGTGAATTTATTCTTTCACTTTAGAGATGTATACAGTCTATGCAAAAAAACAAAAAAACAAACAAAAAAAAAACACAATCTCCTTATGTTACTGATATGAGTTTCCACACCTCCATAAATCTATGATAGTTTTGCATGTTTCTTATTAAAGGTTTTCACGCCTGCAAGAGCAACAAAAACAGTTTATATCTAAGACATTTCATACTTTGACGTACAAAGAATGAGAGGTAGGCTCTGACAGGGAGAGATGTGTTTTTTAAAGGATTAAAAAGCAACAATAATACATCAATTTTTCAACACACAGACAATGGGTGATGGCTTTTTGACAACATGCAAAGGAAGCATCGGTATTTCATGAAAGGAAGAGGGTGTATTTGTCTGTTATGATCTGCAGGAGGGAGAGTGGCATGCTATCAGATAAGATATCACAGTGAGAGAACACACACTAATGACTGAAACACGCACCATCATGATCTCTATGTCCTCAGGCTGGTGACCAGTTTACATGCCTCCAGCGGTATGCTGACACAGCTCTAAAGAACGTATACACATAGATAGACAGACACAGCATTTGATAAAGAAAATCAGCTGGAAGTCAGGCTGTGTTAATGTAGCTTGTCAGACCAGGTAATGGGACTTGTGCCTCATAGATGTGTTTTGTATAGGGGTGTTTCTTCAACAACAGGCTTATGTCCAAGGAGTTGATTTTTTAAATTTTTTTATCTGAAGGTCACATTAAAACTGTCTTGGAATTTTTTACCATGCAATCATCATTAAGTTTTGCAACTTTTCAAATGCTTTGTATGTATAGATTTTATAGATTTTTTTATTTTTTTATTATTGTTATTTTGTTTATTATTGTTATTGTTATGTTTTATTATAAGTATTAATATAAATTATAAAATTTTACAACTATGATAAGTTAAACAACAAAACAACTTGTGTTGTTGCATAATTTTGCATGCAAGTGTTATATCGTCTGACGGAGGGGTTGGGGCATGCGAGTGTTATATCTTCTGGGTTGGGGGGGGGGGGGTGAGGGTAAATTAATGTTTAAAAGTTAATCAGCCAATCCTGTGGCAGCAGTGCAATGAATAAAATCATGCAGATATGGGTCAGGAGCTTAACTTAATGTTCACATCAACCATCAGAATGGGGAAAAAAGGTGATCTCAGTGATTTGTTGCCATATGGGCTGGTTTGAGTATTTCTGTAACTGCTAATCTCCTGGGATTTTCATGCACAACCATCTCTAGAGGTTCCTCAGAATGGTACAAAAAACAAAGAGAAAAAAAAAAAAAAACAGAGAATGGCTAGACTGGTTCGAGCTGACAGAAAGGCTATGGTAACTCAGATAACCACTGTAGAATTGTAGCGAGCAGAATATCATCTCAGAATGCACACGCTGAACCTTGAGGCGGATGGGTTACAAAAGCAGAAGACCACGACAGCCAATTTATTAGGACCACGGTGTTCCTAATAAAGTGCTCAGTGAGTATATATTTACAGTGCGTGATCACTGCACTTGCTCTGACTTTTTGATCTATGTCCTTCACAGCCATGGATGCACCGCAGAACCTGACAGCCAGCGAGGTCAATCACCGGAGCGCCCTTATATCCTGGCAACCACCCATTGCAGACATCGATAACTACATGCTGACCTACAAAGCAGCGGATGGCAGTCGAAAGGCAAGCATAATGTTGATTTGAACTTGAGCAAAGACCACAGTTTGCTGAGTTAAATATCATTACAGCACATCGTTAGGAATAAATATGATACATTTAGTTTAGAGACAAAATGTATAATAATTTAAGACTGGTTTTCAGAGGATATATTTTGAATTAAGTTCTTATGTTTGTTTGTTTTTTCTTAAAGAAAATACTAATTTATGTTTTGTTTTGTTTTGCTTTTTCAAAGTTTGATGTTTACCTCAATGATTATGACATTTTCAAATTTAAACTGTAAATATTGCATAGGCTGATTTATAAAAAGTAGAATGGTCTAATATAAATCTGTTGTTCAATTTTGTCGACATTTCACAGAGGCCACCCAGTCGAGGGAGCCATTAGATCAAATCTATCTATAGGAATGCCTCAATTTAATTACATTCTTTGATGTAGCTCAGTAATATTAATTAAGTCAATTAACAAGGTCGTTCCAGACACAATATGCCTATTAAAGACTTCCCTGAAATCATTTCCTCTGATTATGATATAGTAGATATTCGTTTCAAATAATCATATTATTTGTAATGAATGATTATTGCCCTATAATCTGTTTAGGCCTTTTCTTGTCTTTATTTCATCTGGCTGAGAGCAAAGCACAACAATAGATAGAGAGCAATAAAAAAGATTATGAAAGATTATCTTTAGATTTATATTGTTATACAGTGTGCGGAGAGACAAACACAGTCTATGAAAGGGTTTTTCAAACTTTTTAACTAAGAATCCCTTTAAAAACCCTAGAGTCCACTTGTGAAAATGCCAGTTTTTTTACTTTTTTCGAATTTAATACATACATTCGAATAATTATTATTATTATTATTATTATTATTATTATCGTTTTGTTTAGCATTACCAGCATTACACTTGAGTGAAAATTTTAATTGAAAATAAACATTAACATTAACAGAATTTCTTAGTATTTGGTATAGTCTACCCCACTATTTCTTTAAAGACAGCATACGCTCAAACTGGAAGATTCCACAAGTCGTAAAACCTGATGACCTATGCTATCCCAGTATTATTTGACAATGTTCCTAAAAGCATCTTGTGTGCTTCAATGGAGGCAAAGAATTCTGACATTCTGTACAAAGGAGTTAACATGGTCAATGTCAAATTTCTTAAAACTTGGTTTATTTTCAGGTTTAAATTTGATTTTGAATCCCAGATATTCAAAATGGGTTTAGAGTTTTGAACCTCACTCTAGGCGAAATAATAACAACAATAATAAAACAACTGTGTATCTAAAGATAGACATAGACCAAAAGGAAGGCTGCATAAATTGGATCTGACGTATTACATTTTGGTCAATGCACACTCATTAGAAAAAAAAATGCTTGCACAAGTAAAGGAAAATGCTCTTTTTGGTGGCATTATCAGGGTGCTTGTGAAACATTTAATGCTTTGACCAACAGTGCTGCTAGTGTTTGTATATGTCCAGTGGGTGTCAGTGGTGCACAGATGATATACTGTATGCCCTGTTCATGCCTTCATGTCTTTAGAGTTAAAACATTTCTGTTAGAACCAGTATAGTATCTAATGCTGAGTTTGACCATTTGAGAAGTCCAACAAGCAAACAATTTTGTAAAATCATTCTGAA